>NC_134865.1:10621071-10940714 GCF_049852395.1 Peromyscus maniculatus bairdii | reverse complement strand
AGATATTGAGACAGACAGAGAGATTGGGACAGACAGACAGAGAGAGATTGAGACAGAGAGAGAGAGACACACACACACACACACACAGAGAGAGAGAGAGAGAGAGAGAGAGAGAGAGAGAGAGAGAGAGAGAGAGAGAGAGAGAGATTGAGACAGACAGAGAGATTGGGGCAGACAGACAGAGAGAGATTGAGACAGAGAGAGAGAGAGAGAGAGAGAGAGAGAGAGAGAGAGAGAGAGAGAGAGAGAGAGAGAGAGAGAGCACAAGATAATATAGAGACTCTGAGAGAGACAGACTGGGCCTGACATGGACCGTTGAAACCTCAAAGCCCATCCCCAGTGACATACTTCCTACAACAAGGCCATGCTACCATATCTTTCCCAAAACAATTCTACCAACTGGGGACCAAGCATTCAAACATATGAGTCTTTGGGAGCCATTCTGATGGAAACCACCACTGTATTAGAACTTCGAGTGGTCAAGACTTTGTGCTATTTGTTTTCCTTCCCTTAGGGGAATTCCCTGGGGAAATGCTGCAGTGTAGACCTAGGCAGGGATGCAGGGGAATATCCAGTTCTGACCAAGAGTAGAGGAGAGGTTTATTGTGCCAGCTGGAGCTGCAGGTGGAGAGGGCCAGGAGTTAGATGAAGCCACCTAGTGAAATAAAAATTAGAGATGCTGTCCTGGTTTTGTTCTGCTACTGTGATAAAGCTCTTTGACCAAAGAAACTTGGGCAAGCATGACTTTATTTGGCTTGTATTTCCAGCTCACAACTCATCACTGAGGGGAGTCAGGATAGGAACTTAAGCAGGAGCTCCATGTAAAACCCATGGAGGAACTCTACTTCAGGGGTGACTCTTTAGCTCACTCACTGGCTCATGATTGGCTAGTTCTTTACAAACCAGAACCAGCTGTCTGAAGAATGGTGCTGCTCCCTGTGTGGTGGGCACTCATCCATCAATTAGTAATCAGGACAGTCCCTTACAGACCCACATAAGCTTCCTGATCCAGGCAATTCCTCAATAGAGTCTTCTCTTATGACTCTACACTCACTGTGTCAAGCTGATAATCTAGGATAATCAGAGCACATGTTAACTTAGGGTACCCTTTCCTTCATCTTCATTTTAGTTATCCAATTTTCCGAGGTAAAAATTCCATACCACATACTTTGCTATCCCTAATGCCAAGAGCATCTCTCTCAACTAGAGCTGAATGTAGCCAAATGTATCTTTCCTGAATTCTTAGGTTACATTTCCATCTAAAAAGTACACATTGAAT
Organism: Peromyscus maniculatus bairdii; assembly: GCF_049852395.1. NCBI lineage: Eukaryota > Metazoa > Chordata > Mammalia > Rodentia > Cricetidae > Peromyscus > Peromyscus maniculatus. The sequence goes on along the minus strand of NC_134865.1, from coordinate 10,939,435 downwards.
CTATTTTGGCTATAGATGTGGGTTCGACTCACACTGTGTTTGCTTCAGGGTATGTAGTACCAGTAGTAGTGGTAGATGCACATGAAAGAAAAGGAAAGAACTCTGAATTACAACAACATTGGTCTTGAATTGGAGATTGAAAAATATGGAAATGGAAATGTATTTTCTAGTTAAAAAGCCAGAATCTGGTACTTTTCTACATTTAGTTCAAAATTTCATATTTTAAAGGGAATTGACCATCAAATTTCTTAGTCTCTAATACCTCTGAAGCACTTAATCTTCGATGAACAAAACGGCTTTTGATTTGTTACTGAATATTAATCCTTCTTAAAATGTACAATTGAGTTTTTGTTAAGCATCATCTAACAGAAATCCCTAACGAGTGATAACTTTGATGGGCTTTAAATATGCCAACAGTATTTCTCTGAAAAGCATACAGTACTTTATACAATGAAATGCTGTTCCAGAAATAGCTTCATGAGCCTTAAATTAGATAATTTTAATGAACCTGTATGTGAGACTGGATCTGTGTCTAATTTATCTGACGGTGTCTACCGAAAAGTTTTTGTCATTTTGACAGGTTGTTTAGGAATTTTGTCAATGCAAAGGATGGTAATATAATACTAACCACATTTCCCTGGAAACAATTTCTTCTTGTACAAAGGACTGTAATTTAGTACTGAAAAATCAGAGAGAGAAACTGCAACACATTATAGTTTTATCTCACCCAATAGTAAGCTATACACAAAGGGTACTTGGCATAAGAAAAACACATTCGTGGTAAACATTTCCATCAATCTGAGATAGTTAGAGAACTAGTTGTCTAATATTATGTCAAGAGCGTGGTAGCTGGGGACGCAGCTCAATGTTAGCGCACTTGCTTAGCAAAGGGATGAATCTGGGTTTGTTCCCAGAGCAGCGAAATATAAACAAAATGAATCCCTGCAAAACAGACCAATAACCAAGACCTCCAATGGCAAAAATGACATGATAGTCTCAAAGTGGCTTAGAGGTGGACTGCACCTTCAGCAGGGCTACACTCAGCTATGAGACATCCTCACACCACCTCCCATATCCTCTCCTCTTGGACTTTTGCTACCCTTAGTACTACATTATATTGAAAGAAAGAACATGAAGCCACAGGACTCAGAGTATAACTACCAGATCCTCCCCAACTCCCTCCTCAACCTGGAGCTCCGCATCTGAGATTCTCCAGTAGAACAAAGTGCCAGTGCCTAGAGACACAATTTAAAATAATCACATTTCTTCCTTGTTTTAGGAGCAAATCCCAGAGTATTTTATCATATTTGTCTTGGGACTAACACATAAAAAGGCTACAATGGAAGAGTGGGTCCAAAAACAGATTTATAGGGAATTCCTGGACTAATCTCTCTGGCTTTTAGCTAATGGGAAAATAGGTTTTTAAGACGGGCAGAAGTTTCTGTTATGTTTTTAGTGTTGATAGGAAATGGAAAAACTCAAGTTTACATGATGAACACCAAAGGCTGAAGAATGGAGGAGATGCAGGAGTGACTGGAGGGAAGAATTATCCTCCCTTCTTGCATCACGCCCATCCTTTAGCCCATTCTGTGATAATGGGAGAATGCTAATGTGGAGCCCAGCCTCCATTTCTGTCAAACACTGGCTGGCTTGAATTAATGGTTTGATGTCCTGGGTACATTTTAATAATATATGGGGATGTTTTTAGTTGTCAAGATGGTTGCTGAAACTCACCTCACATCTATATGGTGGAAACTAGAAATACCTAGGGTCAAAATGGGTAAAAACAGTGCCATTTCTCTGGCATGGCTTTGAATGTCTCTCTGAGAACCTTGAAGATGGAGTTGAAACTTGTTTTTTGAGCTTGTGACCTAGAGTCTAACCCTTTTACATACACACCAGCATATTTTCTGTATTGTGTCAGGGAATGCAGCCACATAGTTTACAGGTGCTGACTTTTACAGGAATCAATAAGTACACCTTGGGAGAAAATTTAATTTGTCTTCTTTGGGACTTTCAAAGAGTTGTTCATCATCTAGGAAGTGATGTGCCAACAGGAAGCTCCTTCAGGAATTTGACTTGTAATGCTCATGTCAATCTACATTTGAGGCAGTAACAGCCTGGATAATTTATGCAGAACTTGAGTGCCTGGTGGCTTTCTTGTGTTTCTTTGTGTAGCTGTACTCAAACATCTTCACTGTAGAATGCATGCTATTTTATTTGAACTCAATTCTCTACCATCCTCCATTTTATTATAGATAGTACAGTCTTGCCCACATGCATCTGAAAGTGTGTGTCAGTTGGTTTTATTATATTTGGATTTCAACTGTAGGATAATTAAGGATCACTGCAATAATATCTGTTAAAAACTACAACACCAAAAACCAGTCAGAGGCTTTGGTTCTGACAGGGTTGAGAAGCACTGGAGTAGGTGATTTTTAGGGTTGCTTCTGTTGCCATCAACCAATGTCCTCACATAATCTGGCAATGGCACCTGATCTCTAGTTAACAAGGGTCTAGGTTTGTTTATCTGATCCTAACTGGAAGGGACAACCTCATGTAAAACACTGCATGAATGATGAGAAAGTGATGTGGAAGAGAATGTGGCAGAGAGCTGTAGAGGAGACTATTGTCTCCTTATCTTATATTTCATAAATGTTGAGGTCACTGTTAGTGTGCTGCCAAATGTTTCTATCTAGAGCATTCAGTTCTAAAGGAGACATCTACATCCCTTACTCTGAAGCCCTTGAAACATTGTAGAAGAGGAGGTAGAAGGACTGTAAAATCAGGTCTATAAACCAAAGGTTTACTCCTAGTGATCTACTTCTACTAGCTGGGCATCACCTGCTAGGAACTCTATAGGCTCCTCCAAAGAGCTACTAGCTGAGGAATACACATTCAAAACATGAGCCTGTAGAGACATTTCAGATTCAAACATCCCTCAGGTTGGATCTTTCTGATGATTTCTCACAATTAGATTGAGGTTATGGATTTGGAGATGACAGAGAGGCCTGGTGTCCTTCTCAGTATGTGTGTTGGGGGTGGGGTGCATGAATGGCACAAGCTTTATGCTAAAGAGCTATGCTTGGTTGCTCAATCCTTCACTATCAGTGGGTCTTACTGGTAGCAACTTTATTGTGGTGCTGCAAGTGATTTTCTCTTTTTCCTATTCCATCTACAGTGTGTTTTCTTTTATTTTCTAGATTATAACAGAATTACTAATTACATTACTTCTCCCTTCCCTTTCTTCCTCTCAACCCTTCCATATATCCCCTCTTTGCTATCATTTAAATTCATATCCTCTTTTTACATTAATTGTTGTTTTATGCATATATGTAACATATACATTTATATATGTATATATTCTATATGAAAGACTTACCCTGTTGTAGATGTAACCAACTGTCTTATTAAATAAGAAGCACCGAACCAATGTAAAAGAGAAAGCCAAGAGGTCAGAGCTCAGAGCTAAAATCTCACCCTTCCTCCTGCGGTGGTCCTAGCTCTCCGAAAGAGAGCTACTTCCTGTGTGTATGTCTTTTCATAGTCTTTTTGTTCTGCCTTTTCATTGGTTGTAAACCCAAACACGTGACTTCCTTGTCACTGTCTGTATGTACAGCCCTCTAGGTCTTAAAGATGTATGTCTCCAATGTTGGCTGTATCCCTGAACACACAGAGATCTATGGGATTAAAGGCGTGAGCCACCACCGCCACACTCTGTCTATGGCTCTAATAGCTCTGACCCCCGGGGCAACTTTATTTATTAACATACAATTAAAATCACATTTCAGTACAGTTAGAATACCACCACACCCTGTTTTTCATTTATTTATTTATTCAATCATTTTAAGTCACTCTGGCCTATGACTGCTTCCTTTATTCTCTGTGTTAGAGTTCAATTATAGTGCTGTTATTTGTATTTGTACTAAAAAAGTTTTTTTCCAGTTTTAACTGCTATGACCTTCCACGTTAACTTAGTTCACTTTAATACTCTTTTGGCATGTGGCTACCCTTTCTATACCTTCTTTCCTTCAAATACTTTCCTAAGTTAAAGAATCATAAGATGCCCTGGAATCATCTTGTACTATGCCCTCGACCTCAGATCAACAGTCGCCCACTTATTCAGACAAACCTATCATGTAGGGACAATGTGTGCAGGGTCGAGTGGCTGATGCTGGGGTTCTTCCTTTACTACATTCACCTTATTTTTTGAGATAAGAATCTCTCACTGGAGCTAGAGCTCAGTGCTTCCACAAGAGAAGCTGGCTGGAAAGCTCTATGGACTCATTTGGCTCCACGTTCTCAGTGCTATCATGCCTAGCTTTTACTTTTGGGAGAAGTTACTAGGGACCTGCACTGGGGTCCTTATGTCTGCATAGTAGGGGCTTTACCAAGGGAACTGTCCTCAAGCTTCTGAAGGAGTATTTTATCTACATAGTTATAATTTGACAGGCCATTTAAGTAGCAAGTATTTTGATCATTAGTCACTAATTTTGAACTGGATAATTTTAATTCCTGCAGGAAAATACTTTATTTTCTCTACTCTTGTAGAAAACTCCCAGATTGCTCTTTCATTACATTCTTTCCTGTCTGTAATTATTTTTATTTCCCTGCCTTAGAATTTTTATTTGGATTGTATTTTTTCTTTTAGCCAGCACTAGTGTGTTAGTACTAGTAACACATGCAATAGAAAGGCTATGCCTTGTGAAACTCCCATTGTAGTAAGAGGCTTTCTATAAAGCACAGAACAAGATTCATTTTCCAGGAAGAGCCAGCTTCTAGTGTCCCTCTGGATAACCTCACATAGGCCTGTCTTCCCTAAGAGTGTCTACAAGATGTTGGCATGGCTACCTTAGGCTTTATGAATTTTGCCTGGAGAGTGGGCTGTACTGGCTGTTAGCTATGACTTGAGAACATTGAATTTTAAATTTGCAATTTTCAAGTGTACATGCAAGTTATAGGGGTTCATGAAATGTGGTCAACAAAGATAAAGGAACATGATTGTAAACATGAAAAAAATCATCTCAATGAATGATTAGAAATTTCTCCTAGGAAACGTTTGTAATAAGAGTCTCACAATGCCTGTCTCACCCGTTCAGGTGGCCTGATCCAGTTGGGGGCCCCTCAGCCTTTGGTTCATAGATCCTGTGCTTCCATTCATTTGGTTATTTGTCCCGGTGCTTTATCCAACCTTGGCTTCAACAATTCTCGCTCATATAAATCCTCTTCTTACTCATTAATTAGACTCCCAGTGCTCCACCAGGGGACCAGCCGTGGATGTCTGCCTTCAGATTCCTCAGTCCTTGGATGGGGTTTATGGCACCACTATTTGGGTGTCTGGCCATCCCATCACCAGAGTAGGTCAGTTCCTGCCGTCTCGCGACCATTGCCAGCAGTCTTTTGAGGGGGTATCTTGGTGGATCTTCGTGGGCCTCCCTAGCTCTCTGCTTCCTCCCCTGTTTGGGAGGCAGCTGTGCATTGGTGCCAGGTCCTGGGCTCGTTGCATGAGTTGGCTGTTTGAATCCTGGGACTTATGCAGGGACACTTGGCTCGGTCTGGGAGGGGGGAATGGACCTGCCTGGACTGAGTCTACCAGGTCAACCCCGGTCCTAGGGGGAGACCTTGATCTGGAGGAGGTGGGAATGGGGGGTGGGCTGGGGGGAGGGGTGGGCGAGAGGGGGAGAACAGGGGATTCTGTGGCTATTATGTTGAACTGAATGGTGTTATAAAATAATAATAATAATAATAATAATAATAATAATAATAAAAAACCAAAAAAAAAAGAAAAAAAAAAAAAAAGAGTCTCACAATGCTCACTCCTTGGCACAGGGCTGACTCTATTCAAACCCAAAGCAATGCTGAATTACCTTTAATAATTAGTCTGTTCAATTATAGCTTTGAATGAGGCCTTATGATTAGGAAAGAGGATTCACGGCTTTTTACTTTTCAGAAATTCTTATGTCTATTTATTTCTGATGAGGCATATTTTGCTAAGGCACATATGTTTAATGACGGCTCTTCTTTCTTTGAAAAGGTAAAGTAGTTCCACAATGATATGTGCAGGGATGAAAATGTGTGCGTGGGAAGAGGCAGGAAGGAAGTGTGGCCCTTGCCCCTTTGAACTTACCAAAGGATGACAAAAAACAACTGATGAGAGGCCATAGCTGTCACAGGTTCAGGAGACTGACAAGTAGACTGTAAAGACATTTAGGTTGTGTTATTCTCATGCATCTCCACATTTTATACCATTGTGACATTTTGTTCAATTGTTACAGTTTTAGAAAGAGTGTTTTCTATTAGTTAAACATATTTATATTCCACATCATGGTTCATTTATATTTTGTTATTTAGAAGGATGCATTGATATGTTATGAAGAAATTGATGTCTACTACCATGTCTACAAAAATTATCTGTGGCTTTTAGAATAAGTTTCTTACTGTTCCTTCATTCATCTGGGCAATCAAATTAGAGACTGCTTTGAGGAAACCAGAAATGATCAGCTTTTCTCATGCTACAAAAATAGCTCGTTTTTTTTTTTCCTTCGTGAAAAAGCCCATCCTCTACTAGTTCATATCGATTTCACAAACAAATTAGAAAGAGAGCAATAAGCAAGTGACAGCATAATCAAAACAAATCCAGGTAATTATAATTGGCCTCGTAAATTCTATGCTGCTTAGGGCTCACCACATAGGGAGACTTCTGGAAGGTAGATAAGGTCTGCTATTTTGAAAGCGTGACTCTGTCAGTGTTCAGACTGTACCGACATACTCTGGTAGGACTGTGTTTAGAAGGAGTTCTTAACTCTTTCCTGAGTTCTTGACTTTGAATTGCTGGAAGTTCTATTTGAATAAAGCATTCAGTGTGAGGAAGGGTTTAAAAGTCAGCTCTACACATGTGCTTGTATTTTTCATCAACAGAACTTCTCTACAAATACATGATTTTGAAAGAACCACCCAACTGAGTTGAAACTACATTAGACATGTCTCCTGAGACCATCCTGGCAGGATGCAAATGAGCATGCTGCAGCAGTGAAGGGATTCAGTGGTATGCAGTGAGCTTCATTCTTCTGGCTGAGAGAGAGTCACAGATATGGCAGTAAAATGTGTTCCTCTTCTGCTTGTTATCTGTCGGTGTCAGGAACGGTGGCTTTTCAGTGATTTTTTTTTGTCCTGGCCCATATTTAATATCTTTCTCAGCCTTCAGCACAACCCAGTGATAAAATACAAAGATGCTCACAGAAGTGAGACAAGGCTCAGTGTTGGGCTGTTAGCACGGACAGTGGTGTTTTCAGTGGCGAGGAAAAAGTGTTCAGAAGAGAAGGTTGAACATTGGTCAGGTGACCACATAAGCTTAGGCTGTGGTGATCTGGACCTGAGATGACATGTTGGATATATCATGATGCCTTGGTTTCTCTCTGGCTCTAATTTCACTGGTTTCTATATAAGCCAAAGTAATTTTAAAGTGGAGATGATGAAAAATATTAGATAATGGATGCTACCATGTATAAACTGCCACCCAAGCCTAATGTTTACACCGCCCCCTCCATTTTCTTTTGAGGATTTCATAATTTTTTTTCTGCAAATGACAAATTGGTGTGGGACTAATGAGGACTCTGAGAATGGACTATGGGGAGCTAGGCTACTTTTGGCTCACCTAAGTGAGAGAAAAACTTTAAAGTCAACACTAAATAGACAAATAATCAATGAGGAAGAGAACGTAAAATCTTATGCAAATATCGATATCCATAACTCCTGGGATCAAGTGATCTTGCTCCCACTAGGAGTTCTCCCATGGAAGTGTCCTCTTTTCAGATCTGCTCACAGGCCATCCAAGCTTAGAGGTCAATAATGTCTTATCTCCAATGTGCAGTTCTCTCTTGGTGTTTCTGTACTCACCTGCTCCTTCAAACTCCCTTTAGTAAGCTGTCCCCAGGTTACTATTTGATTACACCATCCATTCCTGCTGATTCTGTTATTGGACAAAGTAAAATTAAAAACCATGAGTGTCAGTTAAAGTTCAGATCTACAAATGAGACAACAGGTTCGATAGGCATCACCACATGAGAAAGAGTTATGCTTTTTATGTTATCAGGTAATATATATTGAATAAGAGACCCCAAGCATCTCTACCTGAACCTGTAGGGATTAGCTAACACATTGGAAGGGAATTTGCAGATATGGTTAAATTAATGATACTGAAAAGAGAAGATCGTCTTGAGTTATCAAATGAGTTCCGTGCAGCCAAAAGAGTTTTTATAAGCTGGAAGGGTCACAGTGTGAGGACAGAGCAGTCCTTGCCATAAGGGTATCTTGAGTCACTGCATATAGAACATCAGCGGTTGAAGGTCAGGAAATGGTTGTGTTCCCTGTCTTCCGGAATGAATACTGGCATTTTGCTTTAGAGCCACTCATTCTGGAACTACAGTATATGAATTTATGTGTTTTAAGTCACTAAGGTTGTAGTAATTTGCTATACTAGTAGAAGCTAACATGCTTGGGAGTAGGGCTGATAATCAGTTCATTCTCATGGACTGATTCATTTACATTTAAAAGAAACCTTTTGATCTTCTATAAAATTAGACTAGTGTAATGATTTATCTTCAACTGAGGTTTTATAGCCTCCCCAGGACTAAGTGAGGTTTCACTTGTCCTGAGTTATCAGCTGTCTTTGTGATATTTCAGCATGTGACCTTCCTGTCTCTGATTCCAGGAATTCGGCATCTTATGAGTTCTTGGTCAGAGCCAACATCTCAGCATCAAAGCTGAGGTTCCCACTCACTTGTCTTAGAAACATTTCTTGATTGGGGCCATAGCACTACAGTCTAGATCATTGGTTCTCAACCTTTCTAATGCTGCTACCCTTTAGTACAGTTCCTCATGTTATGGTAACCCTTAACTATAAAATTATTTTCACTGTTACTCCATATATTTAAAGTTGCTACTGTTATGAATTATGTTTATATTTGTGTTTTCTGATAGTCTTAGGTGACCCCTGTGAAAAGTGTCATTTAGCTCCCCCAAGGGGTTGTAGCTCACTGGTTGAAAACCACTGGTATAGGCTCTCCTTAGGTGCTTTAGGCTGTTACTCAGAATCAAAGATAGTACCATAGATGGCAGCATGCAGTTCCCAGACTAGATGGACCAGTGCAGGGGTATAGCAGGACTGAAACCCTCCACGGCAGCACTTTGCAGCACTGTGCTGTTTGGAGTTTGTGCTGTTTGGAGTTTTGCAGAGAAAAGTATAGCTTACAGCTGAATTTTCCAGATGTTGAATGATTTTAACGAATCATCTTTAGATAAAGCAGAATTCTTTCATGTTGCCTGAAGCTAAGAGCCATGGTTAATAAGTACTTTCTCATTCTGCCATCCTTCTTGTGTTGCCTTTCACCTCGGCAAATCCCCGGTCCCCACTTCCATCTTGACCATATATGGTGGCTGTACTTGCAGGATTACAGACTGACCTATATCTTTTAGGAAGAGAAATCTCTAAATCTCTCCACACTTCTCTCTCTCTCTCTCTCTCTCTCTCTCTCTCTCTCTCTCTCTCTCTCTCTCTCACACACACACACACACACACACACACACACACACACACACACACACACAAACACACCACATTTCTTTACCTCGCACCACTTAGCAGACTTTTCTTACCCTCCATCAATTAGAAAAGCAAAAGCATCTCATAGTAGTATGTTAGACGTATTATTGGGCAGGGGAAGGACATCACCATGGGTATGTTAGATCAGTAGTAACTCTAGCACATTGTTCCATGCATGGAGTTGATCAAGTAGACAAAAACCACATGTTTGCTTACAGTGAACAAAGGTGGGAATGTGTGCTGTATAACACACCAACACTGCTGGTCACAAACAAAGTTTTTGCGAGCAGCTTTCTGTAGCTAGAGTTTTCCGGCCTTGCCCACAGTCAGGACAAATCTTTGTCAACCACCAGTCCCACAGCCGCCCAACCAAGTAAACACAGAGACTTATATTGCATACAAACTGTATGGCCGTGGCAGGCTTCTTGCTAACTGTTCTTATAGCTTAAATTAATCCATTTCTATAAATCTATACCTTGCCACGTGGCTGGTGGCTTACCGGCATCTTCACATGCTGCTGGTCATGGCGGCGGCTGCAGTGTCTCTCTGCCTCAGCCTTCTGCTTCCCACAATTCTCCTCTCTCCTTGTCCCACCTACTTCCTGCCTGGCCACTGGCCAATCAGTGTTTTATTTATTGACCAATCAGAGCAATTTGACATACAGACCGTCCCACAGCACTTCCCCTTTCTTTTTTTTTAAAGGAAGGTTTTAACTTTTATACATCTCCCAAGTCAGCTGGGTATATTTGGGAATTTGGGCGTAGCTTCTCTTACTACTTCCTGCTGGAGGGGGGCGCTGTATCTTATGGGGCATGGAGTAGTCCGTGAGACTGTATCGTCTGAGCCAGTTGCCTTGAAACGATTCTGGATGTTGGATCATCTGGGCCATGGTGTCATCGGAGACCTTTCAGGTGGTCTTGGCTGGTCAAACCTGATGTATCTTAATCTGGAACAAATCCATAGCCTCTGGCTTTCTGTGGAAACAAAAGCAGAGCCTCCTTTCCAAAGTAACATATCCTTACATCCAAATTTTGAAGTTAAGGTACCTTTAAAACACACATTTTGGCATAACTCAACAGCTTTTGCAATCAAATGTTTTTCTTCAGTTACAAATATCAAAGAGAACATAATCCAGATTCTCTGTGTGGTAGCCATCTTTACGTGGCTTATTTTTTATATTACCTTGAGCCTATTGCTTTAAACTGCAGCCTTTTAAGCCTGAAACGGCGCTGTGGCTGCTGGCTCCGCCCACTTCAGCTTCCCAACATGGCGGTGGTACGTTTTCCGCCAGCTCTGGGAGCCATCGTGGGTCTGTGCTTTTATCCAAGCAGCGTGTAGCCCAGAAACCTCTTTTTTTGTTTTGTACTAGCAAAGGCTAAATCCACCACGCAGCTTAATGTGCCACTTGCAGAGGCCTCATTCCCGCCATACTGCAGGTCAAGCACACACGCCAGGAACCCGCCAGGAACTCAAACCGGCAGCTGCTGCTCATTTGAGAGAGACAATTAGGAAGCTGTTTTTAGCTCCGTTTGAGAATCTTTTCTCAGGTTTTAGATGGAAACTCTTGCCCCACGTTGGGCGCCATTTGTAGCTAGAGTTTTCCGGCCTTGCCCACAGTCAGGACAAATCTTTGTCAACCACCAGTCCCACAGCCGCCCAACCAAGTAAACACAGAGACTTATATTGCATACAAACTGTATGGCCGTGGCAGGCTTCTTGCTAACTGTTCTTATAGCTTAAATTAATCCATTTCTATAAATCTATACCTTGCCACGTGGCTGGTGGCTTACCGGCATCTTCACATGCTGCTGGTCATGGCGGCGGCTGCAGTGTCTCTCTGCCTCAGCCTTCTGCTTCCCACAATTCTCCTCTCTCCTTGTCCCACCTACTTCCTGCCTGGCCACTGGCCAATCAGTGTTTTATTTATTGACCAATCAGAGCAATTTGACATACAGACCGTCCCACAGCAGCTTTCACACAGCACATGGAGTATTTGGGAGCACTCAAATAAAAACTTGTCATATTTATAATGGAATCTCATGGCAAGCTGTAAGGTCAGTTGAAACCAAATATTTAGATGTAGGGCCTAGTATTCCTCTATTAGAAACTACTGTTGGAGATGCTCAATATAGACTGGGCTAGAAATCACCGAAGAGGAATGATTACAGCATTAGAAATAGGAGGAAATAGTGTTCCCGGTGGGGCAGTTCCTTAGAGGGAAGTGAGTGAGAAAACTATTTGTTAACTGTGGCATTATATCATGGAGGGTTGGTGACAAAGAGACTCAAGAAAGACCTACTCTATTACATTTTGTCCTAGGGATGGAGGTTTCAGAGCTATTGGACCTGAGTTGTTTTTGTCAGGGGAGCCGTCTACCTCGCTGAATTTCCTGCTGCTGCCTTCTCTTAGGTCATAACTTAATGTTAAATGGTTGGCAAGTTAAAGACTGAATAGTAAAAGATATCTATCCTCATAAAGAGCTATTGAAAGCAGTGGAAGTAACGGCTTGGGAGGCCCCCAGGCTAGGCTGTTTGCCATGACTCTGTGAAAGGTGGATTGGTTGTTCATGCTCTTCTGAGTCGCTCAGCTCAGTGATTTTTAACTTAATGGGCATCTTTTTAATTGGCTGACATTGCCGTTCAGGGCTTCACTTGGAGGTCCAGTGTAGGAAAGTGGCAGAGGCTTCAACAGACCAGAGGAATGAAGACGTTCAGCCTTGCTGGCATTGCATCTGGATAACCCTTGTCTGATCTCCTTGCTGACCAGGAATAAAAAACGTGAGAGTTACGGCAATGACAAAAGCAGTTATACATCTCATTAAAAACACAGTAATTAAAATTAGACATGACAAAAAAAGCACAATGAGGTGAGAGCACACGTTTGTGAATAACATGCCCATATGCAGTCATATTCAAGGAATTTAGAGCTTCAGGGCATAAGGCAGGTTGCTAAGTTATTGGTTATTGTTTATAAGTTGGTAAGAAATGATGAAATAGATTTAATGACCCCTTCCAATCCCTTCTTCTTCCAACAAGCCCTCCTCCTAATTTCCTGATTTTTAAAAAACACAGTCACTTATTCCGTGTGTGTATGTATGCATGCATGTGTCCATGACACATTTGTGGGGTGTAGCATGAATCTTAAAAGATCTTATTAATGAAATCAAACCTGAGCCAGTTATTGGGGTGAACACTGGAAGATCAGAGAGACAGAACAAGCCACAGCTAACCTCACCTGGCCAATTTCTCAGCTGGTCTTTTTTCCTCAGACTGGAAGTTTCTGTGTCCTTATCCCAATGGCTTTCAGCTGAACTGCTGCTCAAAACCTGAAGCTTAACCAGCCAAATGCTTAACCAGCCAAATGCTTCTAGTTCCTGGTCCTCATGCCTTATATACCTTTCTGCTTTCTACCACCACTCCCTGGGATTAAAGGCGTGAGTCACCATGCTTGGCTTTATCCTTGAACACATAGATTTCTGCCTTTAGAATGCTAGGATTAAAGGCATGTGCTACCACTGCCTAACTTCTATGTTTAATATTGTGGCTGTTCTGTCTCTGGCTCCAGATAAGTTTATTAGGGTGCACAATATTTGGGGGAACACAATACAACCACAGCGGGGTTTAGAGAATAGCTTGTGGGAAGTTGGGTCTCTCCTTCCTCTATGTGAGTGCTAGGTATAGAACTTACTTTGCCACACTTGGTGGCCAGCACAGTTACCCACTGAGTCATCTTACTGCCTCACTTAAAATTTTTTTTTAATGACCCATTGCATTTAAAGTTATTTGATGGAATTTGAGCAACTTATCAGTGTTGTTTTAACTTTGACACAGTGGCTGCACCTTACTCTGTTGCTTTTTTAGCTGGGAATTATGACATCTGGTCTGCCTTCTCCTAGTCATGATGAAATGTTTGGGGCTACATATTGTGCAGATTTTGTGCAGGCGGCCATAGCTACTGTGAGCCATTAGGTGCAACACCCATGTCATATCCAGAAGAAAGTGTTTCTTTCTTTTTAAAAATGACTTATTTTGTTATATTCTGTCTATAGGTGTTTCACCTGCATGTATGCATGCACACTATGTGTATGCCTGGTTACTTTGGGGGTCAGAAGAGGGTGTTGGATCTTCTAGTGCTGGGGTTATAGAAAACTATGAGTTACCATATGGGTGCTGGGAATTGAACCAGGATGCTCTACAAGAACAAGTGTTTTTAACCACTCAGCCAACTCTTTAGCCCCAGAAGATGGTGTTTCAAGCACTCCTCTGCATCCTCTGGTTCTTACATTCTTTCTATCCCCTCTTTCAAGATGTTTCCTGATCTTGGAGATATTTTAGAGCTCTGGAGGAGAGTGACAGAGGTATTTAGATATTTAGGGCTGAACTGAAGAGTTACTTTAGTTTTGTTTTAAAGATGTCAGACACTTAAGGATGCTTAAAAATGCTTGACAAAGACCCCTTAAAATGGCACAGATAAGAAAATTACATAGAGTATTGATATGGTATAAATAATTATGTGCCCCAAGTTTATAGGTTCAAATATTAATCCTAAATGGTAGTTGAGGTTTGAGGAGTGATTAGGTCATGAAGGTGGGCCCTCATAAGTGATATTAGTATTCTTATTGAAGAAATCTGGGAGAAATGGTCTCACCTGTTCTACCATGGCAAGGCATACTTGTAAGATACCATCTGTGAGACAGTACACAATATATACAGTGAATATACTGGTACCTTAATCTTAAACTCACCCCCTAGAACTGTGATATTTAAAATTACATTCATAAACAGTCCTGTTTGTGAGCTATTGTCATTGAAGCTCAAAGGACTAGGCCACTTTCAAGAATGGCTGGAGGATCAAGAGTATTGAAAATATTTCAAGGGATATGTCACAGCTAGCATGATCTCTAGGTTTCTGTGTACAAATGCATTGAGATTTCCTATTATTTGTTGAGAAGCTAAGGGTATGTATATATGACAGTGATTACTTTCCTTGTGAGGCAGAGTTTAGCCTCATTTTATGAGACTAAAGACAGAAGTAGGGAAACCTGAGATTATAAGACACTGATGGGAACTTGGTAAATCTTAGGTAAGAGTTATGAGAAAGTGTTATTCAAGAGAAATTATCAGACCTAAGGCTAATGCTTAATACAGTTTGGATCTGAAGTGTCCTCCTAAAAGGCTCATGTGTTGAAGAGTTAGTTCCTAACTCTTGTTGCTATTGAGAGGTGCTTAGGCCATGAGGTCCCTGGCCTAATCAATGGGTTGACTCTATTGATGGATTTATAATACAGTGGAATCAGTGGGAGGTAGCAGAAAACTAAGAAGTAGGACCAGATTGGGATAATTAGGTCAATAGGGCATGATTTTGAAAGGTATCTTGACCTTAACCTCTTCCCTTTTCGGTTTGTCTCCCTCCACCATGGGATTAGCAGCTGTGCTCCAGTGTGCTCTATTCTACCATGATATTTCTGCCTTCAACTCTGTAGTGGTAGACCTGCTCCTCCATCTCCTCCATGAACCCAAGAAATGACTCATGTAAGCCACTTTTCTTAAAAGTGTTTGTCGCAGAGATAAATAGAATAATCCGGTATCACATACTCAGTGACTTGATGAACCCAAATTTATGGTGATATCAGTCTGACTTACAATGTTTTGTGGATTCCTTCAGCAATAACGCAGTCAAGAGATTCCTGTATGAGTTCATGTATGTTTAGTTTCAATAAGTTTTAGAAACAGGAAAATGACCAAAACATTCAGATGGTAAAAATAATAAAATAGAAGCAGAATCAGGAAGAAAATGAAAAAATTAAGTAGGCAGTCAAAGGATAGTAAGTTCAAAAATGATTGATGGGCAAGAAGTAGTTGGACAAAGAGAAGTATCAGAGAATTGTGGATGGAAAGTGATAAGTTTGAAACAATAATTTCCAGGTGCCAGGGTCTTAGTGTGTTTACAGCAATGAGGCATGAGGTGTCACCAAAGATGAAGTGCCTAGGAAAACAAGCAGCCATAATGTAGTACCTTTAATTCTCACAAGATAATAGAGAATGGGTTAGAAGTGAGTACTAGATACGACATAGTCCAATACTCTTCAGTAAATAAAGAATGTGCATAGGTGGTGATAATAAGGAAGGCTGGAGCATGTTATAGTCAAAACAACAGGATTAAAAAGGGTATAGGTGGTTATCATGTAGGAGAAGAAACAAGAAATGTGGATGATTCTGAATCATGGCTGTCGTACAAGAGGGTGTGGGATAGAAAACTACTTGCTGATAGTCATGCAGAGAAACACTTCACATAGAGACATGGTTAAGTTCAAATAAGGGCATGGCATCTCCTCTTTCTGTATCTCTATGTGCTGTTTCTGAGCCTTGGTTTCTAGCCCATGTAATTGACTGTAATGAAATAATAGCAGAACCAGTGAGCTCAACACTGTCTCTTCATTCTTTCAAGATATGTATTCCTGGTAATATACTATTTCTGAACCCCTCTACTTGGTTACCACAGACATATGTCATACTTTACATTCCCAAAGATAAATTAATTTCTAATTTATCTTCACAATGATACAACTCTGTAAATGGGTTTCCATCTGCCAATTATTCATATGTAACCCACAGCAAGTCTCTGACATCTCTTTCACACCTGCATCCAGCTTTCATCATTTCTTGTCAACTTTATTTCTTGAATCTGCTCAGTAGCACAAATGCTACTTCGTTCCTACTATAATTTTTTAATTATATGTATATGTGTCTGAATATGAGTATGTGCATATGAGTACAGGTACCTTCAGAGGCCAGAGACATTGGATTCCCCTGGAGCTGACATTACAGGTAATTGTGTAGGAGCTGGGAACTAAACTCATATACTCTAGAAGAGCAGCATGTGCTCTTAACTTCCAAACTATTTCTCTAGCACCATTAAAGTTACGTCAGAATGAGGATAACACTTCATTTGAGACTTGAGAGAGGGATCCATATGTGAGAGTGCTTCTCACTGCACAAAAGTGAGAACTTTAGTTTTATCCCCAGAATCCATAAAAAAGTCAAATACGCATCTGCAATCTCAGTGTTACTACCAGGAAATGGGAGGCAGAGACAAGAGAATACCCAGCCAGATATCCTGATATATGAAATAGAAGATAGTGAAGGCACATCATCTGAAACAAGGTAAAATGAGAGGAACAACACAGAGATTGTCCTCTGACTTCCTTACATGTGGCATGCATGGCACATGTGTGCCTGTATTGACATATGTGAATGAGGATTACACACACACACACACACACACACACACACACACACACACACACACACATTTTAGTTCTGAATTACTTTAGCATTGTTATTAGGTTCTGTGCATCTAAATTGACTTTAGTGCCAGAGTGATGTTCAAAAAAGGAAAATCTGATTATGATGCTATCTGCTTGGAATTATCTGTGAATTCCCATTGTCTTTAAGATAAAGTCTAAGCCAGAATTGTTCAATATTTAAAATTTATGAAGAAATTGATAAAGAAAGATGCTAGAAAATGGAAAGACATCCCATGCTATAGATTGAATATTTTAAAAACAACCATTCTACCAAAAATCATTTACATGTTCAATGCCATCCCAATAAAAAGCCCCATCTCATTCTTCAGAGAAATAGAAAAATATTCTAAAATTCACATGGAACCACAAAACCCGTCAGATATCTAAAATAAACATGAACAAAGAGAATAATGCTGGACTTTTTACAATTCCAGGCTATAAGATATACTATAGAGCCATAGTAATAAAAACAATATGGTACTACCACAAAAACAGACATGTAAGCCAAAGGGACAAAATCAAAGGCCCAAACATGAATACATGTAACTATAGATATTTAATATTTGAAAAATACTCCAAAACCATATGAGGGAGAAAGTAAATAACACTAGGAAACTGGATGTCCACCTGTAGAAGAATGAAATTAAACCCTATCTGTCACTTTGCACAAAACCTAATTCCAACTCCAGATAAATCAAAGACCTAAATGTGAAACCTGAAATACTTAAACTGCTAGAAGAAACAAGGCATTACCACAGGGACTAGGTGTAGGAAAGGGCCTTCTGCATAGAATACCATTTGCCCAAGAAGCCATCAATTGACAAGTGCATGTCATAAAATTAAAAAGCTCCACACCTAAAGAAACAATCAGCTTCATGAAGAGGAAGCTCCCAGGATGGGAGAGTTTTTTTTTTTAGCTATACATCTGTCAGATGATTAATATCAAGAATACCTAAAGAACTCAAAAAAATAAAAAAAGCAAAAAAAAAAACCCAGTCAGCAAACAAACAAATGACTCATTAAAAATGGACTATAGATCTAGACAGAATTCTCAAAAGAAGAGACAAAAGCGGCTAAGAAATACTCCCAAATTATTCATCCTCCTTTGTAGCTAGAGTTTTCCTGCCTTGCCCACAGTCAGGACAAATCTTTGTCACCCGCCAGTCCCACAGCTGTTCAGACCCAACCAAGTAAACACAGAGACTTATATTGCTTACAAACTGTATGGCTGTGGCAGGCTTCTTACTAACTGTTCTTATAGCTTAAATTAATCCATTTCCATAAATCTATACCTTGTCACATAGCTCGTGGCTTACCAGCATCTTCACATGCTGCTTGTCCTGGCGGCAGCTGGCAGTAACTCCTTCTGCCTTCCTGTTCTTTCTTTTCTCCTCTTTGTTAGTCCCACTTATACTTCCTGCCTAGCCACTGGCCAATCAGTGTTTTATTTATTGACCAATCAGAGCAACACATTTGCTATACAGAACATCCCACAGCACTCCTTAGCAATTAGGAAAATGTAAGTCAAAACTGCTTTGGGATTTTGTCTTACCCCAGTTAGAATGGCAGAGACCACAAAATAATGGACAACAGAAGCTGGTAGTGATGTGGGGAAAGGGAATCCTCATTCACTGTTGATGGGATTGCAAACTGGTGCAGTCACTATGGAAATTATTGTGTAGAATTCTCAGAAAGCTAAAATTAAATTGACCATATGACCCACCTACACCACTCTTTGCCAATGCCCCAAATATTTGACATTCTACCCTATAGATATTTACTCAGCCATGGTCATTGCTGCTCTGCTCAGAATAGCTAGGGAACAGAAATAACCTAAATGTCCTAAAAATCTATGAAAGGATAATGAAAATGTACTACGTACACACTATGGAATACTATTGACCAGCAAGAAAAAAATGAAATAATGTCAGTAAATGAAAGGAATTAGAAGAGATTATATTGAGTGAGGTCACTTAGATTTAGAAAGACAAACATTGAATGCTCTCTATCTGTGGCTTTTATTTCCAAATCTTCAGATGTGAGTCTATAACCTGGAGTAACCACAGAAACCAGAAAAGAAAAGAGAACATGGCTGGTGGTGGTAGAGAGGAACATAACAGGGTACAAGTGTTTTGAAAAGGGAAATGAAAAAAATGGGGGGATTTAATTAGGGAGGGAAGTGGGAGGTTAATATAGTAAAAGAGAGTGAGAGAGGAGGGTAAAATAAAAGTAAAGATGTCTGAAAAGTCATAAAGAATCATATTATTTATTTACCTAAAATTACATACACAAATATACATAGCTTAAATGAAATTTTCTCACTTAGTCTGGCAATGCTTTCTCCAAGAGCTATAGACTGTCTACCAGAAACCTCAATACCAGGCATGAGAAGGCCCCTTTGAAGTTGTTGGTCGGGTTGACCAAGAGCCTGCCGAGACACATAGCCTGTTGCTGTTGCTCTTGATTGCCACCAGAGGTTAAAGGCTAAGTCCAAATTGCGGAGGACACCATGCACTTCAGACACAGAATTCTAAGGATTGAACTAGATATGATCAAAAGGCTTCCTCCCCGAGGACTAGTTTTCATGGTGCCTGAGGGCACCATGCAAGTTTCCAAGGGAGGGATGCAATCAACAGTTCTACCCAGCTATGATGCCTATGAACCACACAATAGCCAACATGGAGAAATAACCATAAAGGTTCAGTAGTGGCATGCATATCTTAGTGGTAAACAAGAACTCTCTAATTTGACTTAAAGCCTACTCAACAAGAGAGAATTTACACCTGGTACTGGAAACCTAGACAATTACCTAGCACTAGAGAGGTCATGGATATTGGAGGAGAACCTTATTCCACCAATTTACTAAAACAACATAATTCCTAACAGCATTCTAAGTATTTATCCTTATGCCCACATAAAAGTATGGCTGTCACTACTCATCAAAGAAAGTTTATATTTACAACAGATGGAGGTCATTTTAGAAAGCCACTAATGAGATCAAAGTTTAAAGAACTGTGATTGGGTGGTGTCCAGCCTCTACTGATAAATCTACAACACTACTCCTGCATCTAAGCTTCAGGAATCATAGTGGAAGAGAGGGCAGAATGCTCCCAAGAACCAGAGGAACAAGAAGTCTGCTGTGAGATTGATTGTATCTCCTAGAAATTTGAGGGAAGCTACTCCCATAGAATCCCAACAACATG
The DNA here is from genome assembly GCF_049852395.1 of Peromyscus maniculatus bairdii. Lineage (NCBI taxonomy): Eukaryota > Metazoa > Chordata > Mammalia > Rodentia > Cricetidae > Peromyscus > Peromyscus maniculatus. Next base: position 10,919,325 of record NC_134865.1, on the reverse strand, counting down.
GCTGCCTAAGCAAGACCTAAACAAGGATGGCGTAAGTCGACATGCTGACATGGAGGTTGTAATGTTATGGGGCCCCAACCATAGATAAAGAACTACAGGCAACTAAGAAATACCGAAAGGGGAGAAATGGTCTTCCCCAGGGAAGAGCCTTTCTCCTCCAATAGTTTATTTAATACCAAGTGGTCAGTCCTGAAATCTCTCTCTCTCTCTCTCTCTCTCTCTCTCTCTCTCTCTCTCTCTCTCTCTCTCTCTCTCTCTCTCTCTCTCCCTCTCCCTCTCCCTCTCCCTCTCCCTCTCTCTCTCCCTCTCTCAGAACAATTAAGGAAAAAAGAAGAGGCCAAGGTGGTGAGCACATGGGAAGAGTTGTAGGAAGGGAAAATAATATAATTTTTAATTTCAAAAGATTAGACAAACCATATAATGAAAAGTATATGTATAATTTACCACTTTGTGTTAGGTTGATTACAAAAGGGAAGGGAAGCTGGTGAAATCAATCTTAGTGCTGTTTGTTTGACTCGACACACCACAGCATTGCTAACTCTATGTAATCAATGATAAAATTTGAGATGTTTCACTTATTTTGATTCTGTTTTATGAATATTGTGTGTTCTCTATACTTACAACTCCTATCAGGTTTGACTCACCATACTTTGAATGCTCAAGAGTCACAAGTGAGAAAAGGTTCCCATACGGGAGAGTGTATACTGAAACTTTTGAAAATGACGCACCAACTATTCCCTTCTTTGGTGCCTCAAATGACTGTTCATTTACTGTCTCTGTTCTCTTACTGTTTGTCTGGTCCTATTCAATTAAGGTCTCGGTACCTTAGGTTTTGAGCTTGTGTTTCTTTCTGGTTGGAATATAACTCATCTACTATAGCAGATTATAAGTGCTTCAATTTTTCAGACGGTGAGTTCCAGAAAGCAGAGGCTAAGAATAACTACTCTCCTTCAAGGAAGCCACCTACAGGGAACAAGCAATGAGAGGTAAAGGAGGAACAGGGAAGAAAAGAAAAGCAAACCCATTAAGGAAAGTCTCTGCTCAAGATGACTGATAGCTTAGTTTTGTTATGTGGCTCTTGGAAAAGTGAACTGTTTTCAGAGCAGTTCCTCAGTGGAGGAAAAAGGAAGTTTGTCATCAGTACCTCCTTTTTAATTGGTTAGAGGTTCATCTCCCTGTTTTAGATATTTCACATCCAATATGGTCACTGAGGGGGAAGCTAGGAAGGCCATATAGTGTTGGAGGGGAGCTGAGCAAGATGCTAGGCAGAGAATGGCAGCCAGAGGTTACAGCTGCATGGGAAATATTTAGTCTGCTAAGATCTGGTGGACTTCAGAGCACCTGGAGCGAGAGATGAGTGAGGATGAGAGCATCTGAAACAGAATGAGAGGCCTGACATGCTGGGTGACTTTTGTGTATCTCTCAGTGGTAACTGTGACTTTCTCCATGAATCTGTCATGGATCCTAAAGCAGAATCAGAACCTTCCAGTGTGTGCTTTTGCACTTTCCTACACCGTCCTGGAATAAAATATGCTACCTCTTGCCCTAACTTGCTGTAGGGGTTTGTCTCCCACATTAAATTGTGAACTCTGTGCGGGCAGATTCATGATTGCTTTTCCCCACCAGGCCCCCACCTCTGCCTTCCAAACCTCTGCCTCATGTAACATAGGGGCCCCATAAATGCTTACGCCACTAATGGATGAAAATTGGAGTTAGCGAAACAAAATCTTGTATTTTTTTCTGAGCAAGTTTCTGTAGCAGAGGTACTTTCAGAACATAAACTGATTACGAAAGGTTAGCTTGCCTTATTAAGCTTTTCACAGGCTGCCAGGCTGAAACCTGGAATAATGACATGGGGTGGAATGCACTTTCTGACCAATGAGGCCCATTGTTCTCTTAGGTTCATTTGTCTGCAAATTAGATTTGTCAGGTTAGAAGTTCAAATAAAGCCCTCCCTCTTCCCTCCCATTGCTCTTTGATACATTCTAATGAGAGCCATAGCTCCTGAGTCATTGCTTCAGCACTCACATCTAATATGAAAAGAAATTGAAAGCTAAAAGGGAACCTCGGGGCTCAAGAACAGCAGGTCTGCCAGGCAAGACACCGATCCCTTTTCTAAGATGCACTATCCAATGAGAAAATGTTCTGACTGCTGCATGCTTCCGGGTGAGGAAAGCAGTGTAAAGGAGATGTCATAAAGGTAGGCAGTGTCCCTTTTTATTCCGAACTCTTTCTGTGCCATCTTTAGTCAACTTATGTCATAGAGAAGTGACACTGTCTGCTAATTGTATTCCCACCCAGGGACCTCACTGTTGAGCGATGTCCTTGATGCAGCTCAAACATTCTAGCTAATTCCAATCCCATTAAATATTCACCATCTTTCTCAGAACTAAGCTAATGGAAGAAACACAACATAGCTCCCTTATCAAGGATTCATTCAAACAGATTTTTTTTTACAACAGAGAAACAACTGGAAACTGAGTATATAACATCAAGACCCCCAAAATGGGTATAGAAATGATTCGAACCTAAAGTTACATGGAGTGACTCATATTATCCTGGAGAGGACCGATGTATGAAGAAGCCATTTGTTTAAATTTATGTCCTTAGTTTGCTCAGTAGGGTATTGAAATGTAGTTTTATATTAGGGATTTTAAAGAATAGATCAAAACAATAAAATTCATTTTTAAACCAAAAATAATAAAAGTGAAGGGATTACTGGATGAGTACATTTCATGTTGTTATAACAAAATATTTGAGGTTGGATACTTTATAAGTAGAGTTCATTTGACTCATAAGTCTGGTGGCAATGAAGTTTAAACAGCATGATACTGGTATCCTAGGGAGAGTCTCTCTGGCTGTGTCATAGCATAGCTGAGAAATAGAAATGGTCATGTGTAGAAGAGAGTCAATATGTAGAATGACCTTGCCTTATAACAATTTGTTCTCCTTTGAGAACTAATACACTTCTGTGAGTTTACCATCTTAGGCTGTAAATTTAACTGTGTAGTGGTTATAGTGGTGGGTTTATTGTAAGGATATAGGCACACAGTGACTATTTTTTAATTTTAATATTTCACATATATAAATTCCGCCTACTGACCCCTCTCACTTCCCACCTCTCCACCACACCTATCCATCTTCCTCTTCCTCACAAATTTCCCTCCTTGATATCACGTCTTTTTGTTTTGTTCTATGGCCTACCAAGTTTCACCAGGGGCATTTATTTGATCGTGGGCTTATAGCAATCTCTTGGAGCCTGGTAGACTCAGCAGGAGGGACACAACTAAAGACAGCAATCCCCACCCTTCACTGCTCCCAGATTCTATTAATAGTTAATAAAATCTGACTGATTGCTGGCAGCGTTGGTCTTGTTTGAGCCCAGGGCAGCAATGATTATAGCAATGGTATAATGACTTTTTTGTTTTTAATTCCATTTAACACATGGTTGTTGCTAGGTAATGAAGTTTAATGTTGATGATCGTCATCGGTGATTATTATTTCTTGGAGGAAGAGAGTAGCAAGCAATATATTCTGTCCTCTATGACCCCATGTACCACCTTTTATTATGTAGTTCTCTTTCCTTTGCTTTGAGCAAGTTGCAGGCACAGTGCTGTGTGCTCTATCTACCTGACTACTTGCTGTTCTTACATCATCCTTCTGAGGGGACTGGACACAGACTTCTTTGTGCTTGAGAGAACTGTGGCTCAGAGAGATGTGGAGACTCCCCAAGGTTACAGAATAAATTAATAGCAAAACCTAATTTTCCTGCTGAGAATTACTGCTATAAAACCCTCATACTTTCATTTTATTCATTTTTGTTTTAGATTTAGCTGTGGGTAAGAATCACATGGGGAACTTGTTTGAAGTGTGTAGTAGGTCTTTCTTTCTGGAGAGAGTCAAAGTATGAGCACTGCATATACTTTCAAAAAGTTTCTCTAGTAGTTTTTAAAATGGTCCCAGAAAACCATGCTACAATATGAGATACAGAAGAGCTGGGTTTAGTTGTTGGCTTGTTTGTTACATCAATTCACTAAACATATTAAGAATCTTCTAAGCAGTGGGCATATCTTTTTATATTTAAATGATCCTTTCTTGCTTTTGGGGGGATCTTTAATTTCTAATTGAAAGAAAAAATTATTTTAGGCCATTCAAATCCTGTCAGGATCTGGAATACTACTACTACTACTACTACTACTACTAATACTAATAATCCATTGCAGCATTCAGTTTACATGGCTTTTTATACTGTATCTTGAAGATTGTTTTTAAGATGAATACAGCTAAAAGCAGTGTTGAACTCCACCTTATGAATAGGGTACTGATGACTTCTGTCCATTTTCTCCTAAACTAGAATAATTTTTGCATTCTGAATCAGATGAATCAACAACACCAACAAGGTCTGGCTCAGAGAACGGTGTTTTGTAGCCCTGGATTTCCCTTCTTGTGTTGTCTCAATCGGTGAACTTCCCTTTTCTTGTGTTACAGCTGCCCGTGTGCGGCTATAACATCCTGGAGTTAATGTAATGAATTTTCAGCTCCATTTTTGACTCTTTCTTCCCCCAGGTATTTCTATCAGGAGCGATGATTGTGCAATTCTGTGTTGTCAAGAGCTCCACCAAATGTCCACATGTACAGCCCTTTCCTCCTCCTGTCCCCAACTTTGAGTCAAGTGTTGCATTCCATAGTCTCTCTCTCTATATATATATCTCCTGTGCACTCCTGTTATAAGATAACATGATAGGCCACGCCCTCCCAAGGCCCCATGCCTTCTTCCTGTTCTCTGGGTTCTGTAGAACACTCTGTCCTGAGGTGGGGGTCTAAAAGCCCAACAGGTATGGCATCTGTCACTGAAGTAAAGTCCGACATTTTTGAGAAGCGTGTTTTTCCAATTGCAAGAAAATATAAATGGTGCTAAATAGATTTAAAACAACTTATTATTTCAGAAAACTTGGTGTTTATTCCAAGAGGGGCACTATATTGTCCTAAATTTGACTTTATATTTCCTTATCCAGAGAGCTGTCATTAAGATTCATTGGTCTCGCCGGGCGGTGGTGGCGCACGCCTTTAATCCCAGCACTCGGGAGGCAGAGCCAGGCGGATCTCTGTGAGTTCGAGGCCAGCCTGGGCTACCAAGTGAGTTCCAGGAAAGGCGCAAAGCTACACTGAGAAACCCTGTCTCAAAAAACAAAAAACAAAAACAAAAAACAAAAAAAAAAAAAAAAAAAAAAAGATTCATTGGTCTCTGAACCAATTTATACATTTATTTGCCTTGCATTTCCCCACTGTATCTTCTTCTAGAATGGCCTGCATACCAAAGACATGCACAAATTTTATTGGCCCACTGAGTTACCCTTTAGAGTGTGACAGAGGTTGACAGATGTTTTGCCAGCCATCTAGGGATTGCATACCACTGGTAGAAATTATTAACTTGCAGGAATCAATAGCTGGAGTGTGCCATGGGCACTTACTTCAAGTACAGGTTTTATAGAAAGGGATTTCATGACTTGACTTCACATGGAGGAACAATTTGCTTTTCATTACTTTGTTTTATAAACGTGAGCTTTATAGGTTTTATTGCCATTTTTTATTACTCCAATACACAATTTATGTGCTACTAACTGAAAATTAGCTACATACCTGGTCACTTGGTGCTCCCAATGCACAACAAATTTGAGATAAACTGGCATGGTCTTTTGATTTCTATAAATTTTTTAGTTTAAAAAATGAGAATAATATTGAAAAAATAAAGGTAGATAAATGCTCTGTCATTTTCTTAAGGGATAAGAAGATTTCTATACACTATACACCAGGAAAATTAGTGACTGTGGATTGTATTTTTAGTTGATGAGTAAAGAAATGGTTTGTGAGCAGCTAGTAACAGAAGCAGTAATTACAAGAGGCTGGTGCCTGCTAACTAAGAGAAAACATAATTAGAGCAACCTAATTTCTTTTTCCTGATGGGATTGCTATCTCAGTAAGTTAGAAGGATGCCCAAAGTAGTGTGTTTGGGAAACCAGGCAATGACCATGTTTTCCAAGACATGTTGGATTAAGATGGATGCTTAAATTATTGTTAATTATATTGATGAATAATTTAATGATGATAATCAGAGATTATAGTTATTGTTTGTGTGTAAGTGTGGGTTTTATATGCATGTGGTATGTGTGCACATGTGTGTGTTTGTTTACATGCAGAGGTCTAAGATCAGCTTTAGGTTTCTTTACTCTCTCCTTTTATTTTTTGAGACAGGGTTTCTCACTGGACTTGAAACTTACTGTTTGGCTAGGCTCCCTTGCCAACAAACTCAGAGATCTGTCCGTCTTCACTGCCTCCTATAGCTGAAGTTACAGGCATATGCCACCATGCCCTAATTTTTAAGGGGTTTTGGGAACTTGAACTCAGATCCCCCTATTTTATTTGTGTGGCAGGCACTTGACCAATTGAGCTACCACTTCCCCACCTCTCAAAGATTGTTAATTACTATATCTGCATCATCAGGAAGTTTCCACAAAGATGTATCTTAGCACTCAGTCCTTGACTTCAGTGTGTGTGTGTGTGTGTGTGTGTGTGTGTGTGTGTGTGTGTGTGAGAGAGAGAGAGAGAGAGAGAGAGAGAGAGAGAGAGAGAGAGAGAGAGAGAGAGAGAGTGTTGAAGTAACATGGTGTTGGAAGCTGTAGTGATTAAGATGACTATCCGGGCTCAATTTTTGCTCTGATCATGTCACTAGTACATGAGCAAGTTACAGGAGCTCTTTCCTCAGTTTCCTCATATTTAAAATGACTATCTTAACAGTATCTACCTAATGGAGTTAATGCAGTTAATAAAACAAATCATATAAAGAAGCTGGCAATGCACTCATTACAATAAATGTTTTAAACTATCAGCTACTATGTTGTAGATGTAGAATTTGAATCACCAAACGTACAATAAATTAAAAGAAATAGATATTACAGGATTGTCCTGCTAGCCCCCATTGCCAGTACCTGTGGTTTTCTAAAGACAGGAAAATATCTGATAAAGTAAATATTGAAGCCCTAACACACACACACACACACACACACACACACACACACACACACACACACACACACACACACACAAGAGATATGTGAGCTTTTACATCAGGAGTTTTAGTTACCAAAAGTTTAAGATGAGTTTGTATGTGAAGCAGTCATCAACACAAGTGAAGATAATCCTAGGCTAAGTCAACAAAAGCATGCTTTTAACCAAGGAATGGAACTCTAAAGCTCTACCAGTTCCACCACTTATGCGTGTTTTCTTTTACACTGGTTCTCACAGTTTAAGTACCAGTGATAAGTTAGAGTGGGGTCAAAGAACTGTGGCAAAAATTGCAAAACAACACAAAAGCATACCACAAGGGAAACATTTGAGTTTGTCTGATGCTTAACTTGGAGACAAACAAGAAGAAACAAATTAATTTGAGGAATTAAACTGACTTTTAAAAAATTTTGTTGTTACTAAGTGAATGCTGCTGTTCTCATAAATTAGTGCCTAGCTCAATCGTCATTAGAAAGGTTTCCTCCAGCAGCTGACAGGAGCATATGCAGAGACCCACAATCAAACATTAGGCTGTGCTCAGGGACCCGCTAGAGAGGGTTCTTGACCAGATGACTTCCCATCCCTCCTCCTTTTCTGCAATTACATTTTATTGACTCTTCATAGTAGAGGTTCAAGGTGAGGCAGTCCATCTTAAGTTAAGAAAAATATGATGAATTTTGTGGAGGTAATGAGGTTTTTTTTTTTTTTTACAACGTTCAAGTTTAGACTGAATGGCTATTTTAATACTAAAACAAGAGATCCAAGGTTAAGTTGGGTTGGTACATCAAATTACCTGTTACTCACAACATGATCATTTCATTCAAAATATGACTGATCAAGTATCTTTTATTGTCTAGTTTAATACCTAGACATTCTTCTACCTTATTTGGAGGATGGATTGAAGGTATTGAACAATAGAATTCATACTTTAATCTAAATATAATTTTAGATGGACATTACCTGGGGCAGTTTGTTTAATAAATTCATATTTTTCCCAATTTAAAAAGTACATATATTTAGTCTGTTGGTTATTAAAAGAGCAAGACTATTCTTTAATGAGTGTGACCCCAGATTTTAAGCTCTTAGTGTGAATTTTGCAAATCTTTCTTACATTTTTTTTACCCACCAAGAAGTCTAATAACCATTGTGTTAATGGTATAATACTTTATATTAATTCAACACATTAACATATATATATATATATATATATATATATATATATATATATATTCACATGTATTATATTATCTAGAAGTTCTCCCAGATGGCCACTTAGGTAGATAATGGAACAGATTCTGTGAGGTTAATGATTGTCTGAAGTTTCATAGCTAGCAAGGGACAGAGGAAGACCAAAGTGCGTTTCACCCTATCTTAAATTCCTTTTCTTTCTTTGGATTAATGGTTTTAGATGTCAGCAATTTTATCAGTGAGAAGCTACTTTTCCCTTTGGTTGGAGAAAATTGCATTCTCTTTTTGCAGTCTTTTAGCCTTATTGTGAAGTGTATTTCTTGAACAATGCCAGCTTTGAAATGTCATTTACTTCAGATCCTGAAATTATAACCTATTAGAAGCAATGTGATGATGTCTGCCCGTACAGTGGATGCCACTGCTTGGGCTCTGAGGTGTGAGCTGAGTTTACCCAGGTTGGTTACAGATGGAGGCTGGCCAGTCAGGTGTAGGATTCAGCTCTGTAAGGGTAAAGTTTTGATAGTCTGTATCTAAAGACATTTCAGAAAGGCTCAGGATGGTTAGCTTCACATGTTACTGATGAGCATGGGCACTGAAAGGAAGTGCTGAGTATGGAACACTAGATGATAGCTAGGAAGTCTAAGTCATAGAGACAGTAATTCAGAAGTAGATTCTATGTCAGGGACATTGTTAGTGGGAGTGAAACAACACAATTAGGATAGGAATCCATGCTTTCCGGGGGATTGTTTTCAATGTATATGAATTTTCTAAGTTGCTTGGCCTATCAGAAAGTGATGTTCTTATCATAGGTGAGTTTGAGACTCTCTAAACCAGATACTAACTCTTGGGCTGACTTTTTGGGCATTGCTTCCACATAGAGATGTAACGTTTGTTTTATACTACTGGTAAAATTGTACGTAATTTTTTTTGAAGAAAGAAATTGGAGAAGATATCATAAGATGGAAAGATCTCCCATGCTCATGGATCACTAGGATTAACATAGTAAAAATGGCCATCTTACCAAAAGCAATCTACAGATTCAATGCAATACCCATCAAAATTCCAACACAATTCTTAACCGACCTTGAAAGAACAATACTCAACTTCATATGGAGAAACAAGAAACCCAGGGTAACTAAAACAATCCTGTACAATAAAAAAACTGCCAGAGGTATCACCATCCCTAATCTCAAGCTCTACTACAGAGCTATAGTAATAAATACAGCATGGTATTGGCACAAAAACAGACAGGTGGGTCAATGGAATCAAGTCAAAGATTCAGACATAAATCAGTACCTATGGGCACTTGATTTTTTTTTTCAAGACAGGGTTTCTCTGTGTAGCTTTGTGCCTTTCCTGGAACTCACTTCGTAGCCCTGGCTGGCCTCGAACTCACAGAGATCCACCTGCCTCTGCCTCCCGACTGCTGGGATTAAAGGCGTGCACCCGGCTTAAGGCACTTGATTTTTGACAAAGAAGCCAAAAGTATACAATGGAGAAAAGAAAGCATCTTCAACAAATCGTGCTGGCATAACTGGATGTCAGCCTTTAGAAGAATGCAAAAAGATTCATATCTATTGCCCCGCACAAAACTTAAGTCCAAGTGAATCAAAGACCTCAACATAAATCCAGTGACACTGAAATGATAAAAGAGAAAGTAGGAAATAGCCTTGAATGCATTGGCACAGGAGACAACTTCCTGAATATAACACCAGTAGCACAGATACTGAGATTTGCCATTAATAAATGAGACTTCATGAAACTGAAAAGCTTCTGTGAGTCAAAGGACACTGTCAATAGGACAAAACAGCAGCCTACAGAATGGGAAAAAGATCTCCACCAACTCCACAACTGACAGAGGGCTGATCTCCAAAATATATAAAGAACTCAAGAAACTAGATATCAAAAAACCAAATAATCTAATTAAAAAAATGAGGTACAGACCTAAACGGAGAATTCTCAACAGAAAAATCTCAAACGGCAGAGAAACACTTGAATATCCTTAGCCATCAGGGAAATGCAAATAAAAACGACTCTGAGCTTCCATCTTATACCTGTCAGAATGGCTAAGATGAAAAACAAAATTGACAGCTAATGCTGGAGAGGATGTGGATCAAGGGGAACACCCCTCCACTGCTGGTGGGACTGCAAACTTGTACAGTCACTTTGGAAATCAATATGGTGGTTTCTCAGAAAATTGGGAACCAATCCACCTCAAGACCCAGCTTTACCACTCTTGAGCCTATACTAAAAGAATGCTCAATCATATCACAAGGACATTTCTTCATAGCAACTTTATTTATAATAGCCAGAACCTGGAAACAACCTAAATGCCCCTCAATCCAATAATGAAAAAAGAAAATGCAGTACATTTATACAATGAAGTATTAAAAACAATAACTTCAGGGAATTTTAAGGCAAATGGATGGAACTAGAAAAAAAAAATCATCCTCAGTGAGATAACCCAGACCCAGAAAGACAAACATCATATGAACTCACTCATAAGTGAATATTAACTATAAAGTAAAGTATAAACGTGCCACAATCCACAGATACAGAGAGGCTAGGTAATCAGTATGGCTCAAGGGGGGACACGTGGATCTCCCTAGGAAAAGGAAATAGAAGAGATCTCCCAGGTGGATTGCAGGTGGGTGGGGACCGGAACTCTGAGACCAGGTTGGCGAGTGGGTGGAGGAGGAGAGTATTGAAATATGACTGAAAAGAGGAGGCTTTTTTGGGTCAGGTAGAAACCTGATGCAAGAGAAACTCCCATAAATCTGCAAGAATGACCCCAGCTAAGTCTCCTAGCAAAAGTGAATATGTGGCCTAAACTGGCCATCTCCTCTGATCAGATTGATGATTACCCCAATTGTCCTCAGACAACCTTTATTCAGTAACTGATGGAAACAGATGCAGAGCCACAGCTGAACATTAGGCTGAACTTGGGGAATCCTGCTGAAGAGAGGAAGGAAGAATTGTATAAGCCAGAGGGGTCAAGGACATCACAAGAAAACTCATAGAAGCAACTAAGGGGTCTCATAGGAACTCACAGAGTCAGAACCAACAACCAGGGAGCTTGCATGGGACTGACCTAAGCCCTCTACATATACGTGACAGTTGTGTATCTTGGTCTATTTGTGGGACATGTAAAACATGGGAGCAGGGTTTGTCTTTAATGCTTTGGCTGGCTCTTGGTAGTCTATTCCTCATACTGGATTGCCTTACCCAGCCTAAGTACAAGGGGAATGCTTAATCTTACTACAACTTGAAATGCCATGCTTTGTTGATACCCACGGGAGGCCTGGCCCTTTCTGAACAGAAACAGAGGTGGAGTAGGGAGTGGACTGGGGCAGTGTGGAGGGGAAGGTGGGGAATGAGAGGAGAGGAGGGAGGGGAAACTGTGGTACAGATGTAAGATAGATAGATAAATAAATAAATAAATAAATAAATAAATAAATAAATAAATGATAGGTAGATAATTGTACTTGATTAAACAGATTAATTCTCAAGCATAGCACTACTGGAATGGTCTTGGAAGCACAGCTAATTTATCCAATGATATCCATTTAAGAACAAAGATAATTTATTAAATCCATAAAAATGATTAATGTCAAGTCAAAAAGAATCAGTGAAAGTCAGTGAATTCTCAGAGGTCGCTAAAACCCAGACATTATTGGAAAGTGAATTTTAGCTTAAAAAAACACAGTGAGGCTAAGAAACATAAAGGCAAAAAAGGGTTCTGAGTGTATACAACTTGAAAGTCCACAATAAAACATCCATAGTTCAAATTAATAATCAAATCTAGTTCTCTTCATCAGTTCATTGGGTCCTATGCAATTAATTTTTATTTAGGTCACCTCTCTGCTTTCAGAAACTCATCAGCTTCTTGATTAAAGAATTCCTGGAAACTCTGGATGTCTCCTGGTATGATCTGAAAATTGTCCAAGTAGAGTCAGGCTGTAAGCTTGATAATGAAGTCAGTTATTTGAATGATAAGAATTGGCAGAAAATTTTCCATGAAGTCCCAAGAGTGCCCTTTTTCTTGAAGACACAAAAATCTATCTTGTAGCAAAACCTTTAGGCAAGTATGAGTGAAAATAGTACTTACCTATAGAAAAAAGGACAGAATGATGATGTTTAACTTATTATTATTTCAAATGATAACATAAAATGGTAAAATTCTCTGTTGGGTATAATGAATAATATGTCATATTACATGTTAGGTAGTGAAGAAATTAGTAAATATCAATGGCCTACTGACAATAAGTCTTTTGAAATATTTATGCCAGTGGAAGGTACTTATATGTACTTAACCTAGACTAAACTTCTTTTCTGATTTGATAGTTTTCATGATAGTTTTAATAACAAGTGAAGTTATGTAAGAAATGAGGACATACCAAATGTTTAATTATTTCTGCTTTTTGTAAGATGAAAGATCAAACATTCATGCTTCTCCAGGGGCCTCATAGAAAATCACAGAGGTTGTTTTAAGTAAAGGATAATTCTGGAATTTTTAATCCAAGTGGTTTTTTTTTTAATTCTAAAATTTAGATTTGATCCCTGGAAAGTTACATCAAAAATTATTTAAAGTTGCTTGTTTGATCAAGAGAGAATCATGAATGCCCAAGAGATGATAGTTACCTAATTAGCCAAAGCAACTTAAATTTTTTTTTTAAAAAAAGAAACCTGCAAGACTATGCAAAACCTTAATGAAACTTAGGCATGAAGAACTTTGAATTATTTTAAAGATAACAACAAGTTTATGACAAAGATAATAAACGCCCAAAAGATGCCCTGGGCTTACTGGGCAGGTTACAATGAAAATAGAAACCAGAAGGGCTACTACCCTTTGTTGAGAACTCTAACATCAATTTATCGGTTTTTTGTTTGCTTTGAGACAGGTTGTCATATAGACTTTGGACTAGCCTTAAACTCCTTCTGTAACTTAGGGTGATCTTGAACTTGCTAACTTCTGTTTCTCTGGTCCCCACTTTCCAATTTCTAAAGTGACACGATTACAGGTATGTGTTACCATGCCTACATCTCAATTTTTCATTTGAATAAAAAAACCAGATTATCCTGCTTGTGTATTAATGTTTGGTAAGAAATTTTCACACTATTCCTATGTCTTTTCATTTATTATATTTGAATAGTTTCATCAAGTATATATATGTGCGTGTGTGTGTGTGTGTGTGTGTGTGTGTGTGTGTGTATGTGTCAGAGAGAGAGAGAGAGAGAGAGAGAGAGAGAGAGAGAGAGAGAGAGAGAGAGAGAGAGAGAGAGAGAGAGAGAGAGAGGTAGTTGAGGCCAGAGATGCCAGAGTTTGATGTTGGACCTTTTCCAATTACTCTCCTCTGTAGGTTTTCAGACAAGATCACACACCGAATTTGAAGATTACTGATTTGGCTTGTGTAGCAAACACTTAATAATCGAGCCATTTCAGAAATCCCCCACTTTTCAAAGTTTAGCAATGTTTTAATGTTTCCTTTTATATAGAGGTCCTATAAATCAAGGCAAAGATGTTTTGAAGTATTTGCAATTCTCTGGTTCCCTTTATGTCTGTTCTTCACTATGGTCTTTCATGTTCTGCAGCTAAGTGTGCCACTAGCCTCTTTGGAAAGCCGTAGTACACACATACACATGCCTATCTGCAGTGTGACTTGCCCCTGTTGTTGTCTTAATTAGCTCTGTTAAAGATAAACTACCACAAATGCTCCTAACTTAGATTTTAGAGAAAAAGCTGTAGGATGGACAGAGACCATGCTTAGTAGATAGTATCATAACCAAGCATTTTAGCAAACCTCATGAACACACATGGCTTAATTTTCTGTAGCCCGATGTCGGCTTTTGATATCTCCTTAAACTGCTAAAATATGAGTATGTTCATTAGTGAGACTCAGTCAACACCAAGAGATGAATAAAAAAGAAAATGCAATATTTATGCAATGGGGTTTTATTTGGTTACAAGGAAGAAGAGGGAAATTGTTTCATTTTCAGGAAAATAAATAGAACTAGAGACCACCATGTTAAGTGAAATAAATCAGTCCCATCAAGGCATGTATCACTGGCTTTCTCACAGGTGGAGGGAAGCTCAATGAGGAAAAAGGATGTGAAACTAAAACCAGGGGTCACTTGAGACATGAGAAAGGCAGAGGAAAAGGGAGAAGAGGAGAAATGAAAAAGGAATAGAAGGAGTCAATATGATCAAAGTATATTTTATGCCTGCATGTCATCATGAAATTAACACATATTAATAAACCGAGGAAAAGAAGGAACAAGGGACTCTGAATATAATTTATAAATCCTCCCCAAAAGTGAACTTCTCTCATTTATGAATGGCTAGCCAGAGACATACAATTTCTGGTTTATAATGCCGTTTACAGCCCCAAAGTTTGTCTGTTCCTATCTCTGAACTGTTCTTGTCAGTGGGTATAAAATGTTTTCTTAGTTGATTTAAACTCAAAAGTAGACTGATGGGTTAACAATAGCAACACAAAAAGGCTCAACAGACATCCTTACTGTCAGTCACACAAAGGTCCCAGTTTCTTGTCAAGTGTTGATGGAGGTCATCAACAAAGAGAAGAGAAAGAAACCGTGGCAGCAATGCCCAGGGCCTGCATGGGTGTAAGCCAGATGGGGTCCTGGTGCTGAGAAGAGGAAGTAGAGATGACCTCCTGTCCCCAGCTATCTCCAATCTCTGAGGGGTCTGGAGAGAAAGCTCAGTGCTTCAGAGCCTATTCTGCTACTGCATGGGACCCGATTTTAGTTTTCAACTCCCAAGTCAGACTGCTTGCAACTACCTGTAAGTCTAGCTCCAGAGGATTGGATTCTCTGTTCTAGCTTCTGTCAGCTCTCAGCTTACACACACACACACACACACACACACACACACACACACACACACACACACACACACACTTAAAAAGCAAAAGAATCTGCTCAAGAAAGAAGCCCCATCTTTTTGTAGTGCAAGTCAATGAAGCACATAGTGTCTCTGTGCAGGACAAAGAAAACAAGGAGGCAACACGTTAGGGAGCTGAGCGTCTTCTGATCTATGTACAGTAGGGAATGCAATGATGATAGTGCTACAACCCCAGGAACACTCATATTTGCACGGTTTCCACAGAAAGGTTCCGCAGCAAGCTGTCATTTGCAGGCCGAGTCCATCCATTCCCTAGGACCATCACCTGATGATGAAATCTGACAAGTGTCAGGCCTGCCCCAGGCTCCTTCACTTAACTGATCCTCTCTCATTCTTTGACAGCTTCAGAATGAAGTTTATTTCCTGCATTTAATGGATTTGTCATAGACTTTAATTGAATCTTCCAGATAAAAGAAATTTAGGACAACTTCAATAGTCTGGCTTGTAGCCTTGCTGGATTCTTCAAGTCTTGAATATCAATCCCGGCACTCAGAAGATGGGCTGGGATAATTGCAAATCAGCCTTATCAGGCCCAAAGCATAAATCCTTTTTTCATCTTTCTAAATGTCCAGACTTAGGGATTTAGGAAAGAAAAAAGTATTTTATGGAAATAATTTGTACTGGGTGGATCAAATTCCTGAATGATTTTTCCCTGGAAGAATATTAGATAACATTTAACAATCAAGTTTACTATTAGGATAAGTGTTTCTTAGGCAAAAAGTATTTTGTAAATATGCCATGATTGCTTTTTGAAATGTCCATCAATCAATTTAAAATGACTTTTGTTAGTGTGTTTCTCAAGGACAAAATAATCAAGCACATCCATTTTTCAGTGCACTATTTTCCTAATCATGTAAAACTTAAATATTGGGCAGGATTTCTTTTTTTTTTTAACAACTATTATAACTTACACTTGTCTACTCTGTTGCTTAGCATCAAATGTCTGATCACATGTTTTTATGAACTGAAAAGATACTTGATTCATGCATTAGGATCTGAAATTGTGTATCAAAGAGAACCGATATCTAAAAATAAAATATGGCCTTCTCCTTTTCCTGGGTTGATGCTTTTCCTATTGAATAAGAAGAAAAGTAGAAGGAAAAAACACCAGAGTTTAGAAAATGAACTATTCAGTGAAGTGGCTTATTTAGTCAGTCTTGGAAATCTTGGGAATAATCAAATCATTTGTCTTTTTGACAGTTACTTATGAAGTCATATTATGCAAAACCAAGCTTTCTGGGGAATGTAAAAAAATGATGCCTAGGATGTATGGGTGTTTTGCTCTTATTTATGACTTTCTGAATAGGAGATTTCATTAGTGCCCTCTGCTTCAAATAAAGCAGTGTTATAAAAGGTTGTTTTGAATGTGTGCCTTGAGAGTAAAAATTATGTATATCAAAGTTTGATATCTTTGTGTGTGTTTTGAAATTAGATGACTGATTTACAATCAAGGTATCTCATTTTTGTCCTTGTCAGGCTGGCTCCTTCACTTCTGGTTCTGCTTTCCTATTTCCCTGGATGCTATTGAGTTTTTCCCCCAATAATAAGGTATTTTGGGACTTATTAAAAATAAATAAGACATATTCCTTTGCTTGGAAACCTGCCCTGACACTTGAAAAATTATCTTGTTAGTTTCCCCAATTAATTAATTACACAATATTTTAACATCTGCTAATAAAACAGTTTCTTTACTAGACTATAACCTTATTAAGAGCAGATCAATTGTTTTGAAGTCTGTATATCCCAGCAGGAGCACAGAAATGGTTGTGTTTGTTGAAGGATTTTCTAAATAAATGAATGAAGAGGCAGCAAGAATATTTTGTAGGTGGTTCCTGGAACTCTCTGTAGCTATAACTTTGGAATGAGGTTGGGATAGATGAGCACAGTGGCACAAGCTCAGAAACAAGGGTTCTAAATCACAAGGGTGTTTCTAACAGAAATAAAGTCGGATGCGTTCCTAAACTGAAAGATGTGGAAATGTTAGTAACAATGACAAAGATAATCTTGAGCAGTAGCAAGCTGCCTCCAAGTTCTTGTCCTTAATTCCTTTTCTGACTTTACTGCATGATAGACTACACGTTCAAAATTGACTATAAGATCAAATACACCCTTTCCTCCCCAAGTTCCTTTTAGTCATGGTGTTTTATCACAGCAAGAGAAATCGTAAGACAAGAAGAGGCCACGATGGACATGGATGCCTTCCCATGCAGAACGCAGCTTTTTGCCACCTCAGCTGTGAACCAAGAGGAGGAAGTCCCTCATTAACATTCACCCTTTCAGCCAGCTTCCCTTGTGAATATCAGTGTGTGTTTGAAGCAGCTGACCAGAGTTAGAATCTGTGAACTGTGAAGATGATTGGATTTAGGAAGAATTAAATCCAGGTCTTTGCTGGTCTTAGCAAAGAATGCTAAATTGAACCAATCAGTCAAGAATGTCCCCATCAGATTTCCAAGACTTTCTACTCATCTGTTTTAAGTATTTAGGCCAGGTTTTCCCATCTCAGTCCCTGATGTCAGCTACCCAATCTCTTCTGGTTGGTGCAGGGCTATCTTACCTGTTAGATAACAGAAACAAAAGGCCAACTTGAAACTAAGTTTCTATTTTGACAACTCATCTACCAAACTTTTCAGAGATACTAAAATTATTGGTTTATGAATGAAAGGCATTCATCTGCTGTAAGAGCTCATAAAATAAGCCAATGGCCATGATCTGATCTGTATTTGTATATGTTGATTAGGTCATTACCAGCATTGAGATGAGGAACATAGTTACATGTTATTTCTGTCGCCTCTATCTCTTCTCAGTCAGAACCCTGATAACCCTACTGCTTGTGAGTCATACTTTTCTTTCCTCTTCTTTTCTTATGACACTTTTGTTTATCCATGAGATTTCTTTTTATATCCAGAGAAAGTTAAAATCATATTTAAATTGTGAAAGTCTCTCTGTCCCAAATTTGTTTACTAAACTTATTTTACTTTAAATTTTTGTTTATTCTTGAGAATTACATAAAAGTGTTCAATGTACCAGGGCCCCCATTTCCTCTCAATAAGACCCTCCTCTAATTCATATTTATATAACTTACTGAGTCTACTTAGTGCTGAAGTTATGTACATTGTTGTAGGGCATTCCAAAAGAGCATGGCAACCATTCCAATGACCACATCTCCAAGGAAGAGTGATTCTCCCTATAGGCCAGCAACTATAAACTGCTAATAGGTCCTCAGAAGGGAATAGGTCCAGAAGATCTTGTAAACCGCTGTCTTAATGTTCTATTGATAGGAAGAGACACTGTGACCAAGACAGTTCTTATAAAGGAAAACATTTAATTGGGAGCTTACTTAAAGTTTTGGAGGTTTCCTGCCTGGCAGCAGGTCGGAAGTCATGGTGCTGGAGTGGTAGCTGAGAGCTTTACATCCTGATCTGCAGGCAGAAAGACTGGACCTGGTGTGGCCTTTTGAAACTTTGAAGCTCATTCCAGTGACATGCTTTCTCCAACAAGGACACACCTACTCCAACAAGGTCACACCTCTAAATCCTTCCATACAGTTCACCAGCTGGGGACTGAGCCTGCAAATATATGAGTCTATGGGGGCACTCTCATTCAAACTGGCCACCATAGGCTGTAGCCCCATCATAATGCAAAATATATTAATTCCAACTTCAAAACTACCAAAATCTTTCTATCTCAACTCTGTTTAAAAATCCAAAGTCCAAAGTTTCTTCTGAGACTCAAGGCACTCTCTTAATTGTAATTCCCTATAAAATCAAAAGCAAAAAGCAGATCACATATTTCCAATATACAATGGCACAGAATATTACCATTCCAAAAGGGAGAAAAGGGAGCCTAGTGAGGAAATACTGAACCAAAGCAAGAGTGAAAACCATCAGGGAAAACTCTGAATTCTGTATCGCCATGTCTGATGTCAAAGTGTTCTTCAGATCTCCAACTCCTTCCAGCCTTGATGATTGCAACAATTACCTATGACAGAATTGTGGTTAGATTGATCAAGTTTTGTGCAAGTAACCAAAGCGTCTGTTTTAATGTGTGCAATAACCATGTCATGCCCAAAAGGCAGTGTTTCTCAGCACTTCTTCTGGCCTTCTGATTCTTACATTCTTTTCTTCTCTTCTTACACAATGTCCCCTGAGCCATAAAAGGTATGGTTGACATAGATGTCCTCTTTAGGGTTGAATATTCAATCTCATGTTCTTAGTAATTTGACTAGTTATGCATCTGCATGGAATGCTGCCCACTGCAGGGTGTTGGGGACTTCTCTGGACAAGGTTGATTATCCTAAGCCCAGGTCCATGGCTATAACATAAATATTTAGCAGACAATTCAACAGCATGCGTATTTAGCAAAATAAAAATAACAGGTTCTATCTCCTAGCCCTGGGCTTTTATCTGGAGTCTAGTACCAGAAGTGAAATTCCCTCTTGTGGGGTAGGCCTCATATCTAATCAGTAGGCAGCTACTTATCTCCTAACAGCCATGCCATGATTATACTGGCACATGTCTTGCCTGGAAGTTCAGTATATCAGCATGCACTGCAGGCTTTAGTGCTGCACATGACCATTGGTTTCTTATAAGATCATTATTGAGTTTCTTTTAAGGTTTTTTTTTTTCATACATTCTTAGTTTGGTCTAATTCATCTGATACCCCTCCTCAACCTCACCCCCTACTCCCACCCCCACTTAAACCGAGAGCCCCCAGTATTCCTACCCTCTTCTTTCATTTCACATGTATTTAATTATTAGTTTTTAATTGTGCTGTGAGATAGTGGGCTTCTACGTGGCTTTTCATATACTCTTCCCCTGGGGTGACCCTTTCTTTCATCTCCTGTGCTTCCCCACACTTCTAAGTCCCTCCCTGTTTAAGCCTTTCCATCCCCAAGTGCCCAGCACCCCAACTTTCTACTTTCATTTTACCTATAATCTTATACCCCCCCTTCAAGTTTTCCTAGCTTACCCTGGTACTCCAAGTTAAACACACAGGCAGTATGGACTGACCGCTTCACCAATTTGCATGCCATCCTTATGAAGGGCTGTGTTCATCTTCTCTGCAGTGTTCCAGTTTTGGTACGTGTGCTGCTGAGGTTAACACTAAAAAATTATGTTTTTTTTTTCCTACATCAAAACTTTTCAGGTTGACTCCCCTATTTATCATTCATGAATTTATTTGTAGACTTCTTTTCTCTCTATTTTCCTGCTGGCACTTGAACTGATATTTTCTCCTCCTCCTCCTCTCCCTCCTCCTCCTCCTCTTGCTCCTCCTTCTCATCCTTTTCTTGCTCCTCCTCCTCCTTCTTTATCTTTTCTTCTTCTTCTTCTTCTTCTTCTTCTTCTTCTTCTTCTTCTTCTTCTTCTTCTTCTTCTTCTTCTTCTTCTTCTTCTTCTTCTTCTTCTTCTTCACTTAACTTTGTCTTTAATTAACTCATCCACTCATTCATGGTTTCTTCTTTCTCATGTCATGCCTTATTGCTTTTTTTCCCCTAGATCAAACTTTTCAGGTTGACTCCCCTGTCTGTTTTCATGTTAAATTTAATCTAAAAAGTTCCAGTACTAAAAAATATTCATTGCATTTTTATCAATACAAACATGATAGACTTCACAGTTTGAAAAAAAATCTGCAAAAACACATGATTGCTAGTCTAACAGAAGACCATTCTCATCAATCCTTTGGAAATGTTGACTTCCTTTTCTTCTATCAATTCTTCTGTCCACTTACTTTTGAGTTTTCCCATGCCATACTCTGTTCCCATGCTCATTATGGTTTCTTCACCTGGCTATTTTCTAACTGTCCTTTCTTACAGTAGCTTCTGCTTCCCAGGCTACATGTCCTGACTTCTCACATCTGGATGTGGCATCCTTCTGGTTTCTCACTCTGCCCCACTGGATTTAGTGTTATTATACCACATGAAGATTTAGCTCTCTCCTTTGTACTCCTTTCTCAGAAAGAGTGTGTATGCTTCGGGACATAACACATTAAAGACAATTTCAGTCCTCACAAATACACAAAAGCAGAAGGCCTTTGAGATTGAGAGTAAATGACCATGGGTTTTCAGCATATTCAGTTGCTTACAGACTTATTTATCTAACATCCCTCCAAAGTATGTATACAACTAATCTTACTGAAAAATAACTTTCCATATCATGGACTTAAAACATTTTTTTAAAGCTCTCAATACAGCTAGTGGGTTTTCTTCATTGTTTTAGGGGATACTTTTATTTATTACCCACTTTGAGGATTGAATTTTTTTTAGTACTTCTGTTTATTCCTAGTCTGCCTTTGGGGGAATCAGGTGTGTCCCTGCCGAATGGTGTCCTTTGAGTCTCTTGCTGTGAGGGGCAGTGACTTCATTTTGAGATTTCAAGTTGAGTTTCAGTTCCATGCACTAGACATCCAAGTATGACCTTAGAGAATCTCAGCTAGTCTTCAAAGCTTTGCTTTTCTCTGAAAAAAATTTTTTGAAAGCACACATTTTTCAGAAACATGTCTGACTTTTGAACACAGTTCTCTCAGCAAGAATTATCTGGTATGTTCCTGAGATTTGATCATTAGGGTCTAACAAGATAGCATCTTCTTCACCATAGACTTAAAAACATGCATTTTTTCCAGAGTTACATTCATTTTGAAAATAGATTGCCAACTTATTTTCATCATTTTTTCTCATATATTTTATTTTTAAAAATTATTTTATATTTTTGTAAGGGTGTCATCATATTCAAAATGATCTTTTGATTCCTGCTTCGAACACTGTCAGATGAGCTGAAAAAGGTTAACAGAATTTACATGTTTTAAAAAAATATTTATTTTAATTTTTTAACTCTGTGTGTGTGCTTGTGTGTGTGCACACATACATACATGTGTGTGTATGTATGTGTGTGTGTTTGTATGTGTGTGTGTGTGTGTGTGTGTGTGTGTGTGTGTGTGTGTGTGCTTGTGTGCATTTGACATCCAGACTTCCAAACAAATGAAGCAAGGGAAGTATCTGTCAACTAGTAGAAAATGTTTCTGAGATATTAGCCTTTTTCATTGCTAAGAGGGTACTGCTAGTATTAAAAAAAAATTGCTTGTCCATGTCTTTGAAAATGGAGGGAGTTAGGTAACAAATAATGATGCTTCCTGATAAGACTTCATGTGAGAAATAAGTTCCATGTGCTTCTTAGCTACCAACCTAAGGATGATTGTGTTATGCATTGTTTTCTACAC
This sequence comes from Peromyscus maniculatus bairdii, assembly GCF_049852395.1. Lineage (NCBI taxonomy): Eukaryota > Metazoa > Chordata > Mammalia > Rodentia > Cricetidae > Peromyscus > Peromyscus maniculatus. The sequence goes on along the minus strand of NC_134865.1, from coordinate 10,896,941 downwards.
TTCACCATGCATTGTCCATTCCAGATCTCTCTGGAAGTGGAGTTACAGGGGGTTGTGAATGGTCCGACATGGATACAATGAGCCGAACTCAGGTTCTCTGAAAGAGCAATGCATGCTCTTAATGCTGAGCTGTCCCTCTAGCTTCTAAACTATGTTTTTGATTAGAAGGCTATTAAAATTAGTGAACACAGCCAAGAAAATTTAGGATGTGTATGTGAACACACACATGTGCATGTGAATGTGATGTATTTATATGTGCATGCATATGTGTGCAGGAACACATGCCTGTGCCTATATGACTGGGGCCAAAATTAACCTTGAGCATCATAGCTTCTTAATGAATATTCATGAGGCTAATAAAAAACTTGAAGAAAAACTTCAGTGTTCAAAGAATTGAATAACAAGCATCATTAAAACCATGAGGCTCAATTTGGTTACTTTTGTAATGTATCTTACAGGAATGAATCCTTAAGCTTATTTTTGTTTACTCTCTTTGTTATTCCTCATGCCCAATTCATTTATCAAATTGTTCAGTATAATTTTCTTATCAGAGGTATCTTTAGTTCTACAAAAGAGAGAGAGGAGAGGGAGAGGGAGAGGGAGAGGGAGAGGGAGAGGGAGAGGGAGAGGGAGAGGGAGAGGGAGAGGGAGAGGGAGAGGGAGAGGGAGAGAGAGAGAGAGAGAGAGAGAGAGAGAGAGAGAGATTGCTTCCTGTATGAATCTCTGTAAACAGTTTCTAGCACTTTTTTCATTCTTTTAATATTTACAAACATTTGCACTGTATGTCAAAATATGTGATTGAAACTATTGATTCAGTCTAGATTTTTTGGAGGTTTTTATCTTTTCTTTAATTGAAAAGATCAAAAAGTTTTATGTGCATGTGTGTACTTGTTAATTGCTGTCAGTACCAGGGAAGGTTTGTGGGAAGCCTAGTAAAGCCTCAAAGAACTTGTGAAACATAAACTGAATAGGGCTCTGAATAAATAAATGTCATTTAGCCTGTGTTGTTACTGAGGCAAAAACTTCGGGGAAAAATCTATATTTTCATCAGAGCACAGTTAACTCCTAAAGTGGTGCCTGGGGATTCAGGTTGCCAAACAAAGATCTGAGAACCTCATCAGAAGCTAATGCCTGGTGGCAGGAGGGGTACACACTGTAAGCTTTGCTGATAAGGGAGAAGTGTGAGCTCTATCTACTGTAATTTCCAAGAACTGAGGGTAAATGGGGCAGTTAACAAGAGGACCTCTTCCACCTGGTTACCTTCAAGCTGTTGTCACCAATACCGGGCCTTCCTGAGTAGTATGTCAACCATATCTAACTCAGCATGGCCCCACTGAGCTGCAAGATAAATTTGAAAATGTGTGTCAGCTTTCTAGTTTCCACAGTGGGACTGAGCAAAGAGATGCGGTTGTTCTGGTTTCTACAGAATTCCCGACAGTGAAAGACGTGGAGAACTTTATCTAAGAACTGCCGCCTATGGAAATACTCATCTCAGAAGAACGTAGAAGAGTAAAGTTCCCTTAGTATGCCATTTTCAGAAAGAAGTCTCCTGAAATATATAGAAAGGCTAGAGATACATTGGGCGACTGATGAACCCCAATGGAGAACAAACAATGTGCTGAGACAACTAATGATCTTTCTAGAAAAAAAAGGTTTGGGGACTGTACCTCAAAGTTCATGCAACTCATCTGATAAATCTTAATTGCTTTCACAAATAACTCAATTTGTGATAAAAATGATTTTTAAAATCTGTTTTTAATTTTGTTTCCTTATGATAAAAAGTTAACATACAAAGTCATACTTTCTCCAAATCCACTCTAATGTTTGATATTAATTTGTGAACACATGACATTTTAAATATTTAGACAAAAAAAGAAATTTGAAATTTCCTTGACATTTATAGATTCCATCTAAAAGAGACAATGACATTTTGTTAATCATTGCAGTGCTCATTTCAAAGATAGTGAAGCATTTTGAAGTTCATTGCAGTGTGCTTTGCCACAAACAGAGATGACTCAGTGTTTAGGAACAGGTGAACATATGACTTTGCCCAGTGTAAGCATAGTTCAGCTTTCAGACAGGGACCATCTACATTCATAAGCAATATACTTTGACATCTTTCCTAATTTCCAGCCCAACAACCTCTTAACACACAATAGCCCTCCTGACATCCAAACAAATTCCTTCAGCTTCTTCAATTTATCTAACAGCAAAGTGAAGCTGAACAAATACTCAAAGGTCAATACCTCCTCCCACAGAGATAACTGGACATCTATGTTTACTGCTCCTCTATTCACAATAGCAAGGAAATGGAACCAGCTTGGATGTCCATCAACAGATTCGTGAACAACAAAAATGTGGTATACATATACCCAGTGGAAGTTGATTCAGCTAAAAATATAAATGAAGTGACATTTTCAGGGTGATGTATGTAGCTGGGAAGTGTATATTAGCTGAGGTAATTTAGATTAAGAAAGATAAAAATGTCATGCTCTCACTCATATGGGTTCCAGTTATTGAATGTTTATATGTCTGTATAATAGTGGAGGTTAGTTATGAAATAGCAAAGAGATAATAATGAGAGAGGAAAAAAGACAAGCTGAGGTTGTGAAAGGACTATAGAACATATAAGACATGAATGCAGAATGGAGGTTTTGGGGTATATGGAAAGTTACATGCAAGAAGGGCCAGGGGGATCAGGTAGAAGTGGGGTGGGCAATAAAGAAAAGCATTTACACATTTTGCTGAGAAATGCCACAGTGAAACCTGATTCTGTGTATTCTAATTTAGAAAAAAGAAGCCCATGGGGGAAAAAGAGATGACACTAAGTTGTAGTTGGATAGGATTAAGAAATTCTGATGTGCTATTGCACAGTAAGGTGACTATGGGTCACAATAATGAACGGCGTCAAACATCCAAAAGGAAGAGTTTTGAATGGTTTGCCTTAAGAAATGATCAATGTTAAGGAGAAAAGTATATGTAATCTGGTTTTAAAATTACCTAATGTACATATGTTGAAACAGCAAATTATACCCCATAAATATGTATACGTTTGAGGTTTTCATATGTCAGTTTAAAATTTTAACTAGGGCCATTGGTGGATGTAGCCCTGGAGAACAGCTAACTAGCATGCATGGGATCTTGCTTTTGGTTCTTTAGAACACAATAAATAAAATAAAATTTTTAAGAGGGCTGGAGAGATGGGGAAAGTGCTTGTTACATTGGTAAGAGGACTTAAGTTTGTATTTCCAGCTTCCATGTAACAGACAGATATGGGGATATAATGCTTATAATTTTCATTCTGGGAGGCAGAGACAGGAGACTTACAAGGATTGCTAGCTAGTCAGTGTAGTTAATTGATGAGCTCAAGGTTCAGTGAAAGGCCTTGTCTCAAAGAGTAAGGTAAAGAGAAGTCAAGGGAGACACTGGATGTTAACATCTTGCCCTCACATATGCTTACATGGGTATGCACCTGCACACACCTGTGCACACAAACACACACACAGAGAAAGAGAGACTAAAAAAAATAAAATTTTAACTAAAATTATTTTCCCTTACTTTTTAAAGGATGTGACAAATTATTTCAAAGAATTAGTCCTAGTGTTGCCAAGAATGTAGTTTTATGAATACTACAAAATAAAACTTTGAGGTAAAATTTACTCACTGCAGAGTCTTAGAAAAGAAAATGCCATGAATGTTGCTCCTCTGAGCATTGTGTGAGACACAGCAGCATCTGCCCTGATGTTGGGATTAGAGTTTGTCATATGACTTATTTTGTTTGGTTAAATAAGACACCTCACTGAGACATGCTTTGCTTAGCAGGTCTACTCTGTGACTCACATCAGTCCTTTACCTAATCTCCACTTTCTACTTGCTGGCTCTTGATGGCTTGAGTAACAACTCTAATGTAATTTCAGAGTTGCTGTTTGCATTTAATAGGTAGTAAATTAAATGTGCAATTGGTTGACTGGAGATAAAAGTATCATTGAGCTTTTGGCAAAAGAGCTGAAACATATATTACATTCCAATGGGAAAACCATTAGTGTTAATAACTGAATATGAATCGCTGGCATTTATTATCCTTGTCAGTATGCTAATGCTCATTAGATTTTTAATGAGAGGAAGGCAATAAAAACACGGCATAGAGTTAAAAATGGATATTAATTAGAGTATTAAAATGTCCTTATTTATGTAGTTGTGAAGAGGAAAGCTTGTAATTGAAACACTGATAATAGAAACATTTCCTCACTCCATTCCTTTCCCCTCCTACTTCTATTTTTAAAACACTATGCAAACAGAAATAGAGAATGAAAGACACAATTCATTTTAAGACAAAATTTTAAAACATTTCTCTTGAGGTGTGTGTGTGTGTGTGTGTGTGTGTGTGTGTGTGTGTGTGTTTGTGTATAGAGTTTTTTTGGTGTGTGTGGTGCTTGTATGTGATGTATGTGTGGCATTTATGTGTGTATCCCCAGACAAATGTTTATTCACTTTGGAGGGTGAACATGATATAGCATTCTAGTTTTGTAAATGAGAAAATGTCTATATATATTATCAGTGTTTCTCAAGAGGTTGTGTTAATACTGAAATTTGCCAGAAAAACTAGTTCCAATATTTTGGCTGAATTTAAGCAAGTGTTTTATTAAAATACTGAATACTGACCAAGATGGAATTTGGTCAGGTCCATCACCTGGAAACTTTCCATGTAAGTGGCCCCAAGATACATGTTGGTGCTGTGTATTATGGACAATAGTCCGTTGTACTTTCCCATGAGGGTTTGTTGTTATTTTCCAAGAACTGTAACTCTCAGAATCCCAGGGGTTACCTGGTCCTTGGACGAGTATTATCTTTCAAGAACTACAACAGAATCCCAGAAAATTACCTGGTCTTCGGGCAAATGGGGCTTACAAGTTAACTTTGGATCTAACAGTTGCCACGCAGAAGTTAACCTGGCTTTGAATTTTTCCATCACCACTCTCTGGCTATTGTCAATGAAAACAACCCCCCCCCACACACAGAAGTTCTCACTTAAGAGGGAATAAGAAATAATTCATTCTGGAGCCAAATTTTAGTGAGCATGGCCTGGGAACACAGTTTTATGCTACCATGAATTCCATGTTCCAATGTAGAAGCAGTTTCATGGAGTTTTGTAATTTTAAAGAGTAACAAGAGTCATAAGTTGAGATGAGTTTAAAATACATTGGTGGGCACATCAGGAGGTGGTTAGAGCAAGATGTCAGAAGCTTTTCCATAGGTCTCTGATGACTTTCTTTGCTTTTGGATTGGTAGAATCTAGTGTTCTGCTAAGTTAGCAGATCCCCAAAAGTTTTTTTTTTTTTTATCTGTTAGTCACAGGATGTTAATTCCAACACAGAGGTGGGTAAAGAATGATAATGGAGGGGTCTAATGCAACTTGAGATAAGGGATTCAGCCTGTGGTCCTTCAGCACTCCATCCTCTCTACCCTACTACGGTTCTAGTCAATCATTCTCTGCATATACAACGTATTTCCAAGGGTTCTCATTGACAACATATTGAATAAACTCCCTGAACTGCAACTTCTGTGTCAGTAAAACAAGACTGAAAGTTAAATGTGCTTCTCTATGTAACACCCTGAGCACAGTTCCTAGCACATAGTAAGATGCATAAAATGATCAGCTATGACTTCTGATCAGGACAACTAAGGATGGCTACACCTTTCAAAACAGCCTGTCTGAGCTTTCCTAATTGCTGTCAGTAAGCCTCGTCAGTGTGAGTTCTTTTGTTAAGCCCCATGAGCTGGGGTATCCATATTTCATACATGTCACTTTCAATAAATTAAAACGAGTGACCTTTATTTGTGCCGTACCTCTGGGCTTGTGTCAACTTTGTGTGATGCACAGATAAGTGAGAAATAGCATCTGTCTTCAAGTAGATAATTAGAATAAGTATTTTCAATTTCAGCAATTTAGATTTTGTACACTTTAAAAAAAACCGAAAATTAGAATCTGTCTAAATGAAAAATGTCTTTAGTTTATCCAAGCCACTGCTGTCTAGTTATAAAATAAAAAAAATTAAACGTGTAAAAATTATACACATTTACATTTCCTGGAAATGACCCAGTATCATTTTTCTGTTCCTTATGGCATATTTCAAGAAGGCAAGTGTATTGATAAAATTAACATGTTCTTATTCTTCACAAGAGAATGATGGATGGAGGGCTTGTGACAATGTATTTTGATAGTTTGCCTGAACCAAGGCTCAGCTCTGGGACAACTTTAGGTTGGTGATGCAGAGCTCCCAGCTTTTTTTTTTTTTTTTAACCAGAACTGATTGCTCAGGCCATAGTCTGAAGTTTGACACACTCGTAAAGAGATCAGTTCTGGTGAGTGGGGCAAGAGGCAAATGGCTTTACATGTGGTGGTCCTCAATGTCTGCATTAAAAGATTTTGTAGTACAGTCCTTGGCAAAAAAAAAAAAAAAAAAAAAAGAAAGTATTATGACAATTCGTTTTTTTTTAAAAGAAAGTTGTTTTCTTTTAAAATATGTGAAAGCATTTCTACCCCCATTGTCTACCATGCCTCAGTCATATTGATAATCCTGAGATTTGCCAGAGAAAAGCTACACCATTTTGAGTTAAATTTGAAGCAAGCTTTAATTAAATACTGACTAAGGTGGACTTTGTCAGGGCTACTACCTGGAATTCTCAGCTGAGTGGCCCCAAGACGTGTGTAGGGGCTTTCATGGATAAAACCATTTTGCCATTGCTATTTTCCCAGAAGGTGTTGTTATTTTTCAAGAATTATAACCCTCAGCATTCCAGGAAGTTATCTGATCCTTGGGTGGGTTATTTTGGGGGCATTACAATATCTCATGCATTTAATTACCCTTCTCCTCACATAATGCCTCTTCCTCACCCCCTACAGGCCCCTTTCCAGTTTCCTAGGCTCTACCCATACTCATTACCACACAAAAGAACATAATAAAATTAGAAGCTGGGATCCACACGAGAGGGATCAGATGTTTGTCTTTCTGAATAAGGGTTTCTTCACTTAGTGTAATGTTTTCCAGTTCTATCTATAGTTCCGTAGAATTCATAATTTTACTTTCCTTTACAGCTGACTACAATTCCATTGTATGTATGTACCCCCATTTTCTTTAACCATTGATCTGTTGATGGTAACCTGGGATGATTCCTTTTCCTTGCTATTAAGAATAGAGCAACAAGAAACACAGATGTGCAAGTTTTCTGTTATAAAATACAGAGCTCTTTGGAGATTTGGCAAGGATGGTAGGGCAGAGTCAAATTTTAAGTCTTTTTTTTTTTTAAGTGACCAAGAAAAGTCCAAACTGTTTTTATTTTTATTTTTGAGACACCCAACCCTGTTTCAATAGTTCTTGTTCCAGTTTGCATTCTTGTCAGCAGTAAGTTAAGATTCCCTTTAATCTCAGTGCCATGAATGTGAGCTACTTTGCTGTGAGTTGTTTGTCAGGCAGGTTCCCGAGGTCCCCAAAGCAATGCAGGCATTTGTTACTGCTGTGGAGTACCCACCAACCCACCAGGACAAGACTGTAAGAGCCTGTTGCTGAGGACATTACATACTTTGATTAGACAGAGAAATCAGGTTGGACTTGGGCCAGAATCTCCCTTCTGTTGGTTAGCACTCACAGTCCCTGGTGGTGATGAGAGACCACCACTGGGAGAGAATTGTCATCAACAGTCACATGTAACTGTGGGAGATGCATACAAAAGTATAGATAGGTCAGGCAGGATGTTCCTATTGGTAACTGAGTGGCAAGTCTGCTGTACTTGGATTTGAAGTATCCTCCACAGGAGGAAATTCTTGTCTGGTACTTCATATCCAGCCCATGGACAAGAAGATCACAGGCCTCAATGGAGAAGTAACTGCTGTTATTTTGCTAAATGGGTATTGTACAATTGACTTCTATACAATTATTTCTTACCCATAGATTTGTGCTGCTCTCAGTGATGATTGGAACAGCTTCTGTTTTTCTCTCTTAAGTTTATAAATATGAAAAGCAAAGTTTCAGTGATTGGAGGGTGCTTCCCAGAATCATGCCTTTCCTTCCTCACCCTATGACTAGCTTAAGGATGTTAATTATGAATGATGCAATAAATTGAGACTCAAAAAAAGTTATTGTAAATGCTATCCCAAAAGACTTTATTTAGCTCACAATTTAGAATGCATAATTTTTAATTATATGAGACCATTAGCCAATTTGAAATTCCATAGACCCACATGTGAAATCTCTCTAGTGCTGGGTCAAAAGGGATGAGAGCATTTCAGTGGGTCCTGACATCACTCTCTTCTTTAAGAGAAGGGATTCTTACCAGGAGAGCTAGGTATTCTTTCTAAATGCCCTAAGAACTGATGGAAGTGTGAACACCCTGTATCAATAGTAATTGCTACTTTAAAATCTGAAATGACCCTTTCAGCCCCATCTCCAGAGCCTCTCATTGTATCCTAGCCACGGCTCTTCTTCATTGATTTTTGCTTCATTTGTCTGTGAAAACTCATAGTCCTTTGAGCTACATCCTGGAAGCCTGAGCAGGTAAATTCCTCTCATTTCTCCCGGTGGAATGGCACATCAATTGTCACTTATACCTTCCACGTGTGCTTACTTGGGAAACAGTATTAGTAATAAGTTAATGCATTATAAGCTTATTCTTTGACATGAACTATATTGCGGGTTTCATACATATCTATCTTCTCATTTCGTCAGTGCAAGGACGTTTTAGGAACAACTTGATGTCAAAGCTAATGTGACTCAGGTCAGGGAGGTATGCTTTCAGGCCTAGTGATTAATTTTACTAAAAAATAGCAAGTATTTGCAGGGATGACGGCATTTGTTGTATTTGTTGAAGAGCCAACGGAGATGAAAATTTATCTTATAAGAAAACATAAAAAAATAAAAAGGAACCACAGATTAAAAGCTTAATTTTACTTGCTTACATGATCTAATTAATAACATAAGATTGATGCCAAATATCCACTTTATTAGATGGTTAAGGACAGAATGCTTCAGGTATATGGTTCTATGTAGCTCTTTGGTATGCAAAGACCAGTATGGGTGGGTATTCCTTATCCAAATAGGACTCAGGAATGGCTACTGGCTAGAAAGAGAGATCACTCCAGAAAAAGAACCGTATAGAAAAATAATCGTAATTCGAGACACTGACATTTGTAGTTTTGTAGATCAAAGCTGGTCACATGTAGGCAGTTTCATTATTTGACTTCATATTTGACTATGTAATGATTTATGATGTAAAATCTTTTGAATATTTGCTTTAAGAATGTAAAACGAACAAGGTGGTGCTGGCACATGCCTTTAATGCCAACACTTGGGAGGCAGGCAGATCTCTGTGAGTTTGAGGCCAGTCTAGTTCGAGGGGAGTCTAGTCTACAAAGTGAGTTCCAGGACAGTCAAGGCTGGTTCATAGAGAAAGCCTGCCTTGATAAAAAAAAAAAGAAACAAAACAAAACAGGAACAAAAAAGAAAAGAATGTAAAATGAAAATAAGAATAAAGGGAAGTCTCTATTGCTCATGCCACAGTTACATCTGTTTGTGTTAGAAGTGGACATGAATTTAGCCTCAGCAAAGATTTATTAAGTATTATGGGAAATAGTTTCTATTTCAAGAGAAGAATAACAATCCTTGAAGTCACATAATTTAGATTATATGAAAGTGGAAAGTAAATATAAGGAAGCACTTATCAGCATCAAATGTTTCTGTTATAAAGATTTATAGAGGTGGGAATCATCATTTGCTTTTCATATTTGTCCCTAAACAGGACACATATTGAATCTTAGATACTCTCAGCACAATAGATATTTTCAGATGATTATTTTATATACATTTATATTTAAAATTTAAAGGTGGGGATAGTCAAGAACTTCTGACCTCTCATGGATGAAATAGTTAAACAGTCGAAGTAAAATGCGTGACTAAGGAATTAATCATATTTTAAAGTGAGTTTTTTAGTTTTATTAAAGATATTTTACATCAGGTGAGGATGATATTTAAATGAGAAGACAATGGCAAGAAGCAAAATGTATTTTTAGAGCAACAATAGCACACTTATGGTGATATTTTAGACCAGTGGTTCTCAACTATGCCAATGCTGTGACCCTTTAATTCAGTTCCTCATGTTGTAGTAATCCTCAAGCACAAAATTATTTTGCTTGCTACTTCATAACTTAATTTTGCTACTGTGATGAATAGTCATGCAAATACTTGTGTTTTCTGATGGTCTTAGGAGACTGCTGAGAAAGGGTCATTTGACTCACGAAGGGTTTGTGGCCCACATGTTGAGAACCTCTGATTTAGATGGTAGTAGCGGCACCAGAGACAGATTGGATGCTCATAGATCAAGCTTTTTAACTTTTTAAAATATTTACTTAAAAGTTTTTGATATTATAATACTATTAATTCTTCCCTTCCTTTTCTTCCCTCTAGTTCCGCCTTATATGCTTTTCTTTGCTCTCTTTCAAATTCATGCCCTCTTTTTTATTATTATTGGATGCACCTATGTATTTGTATATACAAATATATGTATCCATAAATATAACATGTTCAGACTGTTATGTTTTTAGGGCTAACTATTTGGTATTTAATAACAAATTGATGTGCTCTTCCCTGGAGAAGACTATTTCTCCCACTCTTAGGATTCCTTACTTGCCTGTAGTTCCTTGTGTAGGGATGAGGCCTCATGGTGTTTTCCTTGTCTACCTTGATATGTCTATTGGTATTGTCCTTGTTCAGTTTGAGTCATCATGTTAGTGAGATTTTTATGGGTTCAGCTTCTGATATCCCTAGGAAATACAATCTCACAGCAAGCTCTATCTTTTGGCTCTTACAATCATTCTGCACTCAGTTCCACAGTGTTCCCTGAGCCTTAGGTGAGGGTGTATTTTACTATTCAGTGCTAGTGAAGTTGTGGATGCCAAAGGAGAACCTACAATCACCTGTGGTGGTAATCTAATTATACTGAAATGTGATTTTGATTGTATGTTAATAAATAAAGTTGCCCGGGGGTCAGAGCTATTAGAGCCATTGCAAGAGTGTGGCGGTGGTGGCACACGCCTTTAATCCCAGAAAGCCAGCCTTTAATCCCAGGGAGTGGTGGTAGAAAGCAAAAAGATATATAAGGCGTGAGGACCAGAAACTAGAAACATTTGGCTGGTTAAGCTTTCAGGCTTTGGAGCAACACAGTTCAGCTGAGAGCTATTGGGATGAGGACACAGAAGCTTCCAGTCTGAGGAAACAGGACCAGATGAGGAACTGGTGAGGTGAGATAGCTGTGGCTTGTTCTGTCTCTTTAAATAGATGAACAGATAGGAAATAGAGCGCTCATTCGGGAAGCTGGGACACCGCAGGCAGAAGGGTGAGATTTTGGCTCTGAGCTCTGACCTCTCGGCTTTCTCTTTTGCATTATTTCTGTGTTTCTTATTTAATAAAACGGTTGGTTACATCAATAATCACCACTTTAATAAACCAGCACAACCCCTAACAACAATCTAAACATTTGTCCTTATACCCAATATAAGTGCAGTCTTCATGCATCATCAAGGAAACTTGCAAAAGATGCAAAAGATGGAGACCAGTATGGAAAACCACAACCCATCAAAATGCAGAGTTATGGAGCACAGTTCTAACAGAGTCAACATTTAAAAATTATTATATTCTAAATCTTTTATATTTCATATGGACCAGAGATATCTTTTCAAGCAGATCACTAGGATCTGTTTATAAGGTTAAAAATCAGTTGTTTTCTCCTGCTATCCAACACAAATTTACTCATAAAAACTGTTTGGCTTGTACTTTGTGCACATTTAAATTCATAGATGATACAAACCAAAGTATGAACTTTTAAGGCTAAGTATAAATCTTAACAAAAACAAAAAAAAATATTTATAGACATAGTACTTACTTCATTCACAGAAGTCAATGAAGACAAAAATTCATGTTATAAGAAAGCATAAAAAAGGAGTTGATAATTAAATGCTTAATTTCCTTCACTTATGCACACCAATGAATGCTATGAGATTCATTCTAAGGACTATACATTTTGTTAGATGATTAAAAAGTTGACAAACATCTACTAAATGTCATTAAATATGCTAAATAAATAAAAATTGAAGGGAAACCAGGCAACTTTTCAGAAATTGACAATGGCAAGCTCTCTTTGTTTGTTCTGCTTAGAATAAAGTAGCATGGACTAGTTGGCTCATGACTAACACAAACTTGTTTCTCATAGTTTCAAAGCTGAGAGACATACCTGACGCCAGCATGGCCAGATTTTGATGAAGTTTTTCTTACAGGTGACAACTGACTTATTTTTTTCCTCCAGTGGCAGAAAAGAGGGTGAAAGTGTTCTCTGGGATACCTTTTATTTGGGCTTTCATTCCATTCATGAGGGTTCCAGGCCACGACCTCATGAATTTCCAAAGACTTCACCTAATGCTATATAACACTAATGACCAAGGTGAAGTGCTGCAATTATTCTGTTCCTACAATGAACTAAATGTACAGAAAGAGGCAACAGCAGAGGCTCAATGAAATAAAACTAGAAGAAAAATTACTGTGTCAATTTTCTTCTGATGAACTTGAGATCTTTGTTCCATGGTTTATAATCTCAGCTCCCTCAACAGCTTGCTTACTAATCTTACCACAAACATCGGAAAGAAAGATGTAACCCACAACTTTTTAAATTAAGTTTGTCATGAGAAGAATGCTTAAATTAAGTTAGATGCTAAGCAAAAGAAATGAAATTCAAACGTTGGTTAATAAAGTGCCTAAGAAGATAGTAAATATCCAGGCATGCAGGGCAGCAGACTGTATGTACTCTTAGCCTACAAAGTCTCAGCAGTAATGCACTCTGGGAAATCAGCACCAGGCCTTCTGGGAGAGGATAAATAAGCAAGGAGGGGAGGAGGGGACTTTTGTGCGGTCTCTGAACTAGCTCATTACAAGTTTATCACAATTTGGAATTCGAGGGTTAAGGCTGAAAATGTTTAGAGCAGATCTGGTTTTGCTCAGTTGATAATAGCATCACTCCAGAGATTCCCAGCCAGTTGTTAGGGATATACACAATGTTGTTCAGCTCTACAGTATGGGAGCTGGCAAAATCTAGGTAGAAGGTCCTGAGGATCTATGTGGGATGAACATTTCTAATTGGTTCACTGATGTTGAGCTCAGCCTTATATCTTTTTTGGTCAATGACCTGTTATAGTATCTAAAAAGGCATATTTTAAAAATTCTGATTATATTCTGTATTCTATGTCTGTCTTCTGGGATCCTTAGGTAGCGGCTGCATCCTCAATCCAGGCCTATATTGCATGTGTGTAACCGAGATCAAGCTCAGACTGTAGCCTTAGGTAAAGGCCAATTGATCCACAGCCCGAAGCAGGGCTACTCATCCAGACAAGCCTTGCAGAGTCACTGGCACCTAGTGTCCCTCAGACCTGTGAGTGCAGTGATATCTCACTATGATTGTAAGCCATTGAGTTTTTATGTGACTTATTCTGGAGCATATTGTCAAAATAGGAAACTAATAGGATGATCAAAGTGCATGTGTATAGTTCCCCTTCAAAATCTTTAATATTATCCCTGGGTATTTGTTATTAATATTTATTAACGGGAATTTTTACAGTAACAGTTTTTTGTCATCAACTGCACAGTCTGCAGCTTTTGTCCTAAGTTTTCTCAGTCCCAGTTCACCTGGAAGAATCGTCAGGAGAAAAGATAACAACTTTAGCTGGATCCTCTTAGTATTTTGAAAAGATTTCATCAGTTTATAAATGCACGGATTCAGCCAGTGAATATCAAATGCGTTCCATGCATGTATTTGCTCATTAGAGAAAGGGACCAATCAGTCCACATGTTTAGTAAAAGCTCCAAGAAAGTCATTTTCTTCAAGAACATCTGTCAAAAATCTTTCTGCTGAGTCATTGATATCCAGGAGATTCTGCTGAGTCATTTATCCCCAAAAGATACGTTCACATTGTCATACCATTATGAGAAGTGATTACATTTGCAAAAAGGAGTAGAAATAACATTGATGCGGCATGATCTGAGGAGCATCTCCTAGTTGGGGGCCCTTGGTATATATGAACCACTGGTGCATACCAAACACTGTTTGGTGTACAGATATGTTGTTGTTTGCTTATTTTAGAAAGGCTGATTCTGAACTGGAAAGTTTTGTAAAATACGATTAATTTCTCTATGAAGGGATAAGAAAAAGGAGAATTTTGAATCAATCTGAAAGTTGTTTCTGTAAATTAAATGTCTACCCAAAATGGAGTTTAAAAGGCAGTCAACTTTAGAGAGAAGTGTGTTTGATTGTCTTAATGAAAAAATTTTATAGAATTTATTTTGATCATAATCTTTCCCCTCTCCACACTCCTCCCAGGTACTTCCTACCTCTCTACCCAGCAAACATCATGTCTCCCTCCCCCCAGAAAGAAAAGGAAAATAACAAAGCCCACAAAAATCAAAACAAACCAACAAACAAAATACCAAAGTAAACAAAAACAAACAAACAAAAATCACACAATAAACAGAGTGTATTTTGTATTGGTCAAGGACTCCTGGGCATGAGGCCTGCCCTGGCCTGTGACTGAAATACCCTGTGTTAATCCACTGGATGAAACTGATTTTCTCTTTCCCAGGAGTTATCAGTTGGAAATTGTTCCTTGGCAAGGTTTCGGGCTTTGCGTCCAATTCCCTTATCCATGCTGGAATTTTGTCTGGTTTTGGACTTGTGTATACGGTTTTTAATGTGAACACAGTAATCTTTTTTTTGATTTCTAGCATGCATCATGATTAAAGTGCTTTGTAATATACATATTCCATCCTTGATTGAACTACTTCCCAAGTTTGAATGATTTTCTAAAGAAAACATTTTCATTCTTAACCAATTTTGTTATCAAACGACTCTCTTTTCATTACTAAAAATTTACAACTTAGTTGTTAAGGCCAAAACATTAAAAATCCTATCAAAATAATAGTAACAGTAACAAAATAATATCCAAAAGTGTACTGTGTGTTGGGCAATGTTATAAGAGTTCTGCATGCCTTATTTCAATTATGCCTCAGAGTACTCTTTTTATATGGACACCATTACTACCCCTGTCTTATAGATAAGAAAAATAAAAGTTTAATTAACTTCTCAATGTCACACAGATAGTAAGTGATAAAAGCAAGATTCTAACCCAAGCAATCTCATTTTAAAGCCTGGATTTTTAACCATTTATACTAGTCAATTACTAATGCTGTAACCTGAAAGACTGATCTAATTAGGATGCTTATTGGTCATAATTTCCCTCTCAAGGTATTGGAACAACTGAAATCCATCTTTAGTAACTGGCAAAGACCATCTCATTGGCACAGCAAAATTGGCCAGGATGTCAGCAGGTGGAACAGTTGTATGCCAGATGTAAGACAAATTGCTAAACAGTCTCATAAATAAAAAAAACCAGAGCCAGATATTGGGGTAAAAACTGAGAGATCAGTGAAGCAGAAAGAAGCCAGCCACATTCTTACCGCTAGAAATCCTCAGCCAAGGAGCCCTCCTTCCTGCACACCCACGCCTATTATATGCCTTTCTGTTCCTGCCCTCTCACTTCCTCTCTCCACCCAGCTACACCTAACTTTGAAGTTGACTGATTCTTTTTTTCCCCATGTAACCTTTGGTAGGAATGATCAGAAAAATGATAAAAGTTTAATTTTGAATATGGAGCTCTTTTTTATTTTTTATTTTATCGAATTACCAAAGTCTTAAGTTTGATGAATGACAATCGAAAAAACTGGATTATCAATTTGCACAGCAAAACTAAAACAAACTTCTAGTGAAAACACAATGGTTAATTTTTTTTGTAATTTCAAAATAACATGAAAATAAATATTGTTTGCATAATTGGTGATCAAACATTTATTTTGCAATAGGACTGGGATATTTCTAAGAGTTTGGAAGTGTAGCATTCATTTAAAAGCCAAGCATGGAGATGCACATTTGTAACTGCAGTACTGTGAGGGTGGAGACAGGTGCATCCTTGAACCCTTGTTGGCCAGCCAGTTTAGCCAATCAGTGAGTTCCACATTCAGTGAGAAACCTCAAGGGATAGAGGAAGTTACGTAATGTCAACTGAGCACACACAGGCAAGCACACCTGCACATATAAGTACACACACACACACACACACACACACACACACACACACACACACACACACACACATCCTACTTAACCCCACAGTTTCCAAGTTCCTAGATTCATGATGCCAGTCACCAGGTTATTATTCAATGTAAATGTGATTGGCTGGAAAAACTGTGGAGACTGATCCATTTGAATAGTCCTGGTGGTTAATGTTATTTTAGAAATACTTTGCAGTCCTTTCTTGAAAGGGTAGATCTTGCCACTGTTTTGCAACACATTCTGTGTGAAATAAAGATCTGAAGTCAACTTGAAATAATGATGGAACTTGTTAGTTTTCATTGCAGAGCGAGCACCATCATTTTCTGGATCAACATAATGAGATCAAAGAGGCCTATTTAATATCAGAGCTTGATTTGAAGTAAAATTGTACATCTTGAACAAGGCAGAATTCCATCACAAGTTAAGTAAAAGTGCAATTATCCTTTCTCAGAATCTAAGATACCTTCAATTATGATATAGGAGAGACAATCACAAAACCAGATGCCTAAGTGTAATCAAAAGCCTATATAAGAGAGAGAGGTCAGTAAGTTAATAGATGTGGAATAATGATGTGTATTTTTTATCATCTCGCAGGGTTTACCAACCCTCTCCAATTGCTGAGTTGCAAGGATTTCTAAGGATGTGAAACTTCAGCATATGATATATATGGGATTAAAAAGGACATCTGAGAAGTCACATGTGTTGAACTGCCTCCGCCCTTTTCTCTTTCTAGTCATTATGAAGTAAAAAGAGTATGCTTGCAAATGTATATAGGACCTCCTGAGTAAGGACAATTAATTCCTTCTGTTGAAAATGTAACATAGATTAGTTGAAAACTTTGAACATAATTCTGAAATGAACCAAATAAAGATGTACAGTCTATAAAACTTGATCCACATTGAATTATACACACATCCTGGGTATTGATGTTTTGTAATAATATAACTCCCTCGGGCATTTTTCTATTGACTACTGTAGAACAGCTAAGTAAGTCAGAGCCATTTTATGTGTTAGTTTCATTTACCTGCTTTAGATTCCTTAGAAGCTTTGATTGGTTTTAATGAAGTTTTATTCTGTGAAATGCATTCTGGCAGGCTTTTGGCTAGCTATTTTTGTAGAGTTTTATCTGTCCAAGCATGATAAATGTTGCTATGATTAAGGAGATAGTTACATTAGATAAAAGTTACTTGTAAAATGTTATAATAGATAAAGTTAAACTTGCAATTTGCATTTGAAGACAAACCCTACAAGCAAATACACCAGAAGCTGCATGTGCAGCCTTCAGTTTGAATGGATGAAAGAATAACAGCTGGCTGACTACGGAGGTGGGAGGTGGGAGTGAAGCCCCTCTGCTAAGGCTGTTGGTTTTGGTTGCGTGCTTGCTCTCTACACATGTGCTGTTCTCTGGGAGCTGCTGCTATCGTTGCTCCATGTTTTATTTTTCATGTGGAGATTGTATCATAGAGCATAAATCAGAGTACAGGGTATGCTTGTCATCACTTCACTAATATACTTGTCTTTTGACTTCAAGAGGTGAAGGTAAATGGAACTGTGTGTTTGACCCTCATGGGGAGAGTTACACATTTTCCTAGGCCACAGCTCTTCTTGGTGATAAACACTGCCAAATTAACCCAGCTGAGCATGTTGTTTTCTCTATTTCATGAAGAAATTTCATCGAGCTTTAAGAAAACAATGTAGAACTTCTGGCTACTTCAGTGGTTTAGAAGTGTGGGATAAGTATACAATGACTCTTTTGTCCCTTATTTTGGACAAACACTAGTAACATTTGCTTCTTTCCCAGTTCCTAAAGCAGGACTCCTAAACCCCTTGGAATATCTTGCATGCATCTTTAGTTATAAAGCAACTACTGCTGGGCATCTCTGTAGTGTCAGGATGGGGTCTTATCACCAGAAAAACCCAGTGTAGTAGAAGTCTGGAATAGTCCTACACCCTCTGATCTCTGAGACAATGTTGAGGATGGAGATTAATGGATTAACAGCAAGTTATGCTTACAAGATTCATGAACTGATACATATCCTAGGAAGTTGCTGTGGCATAACTCCAAGGGACAGACAATCTTGTACCTCTTAATGTAACTATTCATGTAATAAACCAACAAACATAAACATACATGTCTTTCTGAGTTCTGTAAGCCATCTTAGCAAATTACTGAAGTGTGGAGGTAGTTCTGGGGATCCCAGCCTAATAGCTGTTTTATGAAAAGATTGGGTTATTCTGGAATTTGGAACTAGCATCTGGAGGGAGAGGAATCTTTTAAAAGTGAGTCCTTAAACTATGAGATCTTTTAACTCAGCCACTAGTGACAGAATTGAATTGAATTGTTTAACAGCTGGTTGGTGTCTGGAAAACCTGACAATTAGTCATTGGCATTGGCAAATACTCAAGAGTAGGGAAATTAAGTAGTTCGATTTCTACTGCATGTTACCGTCCCCAGATAAATCCAGAGGTGTGCAAAATATTACGGTATACTCAAACTATGCCTTTTCAATGAAATTCAAGGGGCTGGAGGGATGGCTCAGCAGTTAAGGGTACTTCGCCCCTCTTGTAAAGAAACAGGGTCCAGTTCTCAGCAGTGGTGTGGTAGCTCACAACTGTTTATAACTCCTGTTCCAGGGGATCTCCTGGTCTCTGTGGGCACTGGGCACACATGTGGTGAGCATACACACACAGAGGCAAATGCTAATACTCATAAAAAGAAATGAACAATTATTTAAAAGCAATTCAGGAGCAAGTGGTAGTTACGGTGACAAAGATGATGTGGATAACAAGGTTAATAACCAAATGTATAGAATAGTTACTAAAAGTCATTCATTGATCAGAGCATTTTCCATACATTGTTTTATTTAATTGTTAGACCAATGTAAAAGATAGCTATCATTATCTCTTCCAGTTTAAAAATGAGTAAATAAAGTCTTGCCAATACTATAATAATAAATAACTCTATTAGGGTCACACATCTATTGTCAGGCTGCCTAGGCAACCAGGTAAAAGAGCCTATTGCCATTTTCCAATCAGACAGCTATGAAGATGAAGGGTCATAACTTTCACATAGTCAGGTTTGTAGAAACCTAAGCCCCAAACTTGCTTACCAGCCTAGAAGATGAAAGCCAAGTTTAACTGACATGTAAGCACTGGCTTCAACCACATAAGGGGAAGATTTTGGAGAAAATGATCAGTAGGAGACTGGGTGACAATAGCAGGAGTGAGTGTATATCCTGTTTTGTGGCGGTTAGTGTGATAAGAAGCACAGGAGGTGTTTATCTGACCAGAGGTTTTCCAAGAGAAATATGTAGTGGAAAGAGTGGGGATATTTAAGCACGTTGGTTAGCTGATGTGTGTTGTGGGGCCTTACCTTCTATAGCGGTGGTCCATGGCCTGGTTTTAGTGCTGATTCTGGCAGAAGAAGATGCCAGGATTAGAGTCTAGACCACTCTAAACAGAAGCTCATGACACGAGAACTCTTAAGATTTTTTTATTTACTTTATGTAAGTGCTTCCCTTGTACTCTATATAGACATGGACACAGTGTATACCTGAGGTCCATGGCCAGAAGATCTCATAGAACTGAAGTTATGGACCATTGTGAATTGCCCTGTGATCTCTAGTATCTGAAACTGAGTGCTCTGCAAGAAGAGGAAGTACTCAACCCCTGAGTCATCTTTCCATCCCCCAATGACGTGAATTTTGTGTATCCTTATGGAAGATTTATTTTTGGATAGAGGTATGTAAGCCCAGGGTGTTTGGGATTTGTTGAAGGTTGGAGGATGTACTTGCAGTTGTCTTTTGTGCTGGGTAAGTCAAAAGCAAGGCTATGCTTCTTACCATTACTGTGGGAAAAGAGGGATTGGAGAAAGGAACACAAAATGATTTAGCTTGCCCCTCTAGTATCAGCAACTTTAATGTGTTTATTTTAATCCTGAATGTTCTGTTCGTCTGATATTATTAATTTTAGTTTATTGCTGAGAATAAATAAAAAGTGGGGCTTTAAAAAAACACCCCAAAGTTATAAAAGTAGTGGGGAGATCTAGGCTTTAAATCCAGCTCCACTGACTCCAGATACTTTGCTTTTTATACAATAGCATGTGGCAAGACATATTTTGTTAGCTGGAAGTCTCCTGCCTGAGTCTACTAATATGAACTGTGAACATATGGTCATGTCTGAATCTTGTCTAGACCTTTTGTTAAAACATGGAGACAACTGCTGTGACCTATGGTTTGTGTTTCCCCCAAGTTTGTCTCAATGTTTTAAGAAAGCAAGTATTGCATGTCTACATTCAGCTTTCACTGAACGTTTCCACAATCATCACTAATAATTCTGACAGATAACAGGAGGGGATTGAAACAGAAGTTGTTATTTGCAGGGGCTGTGAGAGATCTTGGCTTTTCTTTTAGAGATGGATTGGGAAGCACCAGCTGTTATGTCATGGGCTCTGCCTTAAACAGTGTTCTTCATCCTTCACATCTCAGTCATCACACAGATTCTCCACAAAACTTCACTGCATCACTGTCAACTAGAAACAGTAGTTGAGGAAGAAATTTCTGTCTGAGCTTACTCCAGGGTCTGAGTGGACATTGGCTCTCCAGTCACTGACTCCTGGTTGTCATAATTTCCACATGGGTTTAGCATAGTGCTCTGTATGCCATCTAATGACTACTCCATCCTGGTAGAAAACAAGTACTCAAGGTAGCAGTATTTTCACCCTTTGTACCCCCTTATTTTTCTAAGTATCTAAGAAGTCTTTGTTAAAATGAGAAATTGTAGCTCCAGGGAGAACTGCTTGAGGCTTCTTTACTGGACAGGCATGTTAAAGGGTGGAAAGGTCCTAAGTAGAAACCCTGAGGCATGGGCAGGAAAAAGCACTTAGCTGAGAATGTTCTAGATAGTAGTTGAAGGATATTTTTCAATGTAGGTAGCTAGTTACAGGGTCGGCTTTTGGTTCCATCTCTGCAAGTCTCTGAATTTGAATACAGCCCTTAATGCAACCACTCACTTCTTTGTTTATTGCCTAACAAGGTAGCATTGGCTAATCTATAGAATGACATACCTTGAGAATTCTTTGATTTTTATCAAGTACTACAAGAACAAAGAATAGATCTAATTATTTATACTAAATAACTAGTCTTATTTAGAAAGGAGCCTTAAGAACCCAAAACTGAATAACATATCAAACAAATAGAAAAAAATTGGGACATTAGAAATCCATTTACTTCAATGAAAATACCTGACACTACAATAAAAATAATTTTAACGTAATACCTTGCTTTAAAATGTTATTAGAAACTGTCACACCATATAATCATGCACGCCTCCTGCATTCTAATGAAAATAAACTGTTGTTTCTTTTGAGCCTGTCTCTAGAGGAAAGTCCTCAGGGATAAACCTAGTCATTCAGTCGCATAATAATAATACCACTGTCTTTCTGTGTCCTGGCAGACAATAATGTACAAAGGAGAATGCAGAAGGCAGTGGGAATGAAAACTGAATGTGGTGTTTTTTGTCGTGACTTTATTTCCTACAGTTGACTGTCTTAGATACCTTCTTTCATCTCATTCTCAGTAAGCTATAGTTTGACTCTACATTTAAATTATCTGGCTTTTAATACTGTCTTTACTTCATCCCAGTCACTTTGAGACATATTTATCTCTGTGAGCATCAGTTCTTTTAACACAGAAAGAGCATATTAATTGTTTTTAGGACTCAATTAGAACACGCACATCAGGTGCCTGGGGCTGTAGCTCAACGGTAGAATAGCTGCCTAGCATGTTTGAGTTTCCGGGTTCGATCCCTGCATGTCCCTCCTCCCCGGAAAAAATCCAACCGTGAAATTTACAAAAAATGTCTTGGCGCATGCTAGCCATCAATAAATGTTAGAGAATGTCCTTATTGTCACCTTGTTTGGGGGCTGCCATCATGGTAGCAGAACCACATCTCAGATTTGGATGTTTTTCAAGAAATAAAATAGCTTAGAATTGATTTATGTTACATGGGAATATCAGTCAGTCCTGCTTATTCTAGTTAAACTGCCTGGTAATTTCACCCCCATACTTTCATCCCTACTCAAGTATGCTTCTGTGCCTGTGCATGTGCATGCGTGCGTGCATGCGTGCATGCGTGCGTGCGTGCATGTGTGTGTGTGTATACATGTATGTTCATGTGTGTGCTTTCGTGTGTGTGTGTGTGTGTGTGTGTGTGTGTGTGTGTGTGTGCGCGCGCGTGTGTGCATTGCTGGACAAACCTAAGGCTCCACATAAGGCTCCTACCACTCTACCACACACCCTGTCTCACTTCCACTGTTCGTGTGCTTAATCAAACCATCAATACTTGAGAAAAGCCCGTTGCTCTTTAATTACCAGTTGTAAACTTAGATGGGAGTAAAGGGAAGTGCGAAAATTAAAGTGAGCTGGATTGATGTACTCCTTTGTATAGTTTTAAGTAGAGTTGTTTAACACTGATATGTGATTAACCGTCTTACTTCTGACTCGTGGGAAATGGTTCTTTGTCAGTGTTGTTGTTCTGAGAGCTCTGCTTTCCCTTTAGCAGGTACCCGTAGAAGCTGAAGCAGATTAACTGTACCAGGGATGGTGGTGACGAACGCAAGGCGTGGAAGCCAGAAGTCCATTTCACCTGGCTGAAATGGTAAGATAGAATGGGTTATCAAATTATGAAAATACTCAGAATTTGAGGAGAGTTTAAAATGAAATAAAACTCATGGTAATTTGGGAAGTGACTGCTGGGTATAATTGGGCGTCTGGGACAGACACTCCACTTCTGGTTACATACATATGGCACTCCAGCGAGCCGCCCATACATCCACATAAAGTCTGAGAAAGCTTTAAAAAAAGGTTTCTAGAACACATAAATAGAGCCAAAAACAGCTTCCTAGTTGTGTCTCTCATGAGGACTGTGGTACAAAGACACAGCGGAGGCAAGCAGGCTTGAGCTACAGTGTGACAGGTTCCCGCAGCTTCACACAAGCCACGCCCACGGTACAGATTCAGACATGAAGTCCTCTAAAGGGGTCACGGTATGTTTAAAAGATGTGGGTAGGCTTAAGAGAGAAACAAAAGGATATATACAGCCTTAGATTAAAAATATAGATTTAAAATAATAAAGTTCTTAGAACGGGGAATAAAGTAATATAAAGGAAATGAGTCACATGAGGATGGAAAATACACAGAGATTCTGTATTACATATGTTATTGGTTTTTCTTTGGATTTTTTGACGGTTAATGAGCTAACTGCTGAGAGAAATTTGATTGTGGGGATTGCTAGGTTAAACTAACCTATACATTTTGAAAATATCTTGACTTCAAAATTTGAGTCTGGGGATGTTTTGTTTTGGGAAGGAGGTTCTGCTTTTGTTTCCACAGAAGGTGAGAGATTGTGGGTTCCTTCTGAGTTAATAAAATCAAGTTTGATTGAGGAAGACCTCATGAAAATCCTGACTACAGACATGGGAAAATAAACCTAAAGTAATGACAAGACACAAGACATATATTTTACTTGCTCAAATCATTAAAAAAATTGATCTTTGGCTGGCTTGTGTATAATATTCAGTTTATATTTATATTAATATGGATACATATGTTACCTTTAAAGTTTATATATTTTCAGAATAAGGGGGCCTTACACCAATAAAAATGGAATTCTCAGATGATCCAATGTTTCAATACACCTCTGTTACAGTTTCCTCTGAGTTCTGCATCCCAACCAGCTTTAAGGCTGTTGGCTGAGATGGACCAGCCACACACAAAATACAGTCAGGACTTAGCCATAATTCTAAATTTTCTCAGGGTTCCCATAAGATTACCAGTCTCCCGATCAACAAGAATTAGTCTAAAAAACTATGCCCAAATTCCCAAAATATTGTTTATGAATGCTTGTTTTCATTTAAGGGTGGTTGACTATAAATTGTTAATGGTCATAGTCAATCTCTTTCTAAGGAAGAAAGGGGATATGATACAGAAAAGATACAATGGGGCAAAGGGTAGATTATCATGATAAAAAGGGTGGATTATTGAATCTACTTTAATCAAAAAAAGTTGTTAATCTAAAAATACTTTACATTGGTATGGATTTTAGTTTGTTGATACAAATTAAAAGTCAATTTTGTTATACTGTATGTATATTTCTACTCTTGTTTAAGGTGTTATGTTTATGCTGCTCATTTAAAAATGTAATGTATGTGGACACCAGACCGACAGTTGAGGAGTCTGCATGGGTCCAAACTAGGACTTCTGCATATGGGTGATAGTCTTATAGCCCGATCTGTTTGTTGGACCCCCCTGGCAGTGGGACCAGGATCTATCCCTGGTGCATGAGCTGGCTTTTTGAAGCCCATTTCATGTGGTGGGATGCCTTGCTCAGCCTTGATGTAGGGGGGGAGGGGCTTGTCCCTGCCTCAACAGAGTATAGCAGGCCTTGTTGGTGCCCCATGAGAGGTCTTATCCTTTCTGAGGAGTGGATGGGAGTGAGTTGGGGGAGGTAAAGAGAGACTGGGAGGGGGGAAAGGAGGAAAAACTGTGGTTGTATGTAAAATGAATAAAAAAATTAATTAAAAATGCAATGTATAATTAAAAAATACAGGTTAATAGTCATCTATAATAGTCAAACTTCTAGCCATATTAGTTAGTTTTTCTAGGTATACAAACATATATTTCAATTAGATAGGTAATATTCAAATACTTCAAAGACCTATAAAATATGGCATTTAAATTTTTTTTAAGAACATAGACTTTTCTCAATGAGACATGTCTGCTCCTGGCAGAACCAACTACTTCAAAGAGGATGATGGGCACCAAAGAAGCTCCTTATGGACTTTGCTTTCAATGAGTCAAGGCTAGCCATTTGGGCAAGAAATTGCTCTTGCCTGGTCTGCTTGACAGTATGTTCTATAAACTGCGCATGAAGGACCCATAGGAAAGTGACCATTGAAATTTGCCAATACAAGATAGGATAGTCATTCAGGGTTCCTGCTTCACAGAAAAAACTGCCACACATTCTGCAAGATACAGAGGAAAGTGACTAATGAACTTTGCCGATACAAGACAGGGCAGTCCTTCAAACTTCCTACTTCATTGAAAAGTCTGCCAGGTACTCTAGGCCTGCAGGCTGAAGATAGATATTCTAACATTACAGAAGAACTTTGGGTGATTGTCCAGGCAGCCAGATGTTTCTGTCATTTCGAGAGTTCTGGAAGTTGTTTACAATGCACTTACTGTTTATTCAGGTAATATGTCCTTCTGAAGTCTTTGATGGAGTTGAAGACTAGATAGTTATAATTATGGTTTACCTTAGTTATGATAAAAGGTAAATTAGACATGAGACTCTAAATTCACAAAGATAGGATAAATAGAGTATTTTCTTTAATTTTGTCAAATAAAAATAGACTGGATATTGTAACTAATTCTTACTTGATAACTGTTTTGTTGTATATAATTTTACTATGTTGAAGTTAAAATCTTCCTTTTTGAGTAAACAGAAAGTGAGAAATACTGTGGGAGGATCCTTATGTATTCTGTGAATATGTGTGTTTCTAATTGGTTGAAAATAAAATTGTTTTAGCCTATAGCCAGGCAGAATAAGGTTGGGCTGGAAAGCCAAATGGAGATACAGGGAGAAGGGTGGAGTCAAAAGAGATGACAACCAGCCACCAAGGAAACATGAGGTATAGAAAATGAGGTAACAAGCCACAGACCATGTGGCAAAACATAGATAAGAAATATAGGTTAATTTAAATGAAGAGTTAGCTAGTAATAAGCCTGAGCTACTGGCTGAATATTTATAAGTAATATAAGCTTCTGAGTGGTTATTTGGGAACTGGCGGGTGGGAGAGGACTGTATGGGATGGGGTGAGACAGAGAAAAGCCTCTGGTTCCAGGTAAGATACATTGTATTATTAAATTATGACAATACTCAGAATTTGAGGAGAGTTTAAAACAAAATAAAACTCATGGTTTTATTTTAGAGTTAGAAAAGTATAATTACTATTCTGTACTGCTTATAATAATAAGACAATAGCTTTATAGTTCCTTTTTAATTAAAGTATTAATGTGTGTGTGTGTGTGTGTGTGTGTGTGTGTGTGTGTGTGTGTGTGTGTGGTGGGGCATATGCATACTGTAGTTCACGTGTGAAGTATAGAGGGCAACTATTGTCGACTTCTACCATTTGAGTTCTGGGGATAAAACTCAGGTTGACAGCAAGTGCCTTTACCTGCTGAGCAATGTTGCTGGCCCAGCTTTACAGTTTCTTTATTGTATTATTAATCATTTCCTTACTGGCTTTTCTACATTTGAACGTAATTCTCCCTGACCTTCTGAATTGCGTATCCTCCGAAGTGTTTTAATAGACTGAATTATTAAATCATAAAAAGTTTAAAATATTCCTCATTTTATATAACCCCTCTTTTTCAAGTTTCCTAATTAAAGAAGAAAAAAATAATGAAAAAGAAAATCACATCTAACTTTCCCTCCTTCAAACCAGGTAAAGGGCATCCAAATTTTAGAGAGAAATGTTTTACCCTGACTTGAGGAAAAAGTCTGTGGTTATCTTGGACTGGCTAAGCTCAGAAGGTGAAAGTTGATGTTTCTAACTTCACTGCCTTTCCCACTACTTTAGTTTTCTATTGCTGCCATAAAAACTAATACATCCCAAACTTGGTGCCTTAAAATGCCATACATTTATTTTTTACAGTTGTGGGTAGAATAAAGGGGCTGGCTGGCCAAGTTTCATTCCAGGGCTCTGGGGAAATTTTATTTTCTTGCTTTTCCAGTCTTTAGAACTTGTCTGGCTCCTTTAAAACCAATACTGCTGCATCTTCACACCATCTTCTTTCTCTCTGACCTCTGCTTATGTTCACAGTTCAGTCTCTGCCCAACTATCTGAGCTTGTGAGTACCTAAAGAGTATGCTGATGCTGAGTAACCTAGGATAGATTGTTCTGCCTTCTGGTCAGCAACTACATCGCATGCAAAGTTTATCAACTTATGGTGACATATTTACAGATTCTAAATATCAGGATATGAACATCTTGGGATGATTGTGTGTGTGTGTGTGTGTGTGTGTGTGTGTGTGTGTTGTTCTGTGTGCCACACCCACACAGTTGAAGCCTTTTCAACTGTAGATAGGATCTATCAGGAACTGCATAGAGTAGGTTAGTTAATTACCTGTGGAATTTTAATACATAATTGTGGGGGGTGATGGTTGAGTATTATCAGTGGAAATATGGGTCTTTAGCTTATTATGTAGAATTCTTAGGACTAGCTGTGTTTCATTCTTTTAAAAGTCATATAGTAATTCATACCTATATAGTACATAATGCCCCCAATGAGGTTTGTAACTATATTAAGTACCGTTTGTGCAGTGAAAAAATAATTATTCACACTATTATAATAATTATAAATAATATTGCATTAAGCCATGTCAGGTTTTGCTACCTCTTGGCTTGCAAATACCTGTTTTGTTTCTTTATTGATTTTGTAGTTCTCAATATCATTATGTAGGGAAGACCAAGAGCCACAAATACACACACACACACACACAATATACACAGACATGTATATACACACAGGCACTCATATGTATACACATACACAGAGGCATACATATGCATTACACACATGTACTTCCAGCAGTTGTTCTAATTTTATTGTCAGGTACATAGGTGGCACTTAAAAATTTTCAGATTTTGGAATATTTGTAACTAATGTTGGCATACAAAACATTGGATTTCATTGACTTTTTTATACTTATATCATTACACTTGGTTCTTATCACACTTCCCATGGACCTCCCCTTTCTTCCTTGCTGGTCCCCGGACCCAGTAGTTCCTCCTCCTGTTCCAACTATTTTGTGCTTTCTCTTGCACATAAAATATATATTTAACCATATATGACATTAAAGTAGAAAGGGGACTAGGAGAGATGAAGAGTAGATATAAAGGGAGGGGGAAATAGGAAATGGAATCTATGTAGCAAATTTTGGAGTACTTTTTAATTTCAGTTTTGCTGATTAAGGATGCCTACCCAGTAAAGTACAGATACGTAGTTCCAAATCCAAGAAAACCTCCAGAACCCGAAACACTCTTTTGGTAACCAAGTGTCTTATAAAGGAATATTTAGACCATTTGGATAGAACCTATAAGAAAAAGCTGAGCCATACTGCAGTAACAAACAGTCTGTTTACTTCTTGGCATTACTGCTCACCTTTGCTGAAAGAAAGAGAGCGAATGAGTGCTGAATGGATAATGAGTTGCTTTCCCCTAAAACTCAAGCATCACTTATGATCCGGATCATGACCTAAATCCCTCCCTCTGATAACAAGGCCAGAAAAAGCAAATCGTGTCCCAGAAGACAGCAGACTCAGGGATATTTGGTAATTGACATCCACTACTGTCTCTACTTTATTGAATAAATGATATATCTAGAATGTTCTCTCAGTGAGGGAGAGTAGAACACTTGCCGCCAGTCTTGGCCACAGGGAACAGCTGACCAGTGAGAGTGGTGCTGTGCCCGAAGCCTCTGTTGGGGTGGTGAAGCCCTGCTGACTCTTCTTGCCCACCCTCTAGAGGTCCGGGCTGCCATTTCTGTTTCTTCTTCAGACCCAGCAGTCTGAAAGAAGTTATTCTGACACAGCCATGGGGTGATATCAAATAGAGTGACAGAGTTCAAAAAAACCAAACCTAACAGAAATAACAATGAAACCCAAACCAAAAACTACAAACAAACAAATAAAAAACAAAAATAGTAAAAAAAAAAAAAAATAGCTCTTGCCTATAAGGACCAGGATTTTGAACTGGAAACTTTTGATTAGAGGAAATGTACTTTGATTGGCCTCATTATTGGAGTAGATTTCTGGTTCAACACTCATGCTCAGATGTAAGCTCTAACTCAAGCATCTGCTTTGCAGCCACATCTATGGGGGTTCCTGAATGTCCCCATGCCCTCCCCCCATACACTTGTACAAACTCTGGTAAGAACACAGGACACAGGGATCTGTGGATGTATCTGGGGTGGCAAGGGATGGAGTATGTAAGTAAATGAGTGCTTGGGCTTGGCATGGAGGATTATAAATGAAACTCCAATTTGTACCTCCACATAAATTTACACAATCAACAGTTCAGGCACACCTCCTCTCTTCATATTTATGAATAAACATTAATATTTATTTGACTGTCTTGAGTAAGATCAGGGTTGCTTATATTTTGTTCTTGTTGGTTGCTGAATATGGATGGCAGAGAACAAGCAATAGCAAATGTTAAGGATTGTTTCTTTCAAGCATATTAACTTTAAACAGTCCACTGCACATGCAAGGAAATATATTTATGAACTGTGCAGTGTTGTGAGTTTATTTAGCAGTATGAGCCTATGAGTTTGGAGTAAAATGTTAAGTGGTTAAATAAAATATGCCCTTGCTGGACACAGTCTGTTGATATGGAG
This sequence comes from Peromyscus maniculatus bairdii, assembly GCF_049852395.1. Taxonomy (NCBI): domain Eukaryota; kingdom Metazoa; phylum Chordata; class Mammalia; order Rodentia; family Cricetidae; genus Peromyscus; species Peromyscus maniculatus. The sequence goes on along the minus strand of NC_134865.1, from coordinate 10,867,287 downwards.
GAATGCAATGCTTTTGAAAAAGTTCTTGCACAGATCTCTTCTCTCATGTTATCTCTCCATTTTTGCGACATTACCCACAGGTGAGACAGAGTGGCGGTGCCAAATTCTTCATCTCACTCTTCTGAGACAAATGGTAGCTGGTGAGAGATAATGGCTGAAAGCGCCATACCACCCCAATGTGGCTTCCCGTGCCACATTGAACTTACTTCTCAGTTACGCATTGCTCTTGTGACTCATTATCTGGCACCCTATATTTTCAACTTACCAGTTTTATTCTGCAAAAATCTTTGATTCCTAGTCATTATTTAATATCAGATTAGGAATACTAGTAGGCAGGTGGCTAGGATACTTCGGGTTGAGTTCTGTTTCTTTTGTTATTTGAACTATTTGGTCTTGGCAAATCTCCATGAACACTGTTTTTATCCAGAAAATCACTACTCAAAATAATATCAAGGTTTACTTTAGTTAAAAAACAATCTGAATCAACATAACTAATAGAAATTGAAGCTATTACAAGGTTGGAGGTTACTAGACTGCTTTGGAACCTAATTATATAATTCTCTTAGGTGTAATTGCTAGCTCTTGCATTGACAAAAGTTTATTATCTACATGAGAATTATTTTGGATCTGCTTCCATCGGTCACTGGATGAGAGTTCTATCATGACAGTTATTGTGTTCAGCCATCTGATCACCAGAGCAGGTCAGCTCAGGCTTTCTCTTGACCATTGCCAGTAGTCTATTGTGGAGTTACCTTTGTGGGTTTCTGGGGACCTCTCTAGCACTCTGCTTCTTCCTATTCCCATGGGGTCTTCATTTATCATGGTATCTCTTTCCTTATTCTCCCACCCTGTTGCTGATCCAGCTGGGACCTCCCGCTCCCCTAAGCTCTCTTTCCCCCGACCCTTGCCCTCCATTACCCCCTCCCCCCAATTTGCTCATGTAGATCTCATCAATTTCTCTGTCGCTGGGCAATCCCTGTGTCTTTTTTGGGGTCCTATTTACTAGATAGCCTTTCTGGAGTTGTGAGTTGCAGTCTGGTTATCCTTTGCTTTACATCTAATATCCACTTATGAGTGAATACATACTATGTTTTTCTTTCTGAGTCTGGGTTACCTCACTCAGGATGATTTTTCTAGTTCCATCCATTTGCTTGCAAACCTCATGATGTCATTGTTTTTCTCTCCTGAGTATATGTACCACATTTTATTTATCCATTCTTTAGTTGAAGGGCATCTAGGTTGTTTTCAGGTTCTGGCTATTACAAATAATGCTGCTATGAACATAGGTGAGCTTGTGTCCTTGTGGTATGATTGAGCATTCCTTAGGTATATGCTCAAGAGTGGTATAGCTGGGTCTCAAGGGAGATTGATTCCCAATTTTCTAAGAAATCACCATGCAGATGCAGAGATCCATGGCCAAGCCCCAGGTGGAGCTCCAGGAGTCCAGTCAGTGAGAGAGAGGAGGGATTATTATGAGCAAGAGATATTGAGACCATGATTGGAAAAAGCACAGGGACTAATAGCCAAACTAGTGAAAACACATGAACTATGAACCAATAGCTGAGGAGCCCCCATGGAACTGGATCAGGCCCTCTGGATAAGTGAGACAGTTGATTAGCTTGAACTATTTAGGAGGCCCCCAGTCAGTGGGACCGGGACCTGTCCTTAGTGCATGAGCTGGCTTTTTGGAACCTTTTGGAAAATGCTGAGACATTTTGCTCAGCCTTGGTGTAGGGAGGAGGGGACTGAACCTGCCTCAACTGAATCTACCAGGATGAGCTGAATCCCCAGGGGAGACCTTGCTTTGGAGGAGGTGGGAATGGGGGGTGGGTTGGGGGGATGGCTAGGGGATGGGAGGAGGGAGGACAGGGGAATCTGTGACTGATATGTAAAATTAAATTAATTATAAAATAAAATAATAATTAAAAAAGAATTATTTTGGAAAAAATTAACAACTACTTCAATATATCAAACTGAATAGCTAGTCTAAGCTCACTGCTTATTAAAAGTATATTATAATTTATGTGGATATTTAGAGTTTAATTGTACCTGTTTAACTACAGCTTCTCACCAGAATATTCTGTCTTCCCGACCCAAAGCCATCTATTGCTTTCATTGTAACAATTCTATTAAAGGAATCTGTTTATCAGGTGAGCAACTTATACAAGGTGTAGGTAAGCAATGAGAAATATTTATTTTCAAATAACACACAATGGAATATGAGGTAGGAAGGAGTGTGGGTGGGTGGCCTTAGGGACAGAAATATCTGTTTGAATTCAGTCTCTGACACTTGTAAATAGTGATGAATGCTAATTTCTTGCATGTCTCCTCATTTGCAAATGGCCTCTTCAGTTTCCAGTGGGAAACCAATGAGGGGCATCTGCTTGACACTCATGGTGTTGCACGGTCACAGCTCTCCATCTTACAGAAGAGCGCTGACACACGTTTCAGGGATACAGAAGTGCCACATACGTACACAGTATATAATTACACTTATATATATATACACAGAAACACAATTTCACCTTTCTAAGAAAGAATCCCAGAACCTGGGTATAGTTCTCCTGCTGCATGTGCCCCACCCTGGACTTTTATCCCCTGTTCACTGGATTATGCCCGTGTTCTAAAAGCAGTCGGCAGGGCAAAGCCTGAGAAAGACAGCTCTCAGCTGCAGTAGCTCCTATGGCTTGAGGTTAGCGTTGCTCTGCTTACTACAGTTTGGGCCAATTACTGTCTGTATACCTACTCTATAGCTCTTTGGGCCTAGAACCCTGAGTGGGGCAACAGTTCTGTTTGCCTTTGAAGCACTCAGGCACTGTTCCTTGGGGTCTGGCTTCAGAAGGGCACCTTGACTATCTCAGCTAGAGATTACCTTGGTGGACTCCTTAGCCTCTGCCTGTCTCTGTGGCCTCTCCTCTTCCTCTCTCTCCAGATTTAGGGATACTGCCTCTCCTGCTTCTTTAAGTCGGGGGAGATTAAAAACATCTCTTGCGTTTGTTTTATGTAAAATAGATTCCTGCATCTCAAACTCTTGAAACATCCAAGTTACTTAAGGGTTTAGAGTTTTGAGAAAACCATTTCTAGGAGCAAATGGCAGGAAGTCTTTCATTTCTCCATGCTTTTGAAGTCAAGTGTGAGGGAGCAGAAGGTTGGGTGAGTGACTCACACCCGTAATCGCAGCACTCTGAAGGCTGAGGACAGCTTGATCCACATAGTGAGTTCCAGAAACAAAGGAAACACATAGTAAGACCTTTCTAACTAACTAACTAACTAACTAACTAACTAACTAACTAACTAAAAACCCAAATAACAATAACAAAGAAGTGGAGAAGCAAAGGAAACAATATACTGGGAAAAACTGTGTTGATCATCAAATTTTTATCTTATGCTTGATCTTTGCTAACTTGGTATCTATTGGAATTAAATATCATTAATATGCATATCATTGAGAATTTCATTCTTCTACATATTTACCATGTACTTTTGTTGTTGTTATATTTCTAGAGATAGGGTTTCTCTGTGTAGCCCTGGCTATCCTGGAACTTGCTCTGTAGACCAGGCTGGCCTCAAATTCAGAGATCTGCCTGCCTCTGCCTCCCAAGTGCTGTGATTAAAGGCATGATTTTTTTTTTTAAACAGAAGAATTATCTAATTATCTTGAGAGGAGTTACAAAAGACAATTTAGCTACCAAAGAATTTGGACTTTGTGAGGAGATAAAAATCTATAAATAGGGGAAAAGTTAACATAAAGAAATATGAATTAATACATTGTAAACTGAACAAGAGGTAGTATCTCAGGGATTTTACTGTAGGAGGAAGAATAATCTATATAGTTTGACAAGCTTTCTGGAGACTTTGTTTGAAATTTTCTATTCTTTTTTGCTTCATCTTAGAATTAATGTATAAAAGGCTACATTGGATTTTGCTGATACCAGTAAGACAAGAGACAGCTTCTCAATAAGTTCCACTTGGAGAGATCACTGCGAGCTTTTAGCAAAATGAGAAAATGTGGTAATTTATCTAGAATTACCTGGCACTGAGGCCCACACAGAATTTAGTGAAAGAAGATGCAGGGCTCAGATTGACTAATGATACAATTGTAAATGTGAGATGCCAAGGGAAGTTCCCAGCGGCAATGGTGTGATTGCAACTAAAGACAAGAAGCCTGTGGAAGTCAGGGCTTTCTAGATTTATTAAGGAGTGGGTGATATTTTGAGTGTTTGCAAGTTTGCCGATTAGATTCCTTAACAACTTCATGTGGTAAATACTCTTGTCCTCATTTTATAGATGAGGCAACTGAGTCACAGGATTAGTTAACTGAGTCTCAGAGAGAAAGGCAATGAAGATAGGATTCGAATCTGGGTGGCCTGGTTTTATAACTTAAATTATTGACAGGTAGTACTTAGGCAATTGCAGAGCAGATGAAAATAACCAAGAACAGAGTGGATCTTGCTGGTAAGGAAGAAGAAATAAAGTGAGGGCTTTTGGGTTTGATCCTGGCAAAGCATAAAAATTGTTGCAATCATGGTCCAAATAGTAAAACATTAGGGAGGTTGCTGCATTACTAGGTTATTTGATATGTCGTAAAACAGGTATACACATTTTCAATTTTTGGTAATTTATTTTAGACATGGATTTGGGAAGCTTTGATTATTTTTTTTCTACTAATAATCACTCCCAACTTCCTGAAATTCAGTCCTGTTTTGTAGATTTGTTTTTCTCTTTTTTCTTTCTTCATTCACTTCTTTTCTCTTCCCTTTCTTCCTTTTTTTTTTTTTAACACAAATCCTTACTATGCAGTTCTGGCTGACCCAGAACTTACTATGCAGAGCAGGCTAGTTTCAATTTCACACAGATTCACCTGTTTCTGCTTCTTGAGTGCTATAAAAAATGCAGACCACCATGCCAGATCTTCAGTGGCTTTTGGTTTTGTTTTTTGGAAGAAAAGTTCCTATAATCCAGGAAATGTTTTAGAAAAAAAATGAAGCATAATGTTTTCATCCTGTGCTGAAGAAGTAGCCAAGTTTTCTAGATCTTGGCTTACAGGCAGCAGGAAGTGGCCTGAGACTGTGGGTGTGGCTTGAGCATATATGAGACCCCAAAGCCTGCCTCCACAATAACACACTTCCCCCAACAAAATCACATCTACTCCAACAAGGCCACACCAACTAATAGTGCCACTCCCTTTGGGGGCCATTTTCTTTCAAACCACCACAGTGGCCATTAATTTTTGTTTCTTCTGTTAACTACTTTGTTGACAGGGTATAATTTGATAATAAATTATCTTCAGAAGATTTTCAGGAGTTAACTGGCAAGGAACATTGTCTTAGTTACTGTTCTATTACTCTGACAAAACACCATGACCAAGGCAACTTATAGCAGAAAGCATGTAATGGGTGCTCACAGTTTCAGAGGGTGAGTCCATGGCCATCATGGCAGGGAACATCGCAGCAGGCATGCAGGCAGATTTTGTGCTGGAGCAGTAACTGAGAGTTCATACCTGACCCATAAACACAAGGCAAAGAAGGAACCAAGTGTGAATGATTTGGGGTTTTGAAACCTCAAAGCCCACCCTCAGTGACACACCTCCTCCAACAAGGCCACATCTCCTAATCTGTTCCAAACAGTTCCTCCAACTCTGGACCAAGCATTCAAATGTGAGTCTGGTGGTGGGGGGCATTCTTATTCAAACTCCTATAAACACCTTGCCATGCATCTCGACTGTGAGTTTTGAGGTGAGTGCATTCTGGTTGTTCTTTGATTCCATTTTGCTGAACTTTAGATGATTGGCAGCAGCATTTGGAGTTTCCTGTAATGACATTCTAATAATAGCAGTTTCAAGTCACTTTAATAAAAAAGATTCATCGAGTACTTGAAATTGGTTATTTTGATACTGGAGGATAACAGGTACATGTTTTTCAAGATGCACTTGCAGTGGAATTTCCTTTGTTAAAGTGACCCACTTCTGAGGCTTTTCTAAAAATCCATACCACTTTGGACTGTCACTTTTTAAAAAGTGCATCGTTCAGTGTGTCTTTAATTGCCTAACAGTGATATAAAAGAATACACAGTGGTTCATTAGTATTGACAAAATGACCGCCATTGTCCAAAGGGCTGAAGAGTACAATAAGGATTGCTTTAATATGAATAAATGTTCAAAGGCTTTAAAGATGCCTTAATCTTATGAATGACTGGGTTTTTTACCTTTAAGAATCATCATCATCACTATTGTTATTATTATTATTACTATGAGACTCTGTGCAGAGAACGTGCTATCTGTGTTTGTTCTGTTTCTTTGACAGGTGGAGTTAAGAATTCAGTAAAAATGGAATGAATTACATTGCAAATGAATTGGGAACTTGTGAATTAAATAGAGAATCATAAGTAGGGCAAAGGCAGACTACTACAAGCTCCGATAAATAACAGAATTTCACTCGTGACATCTGGATTTTAATTGTGCATTTTTCTCAATGTGTCTTTTAGGTTATGTTACACAGCTGTCAGGAAAGCTTCTTGTTGGCCACATGGTGGCATCCTTGCAGTTGTGATGGCGTTTTAAAGCTAACTGCTAGCTGAGGAAGGGAATTCTTGACACATCCCATTAAATGCTCATCTTCAGATGAAGTGTACATGAAGCATTATGCAATTGACCTATAAAGGTATGACAAAACGTTAAATACGCGTTTTCCCTGTGAAAATCTAAGAATAAATCTGAGTTTAAGAACAACTCTTACATTCATAATGAGTCTGCTTGCCTCTGTAGCAGAAGGATTTTCCAATCAAGGGCAAACAGTGACTAAAAATAAAAGTGGGTACCAAGAGTTAGTTATTCAAGTAATTGGAAATGGCATGCTGACGTACAGTCATTAAATTTTAATAAATGTTATTTCTCATGACTGAGAGGCTTGTGGTCTTAAGCTGCTTCCTCTGACTAGTCTGAAGTCCCTATAATCAAGATGTATTAGATTAGCCTTCATTTGGAGCAGCGTTTTCTTCCTGTTTCATGCATGCTTATTTTTTTGCTCAGACTGTAGTGCTTAGATTGAAGATTGGACCCAGGCTTATCCTTGGTGAGGCTGAAATTCTAAAAGTCTCTGGAGTTCATGCTCCTGGATCATCATCACCATGCACTCACATTGAGATCAAGGTGAGGTACAGATGTGGATCTTAGTATCTCTGGGTTGTTCCTCTGCAGGGTCTTAAACAATGGTATTGTCTCCCATGTTAGACCCTCCATTCAATGTGGAAGACTAGGAGCTGGTTATTTTCATCCATGAACCTTTCACTTCTATTTCCCTACTTGGTGCTAAAAGTCATTGAAAACATCACCTTTTAGTTTAATAAAGGGGAAATATTTTTAAAAAGATAGGATAAATAGAAAATTCTTAGGAAAACATAGATAGTTGTTTTCTTTGGAAAAAATAAAATTCCATTTTTGGCAAAGGGTTGTTCATTCTGTTTTGCTTCTTGTTTGATATATTTGCATGTGGTGGTATTGTGTTCCCCAAAATATTGTGTACCTTAATAAAATTATCTGGGGTCAGAGAACAGACAGCCACTAGATACAAAGGCTAGAAAATGGTGGCACTCACACCTTTAATCCTAGCATTCCAGAGATAGAAATCCCTCTGGATCTCTGTGAGTTCAAGGCCACATTGGAAATAGCCAAGCATGGTGACACGCCTTTAATCCCAGAAAGCCAGCCTTTAATCCCAGGGAGTGGTGGTAGAAAGTAGAAAGATATATAAGGCGTGAGGACCAGAAACTAGAGGCATTTGGCTGGTTAAGCATGTGGCTGGTTAAGCATTCAATCTTTAAAGCAGCAGTTCAGCTGAGAGCAATTGGGATGAGGACACAGAAGCCTCCAGTCTGAGCAAACAGGACCAGCTGAGGAACTGGTGAGGTGAGATAGCTGTGGCTTATTCTGTCTCTCTGATCTACCAGCATGGACCCCAATAACTCGTCTCGGGTTTGATTTTATTAATAAGAACTTTTAAGATTCCTGCTACATTTGCATATTTAAAAATCTCTCAGGTAAGGTGTGGAATTAAAAATTACAGATATTAGATAGCCTAGATATATTACCTAGTTAAAATATATCTGTATTCAGTATTCTACATAATTAATACTTTGTAGCAGTTTATTTAGCTTTAAAATTTAAAGTGTTAGAACTTGAACGTAATTAATCTTTTGTGTTCTGCTCACCTATGTTAACAACATATTAGAAAATATGAGTTAAATACTTAGGTTCTAGTAACTCTTAAGGTTATATTCTTTACATTCACAAATAAGTTGTTTTACTAATTTGTATTTTATCCAGAAGGTAACTAAAAGAGTTAAGCACATCAATCAAGAAAGCACAAGGATTTGAGAGAATTAAATGGATTCCAGTGCCATTGCTTTCCCAAGAGGACCTCCAAGGAACTGCCTGGTCAGCATCAGTCTGTGACTGTGGGCCCAGCAGATACTCTGTTGAGCAGACACAGAAGAAACTTAGAAATGGAACATGAATTTTATGTAAGGGAAAAGGAAAGCTCTTTGCTGTTTATCTCAGCAGTTTTCTGGAGACCAAATGCTACACTTTATCCCCACGAAGTATATAAAAACAAGTTGGTTGTAACTTGTAGCTGTCAGTTGGCTTTCAGAATCCATGTCTCAATAGTTTCATGCCTAATGTTTTATTTTGTTTTTATCACTGTCAGAATAAGCATATAGTCTCATGCTTAAACATGAATCAGTAGTGTGCATTCCTCTTTAAATCGTACAAACAAAACTTGAAGATTCAGTGGTGTTGCATATAATTTAAGACTGTGTGGACACATGAATTAGTTAATTCTGTAGAGTCTAATTGCCTAGCCAAACTGTAATTTTGAATATGTTCTTTGGGTAGGTAAATAGGTTAGTTATTGGGATTATAATATTCTTCACACACCTGTAAAATGTATTCTCTGACTTCTGTGCATAAATTAGTTACCTTGTACTCCATAATGGCAATGGTGTAACAGTTTTAATCCAATCCATAAGCATAGTAGGGAATCACAATTATCTTTAATATTTTTTTCTGGCATTAAGAAATGGTAATCCTGGGGTCTATAGGATGACTCAGTGCATATGGGTGCTTGCCACCAACTCGGAAGGCCTGAGTCCATCAAAGGAACTCACATGGGGGAAGGAGAGAACTGACTCCAGCAATTAGTCTTCTATCCTCCACGCATGTGCTATGGCATACAGATACTTCTGTGCATGCGCTTGTGTGTGTACATGTGCACAAACACACATCCAAACACAAATAATACACAAAATTAAAGTAAAATTTAAAAATGATAATGATCTCAATTGTGTCTTTAACTCTATTTCAAAAGTCTCATCAATTTCACTTATAAGCAGACCTAAATTTGACAACAACCCTCCAAATTTATCAAAGTATCCATGAGTAGAGAGGCTAAAGAATTAGGCACAGAACTTCCTTACCAAGTTGAGCCCTTTACTTTTCATTATTTATTCACGAAAATGGAGCTTCTTTAAGTTGGAGATTTCAACAGAATTCTAACATATCAGCATAATGAATATTCTACTGTGAATTGTATAGTTGAAGAAACTAAGACAAACAATGTTATTCTTCTTCTATGGCAAAGGAAGGATCATTGAAAACACCTTAACTACAGTTTTGGGTATCTGGGGTGGAGTTTGGCGGAAGCAATATTGAGATTGGGAGTTGACAGAAGAAGACAAGTTATGATGACTAACTACTACAACGTGGTATTTTCAAATGCATTTCTTTGTGCCACTAATATTTTGCTGTTACTTATATATGTATTGTCGATTTTTATTGATACTAACTTTGTGACTTATGCTATTTACTTAAATTAATGTAAAGTATTCATAGAGATAAGCTTTATCCCAGGAGACAATAGGTACAAATAAGAGTGATGGATCAAAAAAACCAGTTCGGCAGCAGACAGGTAACACTGGCTGAACATCAGAGGAATCTAACATTGACAAAGTAATAGATGACAGTTGACAACCTAAAGACATCTTTTAAGTTACATTTTTTTTTGTTTTTTTCTTTTTGGATTAAGGACTCCAATAATGGCTTTTAATTCTACTCAAATGTTTTTGGAATCTAGGTCTATTTCTGTAACAGCATCAATCTTAACCTTGGTGCACATGTGATCTTTAAAAAAATTCCAGCTGATAAAATCTGCTGGAGGACAACCAATCACATGCAGCAGGTGCTGTGAGAAGCCTCCCTAGAGAGGAAGTATCCCACTGTTTCAAGTGAGGCAGCAGAAACATTAGAAACCAGTAAGCCAAGGTCACTCAATGTGACCCAGTAATGCTGCTGGCCTAGAGGCCTCAGCTCTTTTAATCTTCTCTCTGTGTGTATTGGAAAAGTGGAGAAGATAAAAGATGCTAAAGAAATATAACTCTTTGGTCAGTTCAATCAAGAGCAGTCCAAAAATGGAGCTAAAATAAGAGAGGTAGTGTCCTCATCCAGGCATTGTACCCTAGACAGCTGTGCGCAGTTAACTTATGCAACCTTGGCTCTCTGCTGCACTTATAATTGAAGTTCATCTTTATGAGATTTCAGCAGAGCATGGTCAAAGAGGCTGGTCATTAAAGGCAGGAAGCACAGCAACCTTAGTAAATACAGTAGGAAGGGATACAATTTGCTTTAGCAAGGTGTTAGGATGAGAGCTTTTGAAATTTATCTTTATTTAGCCTTGGAAAGAAAGACATGACCTTCGTCCTTCATCTTTCTGTGGCATTGCCTTTTGATATACTTGCTCTTCATGCTAAGGGAGACAACTGGCCTCCTCTAAATGAGTTTGTGTTCTTTTGCTTTCTTGGTGAATTCTATTTTAGTAGCTTTAGGGATTGACCATAAAACCTACGCCACATTGAAATTCCAGCAACCTAAAAGGAAACTATTTTCTTTTACTTAAAAGGCATTTATTTATAAACTTCAAGGTCATTCAGACATTAATTTTAATACTAATTCATAGTTTATTGCTTTTACTCCTTAGATAGTAACATTATCCAAATTTTAATAAAAAAAAAACCCAGTGGATCATTAGTTAAATAAGCATGAAATACTGTGTGCCTTTGCAACAGCTGGATTTTAAAGAACCCCGGGACCAGAGAAAAAGCACTTCAAAAAGCTGAATAGCAAAATGATGGGCAGTGGGTAGACTTGCACAGACGGGAGGTGGGTACTGGGAATGGTTCTTTATTTTTTTTCTTTTCTTTTATTTTACAATACCATTCAGTTCTACATATCAGCCACAGATTCCCTTGTTCTCCCCACTCCTGCACCCCTCCCCTTCCCCCCAGCCCACCCCCCATTCCCACTTCCTCCAGTGCAAAGCCTCCCCCGAGGACTGAGATCAACCTGGTAGACTCATTCCAGGCAGGTCCAGTCCCCTCCTCCCAGACTGAGCCAGGCGACCCTTCATAAGCCCCAGGTTTCAAACAGCCAACTTATGCAATGAGCACAGGACCCAGTACCACTGCCTAGATGCCTCCCAAACAGATCAAGCCAATCAACTGTCTCACCTGTTCAGAGGGCCTGATCCAGTTGGGGGCCCCTCAGCCTTTGGTTCATAGTTCATGTGTTTCCATTCGTTTGGCTATTTGTCCCTGTGCTTTATCCAACCTTGGTTTCAACAATTCTTGCTCATATAAACCCTCCTCTTTCTTGCTAATTAGACTCCTGGAGCTCCACCCAGGGCCTAGCCGTAGGAGTAGTCTTGAATGTATTGACATAGGAGATCACTTCCTAAATATAACACCAGTAGCACAGACACTGAGAGAAACAATCAAGCAATGGGACCTCTTGAAACTGAGAAGCTTCTGTAGAGCAAAGGATACGGTCAACAAGGCAAAGCAACAGCCTACAGAATGGGAAAAGGTCTTCACCAACCCCACATCTGACAGAGGACTGATATCCAGAATATATAAGGAACTCAAGAAACTAGACATCAAAACGACCAACAGTCCAATTAAGAAATGGGCTATAGAACTAAACAGAGAATTCTCAACAGAGGAAACTCAAATGGCTGAAAGACATTTAAGGAATTGCTCAACATCCCTAATCATCAGGGAAATGCAAATCAAAACAACTCTGAGATACCACCTTACACCTGTCAGAATGGCTAAGATCAAAAACAGTGAAGACACCTTATGCTGGAGAGGATGTGGAACTAGGGGAACTCTCCTCCACTGCTGGAGGGAATGGTTCTACTGAGTGCTCAGAGGAGGAAATTTTAGCACTGCTTCTCTGGGAAATGAAGATGGTATGAGGAAAGAGGAGAGCCTGTCAGATGAGAAGGGTTCCTTTCCTTCAGCTTGAATAAAACTAATCAATTAATAAAATCGTTTCTTCAAGTTACACTTAAAAAGAGAAGTACTTTTATTTTACTGATTATGAATGTGTTGTGTAGGGGATAGGCATATGCGTGCAAGTGAGGGCTCTCATCCCACTATGGGTTCCAGGGAATACACCCAGATTGCCAGCCTTCAGTGGGAAGCACTGTTACCCACTCCACCATTTCTCAGGTCCTTCTTTATCCTTAAAAATGGTCTATGTCCTTTGTTTTTCCTCCTCTTCTCACTTTCTTCCCTTTTTCTCTTTCTCTCCTTCCTCTTTCCCCTTTTCTTCCTTCTATTTCTTGTGACTATCCTAGGCCATGACTCTAGAAAGAACAGTGCTTCCTTACTCTTCTTCTCCAAAGCTCTGGGATTTTTCTTAATTTTGGATTACTTCTTTGATGTCCTCCTGGTCCAAGGATTGCTGAAAACCAGCACAATAAGGAAGAGCCAAGGGATACCCCCAGCTATGCACCCTTATAGTCTCCTGAAGGTGAGATTTTGCATACACTGTATACCCTCGCCTTTGGCCTCAGGACTGTGACAGAATACGATTCTGTTGTTTTAAGACATCCAATTTGTATTAGTCCACTGTGGAAACCATAGGAAATATCTGTAAGTTTTGTTACAGAGAAGTAGAGTATACTGTAGCAAATGCTTGCAGACCAGGAAGTGGTTTTACTGTTGACGGAAGGTTAGAGGTGTGAATTTCAAAAGTCTAGGCTCTAGTAAGCACCAAGAAGGAAAAGCTGAGTGTAGTGGGCAGTTTGCATCACCTCAGAGGACTGGAATGCCTTGGATAGTAGTTTATGCGAATTGCTCCAAAGGACACAGGGAGCTTGTTTCAGTGATGCTTGGTACTGTAAGAGAAAGAAAACATGATTGGACTGTGTTGTACAGTCATATAGAAAATTCAACATATGAGCAATAGAATTAGATATTTAGCTGACAAGATAACAAACAAACATTTAATGTGTGGCCTCATTTCTTCTTTTAAATTACAGGAAAGATCAGGGGAAAACGTAAGTTGGGAAATGAACTGTTCAGCCAAAAGAAAGTTGCTTTGGTGATCCAGCACATTTGTAGCTTACTCAAACTGCAAAACCTACTTCTCATAGAAGGTTCACTATTAGAAGCATAACTTAAAACCAACGAAATATTTCCTGCTTCACTGAAAACTTTTTTAGGGTGTGTGACCTCTTTGTTCCTCCAATTTCTATACTTTGGACTAAGAATGTATATTAACAGTTATCCTATGACTTTCTCATCAGTTTCTATTGAGAATGGATGCTTTATACTCTATTGTCATAAGTCCATGGATGGAAAAATACTTTTTGCAGGATGAATCATGGTTAAATTTGCAACTGTACCTGATTGAGATGAGATTTATGTCATTTGAGCTCAGAAAAATTAGATGAGACTTTGTATTGATGTATAACAGAGAGACATTTTGTGGGAGTGTTGGGGCAGTTTACGTATATTTCCGTACAAGATGGACTGGAGTTTGAAGAACCAGAAATTCCACTACATATTGAATTCTTCCTCTTCAAAAATATGTCTGCATGTAGATCCCTACAACCAGCACACTTTATACTATTTAGGAAAAAGGCTTTGAAGATGTAAAAGTTCTTCAGATATTATACTGGCGTACCTGGGTGAGCATGAATGTAATGACAAAAGTCTTTCTTAGAGACAAGTGTATACATGTGGTAAAGAAGGCACTGTGGGAACAGCCACAGAAATTGGAATGATGTGGCCACAGCCAACATATCAAGGACTATCAGCATTTCCCAGTGACAGAAGAGGTGGGAGGATTTTCCTCTAAGACCTACTGTGGTCTGTGGTCCTGTTGACACCTCCAGTTTGGATCTTTGTCTCCAGAATTATATGGACAAATTTCTGTTAAATACCCATGCTTCCCCTTAAGAAATGCATACAGAGCATCACTTATGCGATGGTTAATCATCACTGACATGGTGCAGAATACCCTGAGAAGTGAGTCTCAGTTGAATTGTCTAGATTAGTTTTATCTTGAGCATCTTGATAGATTCATTGAGATGGGAAGGTCTACCCTGAATGTGGGCAGAATCATTTCAGGGGCTGGCCCCTGACCTGAATGTAAGAGGAAAGGTTGCGCTGAATATTAGTATGTGTAAATTCATTTATTCTTTCTGCTCTTGACTGTGTATATGAAAAACTGCTTTAAATTCCTTCTGCCTTGACTTCCCCACCATGATGGACTGTGAACCAAATAATCCCATTCTCCTTTTAGCTGTGTTGTGAGGATACTTTTTCACAACATCAGGAAGCAAAGCTAAGACAACCTCAAAACTATCTGCTTCCTCTCAGGAGCTGAGACTTTCTTCGTCACAGTTCCTGTATGCCTATTAGATGATAATGCCAGCCAGGTTGACTTCTTTGCTTTCTCTTTAAGTCAGCCGTTATCCTCTGACACGCTTCCCATTGGACCTAATTCCCTGTAGAGCTGACTTCTCTTAGCAACTGGAGCCTTTTCTTAAATTAATCACTTCTTTTCCAGGCTGTTGGATCACATGTCATTTTTAAAACTCTTTGGGGGGGGGGGGCGGCGGTGGTGAGCAGTGAGGTGCAGAGATGGCTCAGCAGTTAATTGAACTTGCTGTTCTTGCAGAGGACCCAAGTACAAGTCTCAGCATTCACTAGATGGGTTGCTTCCAACCACCTCTAACTTCAGCTCTAAGGTCTCTGAGAGCCTCTTCTAGCCTCCATGGATGCCCACATACATGTGGCAGGTACTCACACACAGACGCACACATAAAAAACCAAATAGGTGTTTAAACTCTCCTTTCTTTTTGAAACCTACACTGAGTGAGTTCTACAGCCACTCTGATCCTTTCCCTCGAGTCCTGTCATCTGCTGGCATGAGTCCTTGTTCCTTTTGCGGCTCCCTGCAGCTCATTTCTTCCCCGGGTGCACCCCTGCAAGAACTCGAGTGCATATTTGCATTTTAATGGAAGGATAATTGACTTTTGCTGAACATTTGAATAATTAAGATCTCACATTTACAATTTAATCCAGATATTTTATAGCCTCATTTCTCCCAACTTTGGAGAAAGAGATCTTTTTTGACATGTTAACCACTGGAGCTATTATACTCTGCACACCCAAGAAATTCGCTGTGGAAATCCTAATTTATAACCCTCCCAATAGTTGGTATTTCATCTTTAGTTTATAGACCAGGACAGTAAGTAACTTACAAAGTCTTACGGTTTTCAGAACAAGTGTAGGCTGAGGAAATCGATTATTCTTGTTTTTTACTAATGGCTTAGATCTTATATACCTTAAGTTTATTATCTTACACATACATGTTTTTAAATATTATTTTTTATTTGGGACGTTTTTAGTATAAATTGCAGAAATAATCTTTACTGAACAGTTACTACTGTTCATAGTGTTAGATTTTTCATGTTTATCATCATGCATGCATGATATTTCTAATAGTATCACCAGGTGATCAGCAGTTTCTTAGTCACAGACTAAGAGCTAAACTTTAGGATAAATGTGCTAACCAAATTAAATAGCTAGTTTGATGTAGGATCTTTATTAAAATGCAGATATATCAGAATTCAGAAAGTAAGCTTTTAACCAGTTAATAGTACAATAACTCAAGAACTTCAAAGATATAATGTTATAACAGAGTAGCATATCTTTGCAGTAAGTAACTAGTATTATACTAGCATTGGAGGGCAGTTAAGAGAAAGTGATTTCTTTCCAAGATACCTAAGATAGAGTTAATCCAGTTGGTCTAGCCAATTGTTAAGGGAGCATACCCCAAGAAGACAGATTTGCATTAGGCCATGGAGTGAATACTTACTCTTCTAATGAGATGAGGCACTTTTCCTCTCAGTCCTCTGCAGTTGCTATTGGAGCCACCACCATGGAGTTGTGTTAATGCCTCAGAAAAACATAACCTTTCCCTTTCTTTGATCTGCTTTGCAAGTATGCTTTCCCCCATACTTTGGGCCTCTTTCCTCCTTCCCTGACTCTTCCCCCTGCCCACTTTACCATAAATCGTCTTACCCACCATGTGTCTAACCTCCATGGCTCAGTGTGCTGGCTTAACTAAAGCAATATGGTGTTCTCTCTTTCTTCATCTTGCTCCTCTGAAGGTGCTAAGATTTATAACTTGTTTGACCCGTGTATTTTCTTTTAAACTCTAATAAAAATTGTCCTTGAGCTTCCTTTTTTATTATCAAGATTAAGAAACCCCAAAGAGAAACCAGATTTCTCTGGAAATATCTTTTACCCTGAGTGGGACACCCCATAATTTCTGGTAGAGTCTTCAAAAGATGCTTTCTGCTTAAACATTGCATTAATTGTTGTGATCAAAATAGATGTAAAATGTTTTATATATAATATATACACACAGGTATATGGATCATTTGAAGCAGTTTTCATTTAAAAATAAAAAAGAACTCAAAGACACAAACAATAAAAAAAAGAGCCAAAATATTGAAGCACAGATGGAAAATAAATTTTGTAAACGATAGAAGTTTGTTAAACATCTACTAGATCTGTCCACATATAACTGTTCTTGTTTTTAATTCTCCAGGGATTTAGAGATGACTTAATCTCTCTTACACAAAACAAGCCGTATTTTGCTTCATTCTCTTTATATATCAGACAAATCTGTGTTTTTTTTTTTTTTGTTGTTGTTAAATCTCAGCAACGTTTAAATTTATAAGATCAGTTTCTACCTTAACATGGATGGATACAAGGAGTCCAGAAGGGTATAAAGATAGCTTCCTGGGGGTGGAGCTCTGCAAGGTTCAGGCTTACCCATTGCCTGATGATTGCTTTCCTGTGTCTGTGCTATACAAATGAAGTAGCCTGGTGTATGTGATGGAGTGGCTGGCTGGGGTTAACTACATTATATGATGATAAATCAATGAAAGGTGAGTTGGCCACTCACTCCTTGTCTATCACTGATGCACTTGCTGTAAATTGACCGGAATGCCCGTGGTCAGTGCTATGACTTTGATCTGCAGTGTGACTGTGGATGTGATAGTGGGTCTGTTCAGTTTTCCTGTTCTTAGCTTGATAGTAGGTCCTATTGCCACCAAAGACAAGGCTCTTGCTTCTGGAGTCCTCATCAACTGTTGAACAGACAACTTCCCATTGAAGAAGGGATTCTAGTCACACCTTTCCCTCAGCTTTGTTGTTGTCTCCTGAACAGCCCCCTTCTTCATAGATTTAGGGTCCCAGCAAACAACTGAGCAAACCATGAAAAATGCAACTGCTTTTCACACAGTTGTCCAAAACTATTTAGGTGCTGCCACTCTATCCTTGACTGAATGCTGAATTTAATGTCCTCTGTGGCAACATGAAGATCAAGGGGCAATTGATGCTGTACCAAAAAGAAGCTTCCTTTATGCTTTCAAATTTCCTTATATGGCAGGAAATTATATAGTAGGTTGATATTTAGAATTTGCTGGAGTATTTTGTTTTAGGAATCCTGGAGACAAGATGGTTAGCAACACAGTGGGTGGTTGACGGGTTTGTTCTTAGCTGAAATGATTCCTACAGCAATAATAGCACATTCAATTGGACCCTGGATCTGAGAGGGCTATAATAATAGTGCTAGGGTCTGGCTGAACATTAGACTCATCTGGAAGTTTTAAAAGTTTTGACTCTATACCAACTTAATAAATTTTGGAATCTATACCAAACTAATAAATTAGAATGTGTGGGTGTCTAATCTCAGTGGCAATGTTTTGCTTTAATTTTACTCATTTAATTTTCCTTTATTTAAAACAAATTGCATTGTGTAACATGATGACATTTTCATAAGCTGTATGGTAAGCTCAGTGAAGATGGATGAACACCCATCAGCCCACGGTATCCTTGTTGTTTATAGGAACATCATCTACTACTGCCCTGACTTGTGTAAGCTGAGATAGTTGAAAAAAGAACTATGGTTTTAGCTTCCAGTTAGTCAAGGCAGGTGGAGAAGGAGCTTGAATCACATAGCTTATTATGATGATATGTTAATACTTGCTTTATAGTTATAAACTCCTCAGATATAAGGACTTAATTGCATGAACTTTTATCTGAGGGCTACTTAAAGGCCTGATGCTCATTTCTTACACTACGTCTTCTTGGTGGAAGTATTAAGGCAACTCTACGTAGTTAAAAGGGAGGTTTATGTTGTGAGGTAACTTACAAGTAAAGGGATAGGTTACAGGGTCTGGAAGAGGTGAAATGCAGCCCAGTGGTGTTCTCTGGAGAACTCTGCTCAATCTACCTCCAGCATCCAGGGTCCAGGAACCAAGTGAGCCGGCACACCCGGATCTTAGGTCTTAAGGACTCCTGTCTTGGCCCTGCCTTGTAGGCATGACAATTACCAGAAGCCTCAATGGGGGTAGTATTTACAGGTCAAAGCTGGACCAGCTATCCACTACAGCTTCTGTTTATTATCATTAGTTTTCTTTACATTTAATAAAATATATTTTAAAAATTATGTCATGATAGAAGGGTTGAGAGTGATTCAATGCCTTTACCTGGTTCAATTTTTCTCCGGAAGCCTTTTCTAAGGAGCTCTTGATTCTGTACAATCTTTGTTTGAACAACCATATGGAAGTCTGTACTGTGACATAACCTGCACTTGAATAGTCTTTTTCTTTAGAAAAATAATCTTTTTGTATTTTATATACATTAGTGTTTTGCCTGCATATATGTCTGTGTGAGGATGTCAGATGTCCTGGACCAGGAATTACAGACAGTTGTGAGCTGCCATGTGGGTGCTAGGAATTGAACCCAAGGTCCTCTGGAAGAGCAGCCAGTGCTCTTAACTGCTGAACCATCTCACCAGCCCCTGGGATAGTCGTGAGATCTGCATTCTTCTCCAGTTGGATTATTCTGAAAATCAGCTTGACAAATATATTAATGACTTGGAACTTGACAATGTCAGTCAATACAGGCCCTATGCTTCACTAGTGCTCCTTTAGAAAGTTTACTTGATTTCTTAAAGCTTCTACTCCTGATTTTGAAAACAGAAGTCATGTTTTCAAAGAAGTACTGTAAGGATTGGGTGAGCAGTACAGACATCCTGCAATGGTGCTTAGGACATAGTAGTATTTAGTGTTTGGGGGACTGCTATTGTTCCAATTCTCCTCATTTGATGTTTCTATGAGAACTTTAATAGGTATGTAATGCTGATTATTATAATGCAGTGGTTCTCAATCTGTGGGTCATGACCACTTTGGACGTTGAACAACCCCTTCACAGGGGTCATGTATCAGATATCCTACATATCAGATGTTTACATTATGATTCATGAAAGTAGCAAAATTACAGTTGTGAAGCAGCAATAAAAATAATTTTATAGTTGGGGGTCAATACAACATGAAGAATTGTATTAAAAGATCACAGCATTAGGAAGACTGGGAACAGCTGTTTTAGTGTACAGTTCCAATACTAGAGCTTTTAATGAAGAAAATATCAGCACTTAGAGTAATGAGTTTAAAATGTAAATGATTTTCAATCTGCTTGCTTTATGGTTGGTTTTCTTTTTTCTTAAACATGTAAGGAATCTTATTTTCAGTAAGAGTGAACCTGAGTATTTCCCGCACACCCAAACATGAATCAAAAGCATACAGAAATAGGTCAGTGATACTGTGAAATTTATAATAGAGATAGTCATTGGAGTATTAAGAATTTGATGGATTACACCAGTTTCTTTCATTACATGGATTTCTTTGTAGAAAAGAAACATGGCTATCTGTTCATGGGCTTTTACTGCCTTCGCAGTCTATCAGCATCACAACATTGTGACTTCAAAGACATTGCTCCCTTGCAGCACAACTCATGCTTCTGCAGACTTTCGAGTGGGCTGCATCTTTTATGGCTTGCACTGCCGAGAGAGCACATACATGATTCCATTGCTGCCATTGCACAGAGCTAACACAGTGCGGATCAAGCTTTCACTGGGCTTCGTGTTCAGCAGCCTTGGAAGTATTGCTGTCATCTTCTTCTCACTAAAAAAAAAATTAGAAATAAGCAGAGCGATTGCATAAAAATATGAATTTAACCCTCACTCAGCTAGACTCATAGTTGTCAGAGATAGTGTAGGAACCAGGCTTTAGTTCTTTCTCTCCATGTCTGTCTTTTTCTAGTACAGACTTTCATCTCTAGAAACTTCTATTGGTGAAATCAGAGCTCTGAGTACTCTTTATTCTCTAGAACGGATAACAAATTTAGTGGAAAGAGCTGCAGCCCTGGTGAAACATGGGCATGAAAATTCTGTTTGGATATGTGAGTTGAAGAGCATCTCGAACCTCTACATGGAAACAGCATGTTGGAATAGCCTGGAGCCCAGGACCCATGTCGTCCAAGCATTTCTATTGTGCATTCTCCCCACAGAGGGAAGCCAACTACTCCAGTGGAAGTATCAACATTATGTTTTACTGCCCAAAAACATTACTCTCCATAAAGCTATTTATAATTGTCATTGGCAAATTAACCTAATTTGTTTTCCTGGTACCTGAGGGCTGGGTTTAACCCCTTTTCCTCTTGGATTCCATATTCACCCTTCCCCTTTTGCAGAGTGAGCAAAAGGAACTTGTAAAAGATGTAATATGAGTCATCTTCCAACAATAGATTTCTCCTGAGATGGTACTTTGAAGAGCAAATTGCCTTCTTTCTCTTCTGCTCAAAATAAGTAAGGGCTGAGGGTTGTTGATTCTGTCTTACTGCTTGGGCTATTGTGCAGATAATTTCTCTCTCTCTCTATTTCTGTTAGTTTAGTGGATGGCAATTATGTATTGTTTCTCTAGGTGCCAATTGTAACTGCCATCTTGTTATCACAGTCATAGGAAGCAATTGTGTATCCTCTTGCTGCTGAGAAGGGTATATATAATCAGTAATTCTATCTATTATAATGGCAAGTGGGTGGCATCTATAATACACTTTCATTTTTCAAAATAAAATTATATATGTTAGATGTCCAGCTGTTAAGTGAGCTAGAAACTTATAAAAACAATAAAAATGTCAAAAATCAAATGATACAAAGAATTACTTATTTTTAACATTTCTGACCACAAAGAACCATGTTTAGAATTGTGAGACTGTGTAGTGAAAACAAAATCTCATTTAGAGTATAATGGAGAAAATGACAAAGACCATGTGTTGAGAACAGCAAACCTGCATCCTGCTTATCTAAAAACCCAGAAAAAGCTAGAAGTGAAAGTTGATTTTGAAGCTTTCTACTTTTCAGTTGAAAAGTTTTCTAAGGGAAGTGTGGACTGAGCCCAGGTATCTGCAGGTTTGAAAGTGTAGAACCATGCTGGGGCTGCGTCATTACATTCCAGACTTGCTCTCAATTTAGCCATTTGTTGGTGGCTAGAAATAAGCAATCTGCAACAGGAAATTATAAACATGCCAGATGGTGTGCTGGGAAAATCATTTAACCTCTCTGATTCTGAGCCTTCTAAATTTTATAGCAGGGAAAAGAATCTGTGCCCTGTAGGACTGATTAAATAGGACCTCGCTCAGTTTCACTCTTAAGGTGTAATCAATACAGGCAATCTATCCTGTATCCACAGGGGTCATAACAAGGGTGAAATGTGAGACTTTAAAAGGACCATAAAGGTCGTCCATCCCAATTCCTTTATTTCACAGGAAGATCCGAGAAGGCTTGAAAACAGGTGCCAGCACTGGGCGACTGCTCCTTGTTGCCTGTAAGATTTTCTGTCAGGAACCCAGGTTTTCTCTGTGTCAATGGCACTGATGTCCAGTGTGAACCTGGTAAACAGTGACAGCCATGGCTCTAACATCTGAGGTGATAAGCAGTATGTACAACACAAGGATTTTACAGAGCAATGGCCTCTGCCTCCTTTTTTTTTTTTTTCAGTGAATCTTGGATTCATTTTATGCTGAACTCCAAAGCCAAAGCAACTAGGGGTCAGAGGAGCCTCTCTTTAAGAGATTACAAATTAAAACCAATTCAAATAAGGGTGGTAAAGATAGCTTATGACAATTAGCACTTTTTCTTAAATGTGTATGGACATTACGTGTAATATTTCAAGTTAGCTTCTTGTGAGACCTGTGAGATCATTCACGCATTTCTCCTGATATTGTAGACTATGAAATTTAGACATAGAAGCTAAGAACTTTATATGTTTAATAAGGAAGTATGTGATTCATTAGTCCAACAACTAAAGACACTCTGAGAATGCCTATTGAATCACTACTTACCCATGGGATAATTGTAATTTTATTCTTAGGATATTAGTTGAGAAATGATTTTTTTCCATGGAAAAGAAGGAAAACAATTTAGTTGATTCATTTTATTCTAAATATAGAACAATAAATTTCATTCAACATACTTGAGGTTTTCAAAGTGATGTTATAGAATATATTATGGAGATAATAAAACAGAATAACACGTCTGTCATAGCATAGTTACTTTTGGTGAGAAAAGCCCCTAAAACATATTGATAGGTGATGAAGTTCTGTCCATGTATTGGAGTAGTGTGTGGTGGACATAGAAATCCACATATCTTTGTAAGGGTAACTTCAGAATGATGAGTGCTTCAACAAGGTCTTGAAATTATTAGTAGATTACAATGTGCTACCATTCCTTTGTCCCTTCTGCCTCTAAAAGTGGAACATTCCAGATGAATCATCCTACCAGTATTTTGATTGTTTACATTTCTGTGAAATGTGTTGATTTGTCTGCACTGCTTCGTGATGGCTGCTTTATTATAGAGTTCTCACTCTTCAATGCTGTTGAATTCCCTTCATTCCATATGGAGTGGTCAGATGCATATCTGCTCCTATCCCATCATGCCCTATAAAAGTTGACAATGCCTCCCAAACAGATCAAGCCAATCAGAAAAAAAAAAGTTGACAATGAAGACATTTGTAGTTAGAGTGTATTACTTACTTTAAACTCTTTTTGCTGTAACTAATGGGATAACCCAGCAAAGAATTAACCATAAAAATATATTTTATGGTGTAGGGTAGAAATGTTCTGACCTCAGCTGATTAGGGAGTACAGCAAAATCATCATCAAGGTCTAAGTTATTACTACCTTGTGTCTGTCATGTGGCATCTTCCCCTCATGGTGACAAGAATATTATTATGGTTCTACATGTCTAGAAGCTCCCATGAGATCAAGGAGAAAATTGAACATCTTTTTCTTATGTCCAGGTATTTGGTAGAAACACTCTTCTGTCTATTGGGGGAAGATCACATGACATTTTTTTCCCACTGAGGGAGAATAGAACTACTGTGACAGGCTAGATCCATCAGGCTCTGCTTCTGAGGCTAGAACTGCGACTAGTTTCTGGGAGTAAGGAGGAAAAGGGGGGAATGCCCTGGTAGATGACCACAGTCTCTGATACCATAGGAAGAACTTGATAGTTAGTGTTGGTAAAAGTAGACAAGGCATAAAAACAAGCAAAAACTCTGAAAACAATAAATAACATTAACGATCATCTCTTTAATTTATCGGCAGGAAAAGAAGAAATATAACTTAATTGTGCATCTAAATGGTTTCTTCTTCTGGTAAATTGTCCTCCTGCTGTTGAAGAAGATAATTATTCTATTTGTGTATTAAGAGTCCTGCTAGCTTAATAGATCCCTAATGAAATTAGCAGAGGGTTTGTATTTCATTATGCAACTTTATGCACAAAAGGGCTTATTACAGATACCTTTATGTGTTTGCATGTATCTCTGTTTTATTTTATTAATCCATATCTTCAAAAAGTTTAAAAACAAATTGTTGCCTATGGAACTTTCTTCCACTATAGTCTAGCCTTAGTCTAGCATCAGCTTCTGGAATCTTGTTCTTTTTGATTGATTAGTTAAATAGCAAGATGAATTTGCTACCAGATTGTAAGTGTTTTCAATTTGCATGTGTGCTGCCTATTTTCATGAAAAGTAAAAACAAAGTTCTATCTAAGACTTTGGAGGAAAAGCATAAGACAAAGAGAGTGAGATACAATGTCTCGATGAATCCTGGAAGCAGAAGACAGGAGAAGGATAAGGTGGATACAGCATAAACTAGTTAGTGTATACTTGACGAGTGTATACTGGTAATATGGACACTGGAATATAGTTGATGAAGTGGTGACCAGGGCAGAGGGGAAGAAACTGGAAGGAAGTCAAAAGAGAGGAGAAATCTTTGATGTGTCTCTATAGAGGTCTCATGTCATTGAGGTAGAACAACAGGAAAGTGTTTTTTGAACACTGGACTTCCTCCTTTGCTTCCCCACCTCTAGATTTTCTCCTCACTCTCTAGTCCTTCAAGACAATGACTGGCTAATACTTAGAAGGTTTCCCAGGTCCTATTATACCTTGTCCTGAGATCTCTTATTCACAGAAGCTGGATTGTTGGTGTTCTCCCTTGGAAACTGGCCCAGACTGTTGTCCTATTCTTCTCTCTCCAGTGTACAATAAAGTACCACATGACTAGTCTATAACAGACTATGAATGGATTCCTACCCTTTTCTGCATAGGTCTGGATCTGAAGATAGTAACCCTAAAACACATATTTCCTTGCTTAGTCTTCAGCTATTTCTCATAGAAGGACTTTTAATTTGGAAGATGCTTCTGGATTTTCAGGTTGAGTGGTAATATTAATGGCTTTGATAATGGCTTCCTCTTTATTTTGTCCTCTCACAGGTGATTTTGTAAACTGTCCTCAATCAAGAGGTGGAATCATTTTCATTAGCTTGTATTTTCTTTTGCCAGTAAAATGGAGGAAGGCAATTGCTGAGCCAAGTTTATATTTTAGGTGTGTCACTCTCCTGTTCTTTTCTGGAGTCATTTTACCTGGTGATGAATGATCTTCAGTTAGTCTAATCAGAGTTAAAATTCTACAGAGGAGAAAGCCTACTTATGTCTTTAGAGGTCTTTCTGGACTAGGCTTACTTGTCTGAATCCCAAACTAAGAACAGCATGTGGCGCCTTTATAATGCTTTACACTTGTTAAATATTTTCATGCAATTCCAGAATTTCTCATCTTTTGAATGTACAATGTGACCACTTAATATGGATACACATCTTTAAAAAAACTCTTTTCTTATTCAAATAATTTGGTTTGTCAACCTTTTAATTTAGTCTACATATACATTTCCCTCAAAAATATGTTTTTAATCTTATGATTTCAATTACATGCAATATATACATAATCTAATAGTTTATAAGCATGCATTTATAGCTACTCTCACTTTACCTACATTTGTAAAGTCTACTCAAAAAATTTTAATTTTAGATTAAAGTGTGAGTTAATCTGATTCTACACAGTGAACTTCCTATCCTATTTCCATTTCAGATCTTACTGTTCTTGAAGATAATACTTTATATTTATTTTTTTGCTTCATTTTCTTTTCATTGAGGCTTAACTATAAAACTGCCACCAGTGGTCAATTTTCTCCAACTAAGCTCCAACTCCTGGTTTCTAGAATGTAGTAAAATAATACCAACATCTGAAGATCTATGTTTTACACACAGGTCCATGGAAGACATAAAACAAACCTGGGCCACAGTCATTCATCCATTCACAAGTATTTTCAATAACTATCAGGACAGAGTTATTGCCATTAGTCTTAATAACACCAGTCTGTACTGTTTGAAATATATACAGTTTAGTAGACAGACAGACACAATGCTCATGAACAAATAAATAGAACCTTTAAATTACCTAAAGCCAAAAAAAAAAAAATACTGGTATAAATGCATCTTCAAACTCATCTTATACCAAGATAAATGAAAAGTATTTGTAACCACTTTCCAGAATGAAGAAGTAAATGCTCCTTGGACTAGACTATGAAGCAACTCATGTGGAGGAAAAAGGAGGAAGTTTTAACAGCAAAAGGAGGAGGTAGGCAGCTCAGAAGCTGTGAAATGGGAAGCCAACATGGCAAAGCCACATGTCAAGCTCACAAAACTTAGTACATACTCAGAAGCATCTGTGATTGAAATTGCATTCTCAGTCCCCAACCACCAAATATATGGGGAAGATCAATGCCAGCATAGTGCAATTCAGCCTAGGAATAGATATTGACTAAGAAATATATTATTATCACTATAATAACTGCTTTTCATGTAGTATTATTTGTGATAAGACTATTGTTATGATTCCACAATCATCTAAACATGTACAAAACCAGAAATTTAAGACCATTTATTTATTTCCTAAATAACAGTTAATTTACAAACAGAGCATTGCAAACAATTAAGAACAAGTACACTTTTTCCTAGGCTATGAACAATAAATTACGATAATTTATCATTTCATAGAATGAATATTAAAATGTGACTGAGTGGGTGCAGATGAAGAATCTGATGAAACTCAGTCGTCATTTATAAAACCCTGTAATAAAAATGGTCTATGATTATGAAAAGAAATGAAATTCCATGTAGTTAGCAAACATAGGAAGACTTGGTCAAGTTTGTAGGATTTGGAAAACACAACTTAAAAAAGGGGTATTATTTTATACTGGCCTAATGAGCAAATGCTAAAAAAAGGGTAAGTGCCAAATAATAGTGAGAACACGAGGCTATCTAGGGACCCTCCTTGCAGTGGAGTTTGAAGCAGGCTTTTCTTGGGGCTTAGTTCCACAGTGCTTAGTCAAGTTAAATGCTGACATTTCTTATAGCTCATGAACTTCTAGATTTTTTTTCTCCAGAGAAGCATGTTTTTATGCATATGTGCAAAGATATTTGTCATGGGCTTGTTAGTAATAGTAGGGAGCTTGAGGCAACAAATAGATGGAGTACATATGTGTAATAGTGTGTTACATTTCAAAACAGTGGCTAGTTGGATGCAGAATAGCAAAGATTTTAAAAGCACGATGCTGACTGAATAAAGTGTAAAGGAAACTGGGAACAAATTCACACATTTATGACTTGGGAGGCTGAGGCAGGGGAAATGGGACATTGGGGTCAACCTGGGCTGGGTACCAAGACTAAACTCCCGAACAATGAAAAGCAAGAAAAAAAGAATATAGTCTACAGGTCAATAATATGTATGTAAATGAAATATACAGGTCTAGGAATTAGCAACTAATGAGAAACACATCTAAAATATTAGAATAGTGTTCTATGGAGGGGAAGAATGAAGAAGGACATGACAAAGAAAATGAATTTAAAAAATAATAAAAACTTGTAGCTACAGTTTTCCTGCCTGACCCACAGTCAGGACAAATCTCTGTCATCCGCCAGTCCCACAGCCACTCAGACCCAACCAAGTAAACACAGAGACTTATATTGCTTATAAACTGTATGGCCGTGGCAGGCTTCTTGCTAACTGTTCTTATATCTTAAATTAACCCATCTCTATAAATCTATACCTTGCCACGTGGCTCGTGGCTTACCGGCGTCTTCACATGCTGCTTGTCCTGGCGGCAGCTGGCAGTGTCTCTCTCCGCCTTCCTGTTCTCTCAGTTCTCCTCTCTGTTAGCCCCGCCTATACTTCCTGCCTAGCCACTGGCCAATCAGTGTTTTATTTATTGACCAATCAAAGCACATACAGACCATCCCACAGCAAAAACCTCTTTACAGAGCAAAAGAATCAAATGTAATTTAGTGATGAGCATCATTTCAGAGATAAAAGGCAATACTCACTTCCAAGAGATAAGGATGTGATCATAAAATTGAACCAGTGGGAACACTGTAATGTGGAGGTACCATTTGATGTTGACAGGTGCCACAAAGGAACCAATACTGGCATACAGAAGAGTAATGGCAGAAGAGGTAAAGAGTGCCGCTTCTACAGAGTGGTCATAAAAGGGCTCCCTGGCCTGGGAAGTAAATATGAGCAGAGACCCACAGGATCTGAAGAGCCAGCCGCGGGAATATATTTGAGACGTGCCTGCCAGACACGCAACTTGGCCTGTTCTGAAAACTGAATAGGGGCCAGTGCAGCTGTTGTGCATGGAGCAGGCTTGAGAAGGCCAAGCGGAGCTGGAATCAGAGGCTAAAGCACATAAAGTCTTTGGAGTTCATTCCAATTACAATGAGAAACCCTGAAGGGGATTAAGCAGATGTTAACAAGATCTGGTTTACATTTTTAATTTCTCAAAGTTTACTCTGCTGCTCTGAGCATAGAATGGATTAGCAGAGGTCAACAGAAGGAACAGGAATTGACCAGGAGGCAGCCTGTGAGAAAAACAATACTGCCACAGGCTGGAGTCATGGCCGTGCTGTGGCATGCTATAGTCACAGCCATGGTTATGTAGAATCAAGATGTAACATGGAGGTTGAATTGCCCGGAATTCCTGATGGACAGGTTTGGGAAGTAAGAAAAAAGGGATGAATAGCCCTCTTGGGCTCTTAGCTTACCACTTCCTGAGAGATGAAGAGTGAGTAAGCAACGTAGTTTGAGAGAAAGTCAAGAATTCCTTATCAGAAAGCCTGTCTAGCTTCTTGTAAGGCATCCAAGAGAAGGTTCAAAATAAGGAATGAGATTAAAAGTAAGCTTTAAACCCATCTGTGAATAGGGAAGGTGGCTTTGGAAGTAACTTCTTTAAGCCGTTGAAAAGATGAGGCCAGTCAAATACTAGGTATGGAGGTGGCAAATAAGGGAATCTGTGCAGGGTCTTAGGGAAGTCTGTCTGAAAGGAACAAAGGAGATAATTGTGGAAGGCAAGAGTGGCTGAGGGGTAGGAATGAGTAGTGTGGTTTTCCCTATTAGAAAATTCCAAGCTGTCAATTTTGCTAAATGTAGCCTAGAATAAAGTAAGGATAGGATGAAAAGGTGAGCTTATTAAATGGACCATAGATGCTCCATCAGCAACTTTAATGACAGTGATTTATATCTTTTTTTTTTTTTTTTTGGTTTTTTGAGACAGGGTTTCTCTGTGTAGTTTTTGGTGCCTGTCCTGGATCTCTCTCTGTAGACCAGACTGGCCTCGAACTTACAGAGAATAGCCTGGTTCTACCTCCCCAGTGCTGGGATTAAAGACATGCACCCCCCTCTGCAATTTATATTATTTTGAGTTGGAAGCTACAGTGGAATTGAGAGAGAAATGAACACAAAGAAAACAGGAGACAATATATGGGAACCACACTTTGAAAAGTATTTCTGAACAAGTTGGACAATGACTACATTTAAACAGTATTAAAATCCGTGCAGTGGTTCCTCCAAATAGTAAAAAGAATTTCCATATGATACAGCTATGGCATTTCTCAGTGGGTATTTACCCATGTCAACATGCAGCAGACATACCTATGTTTGGTGTCTGTCACAGCACTAGTGATCAGAGCCAGCATATGGAGTCATCTTAGGTTATCAGACAGACTGTAAATTTCTGTAAAACATCCACATGCAGATACCAAATAATGAATATGATTAAAAAGGCCAAGTAACATATAAAAGCAGACCCATTATAATAACACCTGACTTCTCAATGGAGACTCTGAAAGTCAGAACGTCCTGGACTGATGTTATGCAGACACTAAGAGACCGTGGATGCCAGACTGTTATACCCAGCAAAACTCTCAATTACAATAAACAGAGTAAACAAAATATTCTATGATAAAACCAGATTTAAACAATACCTATCCACAAATCCAGCCCTACAGAAAGCACTAGATGGAAAAAAATGGACCCAAGGAAGTTATATGCACCCATTAAAACACAGGCAATAGATAATCTTACATCAACAAATCCCAAAGAAGGAAAACACACACCACCACCACCACCAAAAAAATAACATGAATTAATAATCACTGGTCATTAATATCCCTTCATATCAATGGACTCAATTTGCTTATAAAAAGACACAGGCTAAGAGCATGGATACAAAATCCATCCTTCTGCTGCATACAAGAAATACACCCCAACTTCAAAGACAGACGCTACCTCGGAGTAAAGGGCTGAGAAAAGTCTTACCAGTCAAATTTACTTAAGAAGTAAGCTGGTGTAGGTATCCTAATATCTAAAAAAATAGACTTCAAACTAAAATTAGTCAAAAGAGATCGAGAAGGACATTACATATTCATCACAGGAAAAGTCCACCAAGTCTTAATTCTGAACATTTGTGCCCCAAATACAAGGGCACGCACATATGTAAAAGAAACATTACTAAACCTTAAATTGCACGTTGAACCTCACACGCTAATAGTGGGAAACTTCAGCACTACACTTTCACCAATGGTCAAGTCTTTCAGACAGAAACTTAACAGAGAAATAAAGGAACTAACAGATGTTATGACTCAAATGGACTTAATAGACATCTACAGAACATTCCACCCAAACACAAGAGAATATACCTTCTTCTCAGCACCCCATGGAGTCTTCTCTAAAACCGAACACATACTTGGTCACAAAGCAAATCTCAACAGATACAAAAAACTGGAATAAACTCCTGTATTTTATTGGACTACCATGCCTTAAAGTTAGAATTCAACAACAACACAAATTACAGAAAGCTTAAATACTCATGGAAACTGAACAATGCTCAATTGAGTCACCAATGGCTCAAGGAATAAATAAAGACAGAAATTAACGATTTCCTAAAATCCAATGAAAATGAATGTACAACATACCAAAACTTATGAGACACTATGGAAGCAGTGCTAAGAGAAAAATTCATAGCACTAAATGCCCACATAAAGAAGATGGAGAAATCTCACACTAGTGACCTGACAGCACACCTGAAAGCTTTAGAACAAAACGAAGCAAACTCACTCAGGAGGAATAGACACCAGGAAGTAATCAAATTGAGAGCTGAAATCAATAAAATAGAAAAAAAGAGAACAATACAAAGAAGCAATGAAACAAAGAATTGGTTCTTTGAGAAAATCAACAAGATAGACAAACCCTTATCCAAACTAACTAAGAAGCATAGAGAGAGCAACCAAATTAGCAAAATCAGAAATGAAAAGGGATACATAACAACTGACAATGAGGAAATCCAGAGAATCATGATGTCATACTTCAAAAACCCTTCCACAAAATTGTAAAATCTAAAATAAATGGACAATTTTCTGGATACCATATACCAAATTGAATCAAGACCAGATAAACAATTTAAATAGACTGATAACTCCTATGGAAATAGAAGCAGTCATTAAAAGCCTCCCAACCAAAAAAAGAAAAAAAAAAAGCCCAGGGCCAGATGGTTTCAGTGCAGAATTCTAACAGAATTCCAAAGAAGAGCTAATACCAATACTCCTCAAATTGTTCCAAACAGAAACAGAAAGAACACTGCCAAACTCTTTCTATGATGCTATGGTGACCCTGATACCCAAACCACACAAGCTGCAACAAAGAAAGAGAATTACAGACCAATCTCCCTCATGCACATTGATGCAAAAATACTCAATAAAATACTGGCAAACTGAATCCAAGAACACATAAAAAAATCATCCATCATGATCAAGTAGGCTTCATCCCAGAGATCCAAGAATGGTTCAACATACAAAAAATCTGTCAATGTAATCCATCATATAAACAAACTGAAAGAAAAAACATGATTATCTCATTAGATGCTGCAAAAGACTTTGACAAAATCCAACACCCCTTCATGATAAAGGTCCTGAAGAGATCAGGAATACAGGAACATACCTAAACATAATAAAAGCAATTTATAGCAAGCCAACAGTCAACATCAAATTAAATCCAGAAAAATTCAAAATGACCCCACTAAAATTAGGAACTAGATAGGGCTGTCAAGTCTACCCAAATCAATTCAATATAGTACTCAAAGTTATAGCTAGAGCAATAAGACAACAAAAGGAGATCAAGGTGATACAAATTGGAAAGGAAGAAGTCAAGCTTTCCCTATTTGCAGATGACATGATAGTATACATAAGTGACCTCAAAAATTCAACCAGGGAACTCCTACAACTGATAAACGCCTTCAGTAATGTGGCAGGATACAAGATTAACTCAAAAAGTCAGTAGCCCTCCTATACACAAATGATAAATGGATCAAGAAAGAAATAAGAGAAACATAATCCTTTACAATAGCTACAAATAACATAAAATCCTTTGGGGTAACTCTAATCAAACTAGTGAAAGACCTGTATGACAAGAACTTTAAGTTCTTGAAGAAAGAAATTGAAGAAGATGTCAGAAAATGGAAAGATCTCCCATGCTCATGGATAGGTAGAACCAACATAATAAAATGGCAATCTTACCAAAAGCAATCTACAGATTCAATGCAATCCCCATGAAAATCCCAACACAATTCTTCAGAGACCTCGAAAGAGAAATACTTAACTTCATATGGAAAAACAAAAAACCCAAGATAGCTAAAAGAATCCTGTATTATTAAGCAACCTCTGGAGGCATCACAATCCCTGACCTTAGGCTGTACTATAGAGCTATATTAAAAAAACAACTTGATACTGGCATAAAAACTGACATGTGGACCAATGGAATAGAATTGAAGACCCTGACATAAATCCACACACCTATGAACACCTGATTTTTGACAAAGAAGCTAAAACTGTACAATGGAAAAAAGAAAGCATCTTCAACAAATAGTGCCGGCATAACTGGATGCCAGCTATGTAGAAAATTCTAAATAGATCCATATTTGCCACCATGCAAAAACTCAAGTTCAAATGGATCAAAGACCTCAAAATAAACCCAGCAACACTGAATTTGATAGAAGAGAAAGTACAAAGTAGTCTTGAATGATTCTTAAATATAACACCAGTAGCACAGACACTGAGAGCAACAATTAATAAATGGGACCTCCTGAAACTGAGAATCTTCTATAAGATAAAGGACACAGTAAATAAGAGAAAACACCAGCCCACAGAATGGGAAAAGATCTTCACCAACCCCACATCTGACAGAGGACTGATCTCCAAAATATATAAAGAATTCAAGAAACTAGACAGCAAAATACCAAACAATCTACATAAAGAATGGGCTACAGATCTATACAGAGAATTCTCAACAGAAGAATCCCAAATGGCTGAAAGACATTTAGGGAATTGCTCAACATCTTTAGTCATTGGAGAAATGATAGTCAAAATGACTCTGAGATACTTTCTATACCTGTCAGAATGGCTAAGATCAAAAGCACTGAGGACAGCTTATGTTGGAGAGGATGTAAAACAAAGGGAATACACCTCCACTGTTACTGGGAGTACAAACTTGTACAGTCACTTTGGAAATCAGTATGGCAGTTTCTCAGTAAATTGGTAATCAATCTATCTCAAGAGCCAATGATACCACACTTGGGCATATACCCAAGGGATACTCAATCACACCACAAGCACACTTGCTCAGCTATGTTCATTGCAGCATTATTTGTAATAACCAGAACCTGGAAACAACCTAGATGCCCCTCAACTGACAAATGGATAAAGAAAATGTGGCACATATACACAATGGAGTATTATTCAGCTGTAAAATCAATGACATTATGAAATTTGCAGGCAAATGGATGGAACTAGAAAATATCTCCTGAGTGAGGTAACCCAGACTCAGAAAGACAATATGTACTCACTCATAAGTGGATACTAGATGTAAAGCAAAGGGTAGTCAGACTGCAACCCACAACTTTAGAGAAGCTAGGAAATAAGGAGAACTCTAAGAGGGACATAGGGATCACCTTTGGAAGGGGAAATAGAGGGGAGCCACATGAGTAAACTGGGGATGTGGTGGGGCAATATAGGGGAGGGAATGGGGGATTTGTAGCAGGATCTTAAAGGGTCTTATTAATAAAAACAAACCCAAGGCCAGTTATTGGGGTGAATGCTAGAAGACCAGAGAATCAGCCTCACCTTGCCATTTCCTCAGCTGATCCTGTTTCCTCAGACTGGAAGCCTCTGAGTCCTCATCCAGAATGAATCTCAGCTGAACTGCTACTAAAAAGCCTGAAAGCTTAACCAACTATAGTTCCTCGTCCTCATGCCTTAAATACCTTTCTGTCTCCTGCCATTACTTTCTGGGATTAAAGGCGTGAGTCACCATGCTTGGCTGTTTCCAGTGTGGCCTTGAACTCACAGAGATCCAGGTGGATCTCTGCCTCTGGAATGCTAGGATTAAAGATGTGTGCTACCACTGCTTAACCTCTATATTTAATATTGTGCCTGTTCTGTTCTCTGACCCCAGATAAGTTTATTAGAGTGCACAATATTTTGGGGAACACAATACCACCACATTTCCTCCTTTTTTTGTCTAAAATTATAAAAAGCTTATAACTAATATAAGAAAAACTATATCCAATAAGTATATACAATATATACAGTCAAGAATTATATTAATGATGTCTAGTCCATTAACATTTGACAGATTCAGACAAAAAACTCCATTAATATGTAACAATGTCCAGTCCATTAACATTTGATAAATTCAGACAAAAAAAATTTCATTACTTATCCTGTTTAAAACAAGTAGTTCCTTTTTAAAAGTAGATTCAATAATCTCCCTTTTTATCTTATCATATCCATATTCTATTTTTTCTTTCATAATAGATTCAATAATCTACCTTTTGTCATTTTTATATCTTCCCTTTTTTCTTTTTAGAGTAGATTCAGTGATCTACCCATTTATCCTATTTCTTCATCTTTTTTCTCAGAGTAGATTCAATGATCTACCTCATATCTATATTCTCTTTTTTCTTTTTTTAAACAAAAACTCTGAATCTAATCTCCTTGTTCAGCTTTTTTTCCTGACCATTAACAATTAACAACTTGTAATCAACAATCATAAACAATGACAATATCCATAACTCATTAAATAACCAAAAACCTCCCATCCCACCTCTTGGGAAAGTGGGTGTTGTTTTCTTAAAATTACTTCCTACTTTCTGGGGGTGAAGGCATCTTTAGGGAATCCTGAAAAGAAAATTTTGGGTTAATTGTCAAGTCCTGAGAGAGTTGGTTGTATCATTTGTCCAGTCTCTGCATAATAGCAAAGTTCAGAGCTTGTTTCAAGACCTTGCTTGAGTAGTCTGTGAATCTGGATCATCTCAGCTAGCCATCTTTAAATTGTCCTGAGTAGTTTGTAGTCCAAAGTCAGTCTTTCTGTGGTGTTAATCAGTTTAATGGCTTTACCATAGTCCATATAGAATCATCATTGTGGGGTCCCATCATCCTTTTGGAGATTTCAAAGTTGCTGTTAGGCATGGTCATGGTTCCCTGTAGCTTTTTTTTCCATATGAAGTTGAGTATTATTCTTTCCAGGTCTGTGAAGAATTATGTTGGCATTTTGATGGAGATTGCATTGAATCTGTAGATTGCTTTTGGTAAGATTGCCATTTTTACTATGTTAACCCTGCCTATCCATGAGCATGGGAGATCTTTCCATTTTCTGACATCTTCTTCAATTTATTTTTTCAGGGACTTAAAGTTCTTGTCATATAGGTCCTTCACTTGCTTGGTTAGTGTTACCCCAAGGTATTTTATGTCATTTGTGGCTATTGTAAAGGGTGATGTATCTCTAATTGCCTTCTCAGCTTCTTTGTCCATTGTATATAGGAGGGCTACTGATTTTTTTGAGTTGATCTTGTATCCTGCTATGTTGCTGAAGGTGTTTATAAGCTTTATCAATTCCTGGGTGGAATCTTTGGGGTCACTCAAGTATACTATCATGTCATCTGCAAATAGGGAAAGCTTGACTTCTTCCTTTCCAATTTGAATCCCCTTAATCTCCTTATGTTGTCTTATTGCTCTGGCTAGAACTTCAAGTACTATATTGAATAAGTATGGGGAGAGTGGACAGCCTTGGGGATGAGAACATGAGTAAATGGAAAGGTCAAGCTAGGAGAAGGACAGAGAGGGAGAGCAATGAAAGAGATACCTTGATAGCGGGAGACATTATGGGATAAGGGAGAAACTTGGTACTAGGGAGATTCTCAGGAATCCACAAGGACAACCCCAGATTAAACTGCTAGCAATACTGGTGAAGGTACCTGAACTGGCCTACCCTGATAATCAGATTGGTGAATAACCTAACTGTCATCATAGAGCCTTCATCCAGCAACTAATGGAAGCAGATGCAGAGATCCACAACCAAGCACAAGGCTGAGCTCTGGGAGTCCAGTGGAAGAGAGGGAAGAGGAATTATATGAGTAAGGGGGGGTCAAGATCACGATGGGGAAATCTACAGAGGCAACTGGACCAAGCTCAAGGGAACTCACGGAACTTTAGATTGACAGCTTGAAACCTGCATGGGATGAGACTGGACCCTCTGCATATGGGAGACAGTTTTGTAGCTGTGTCTGTTTGAGGGCCCCTGGCAATATGATCAACATCTATCCCTGGTGCATAAGCTGCCTTTCTGGATCCCATTATCTGTGTTTGGACACCTTGCTCATCCCTGAGAAGCGGGAGGGGCTTGGTCCTGCCTCAATTGAATGCACCAGGCTTAGCTGTCCCACCATGGGAGAACTTACCCTGCTGGAGGAGGGGATGAGAGGTGGACTGGGGGGAGGGATGCGGGGAGGGAGCAGGAGGAGGGATGAAAGGGAGAATCTGTGGTTGGTATGTAAAATGAATAAAAGAAATAAAAATATGATTAAAATTAGCTGAACTTTAAGGATAGTTGTAATCTACAGCTTAAATTGGGGAGATAGCTTTAGATGAAACCTATTTACACTATGGGAGAGATGAGGACAGATAAACTGACAACCAAAATATAATGTATATACATAATAGAGTTTTACTTGGTCATAAAAGAAATGAAATTATGTTGCCTGAAGGAAAATAGATGAAACTACAAATCGTTGTGTTAAGTGAAACAACTCAGTTCTACACAGACATGGTTTGCATTGTCTCCCTTATGTGAGAGCTAGGCAAACATATACGAACATAAAGCTCAAAGGAAGGCTTGTAGGACTTGGGGGGGGGATGGTAGATAGTAGAGATGGATAAAGAAGAGCTATAGAAGAAGTGGATATTATCAAAGAACATTATATATTCATGGAAATGTCATTTTGTTCAATGAACAGGGCAATAAAAAATGTCAACCATTCCAGATGTTTGCCCTGTAAGGTCCTTTACACACTGGCTCTTAAAGCCATGTGCTCTCTTCATTCTAACTGTATATATTCTGCTGTGGATATTGCTCTATATATAAATAAAACACTGATGGCCAGTGACCAGGCAGGAAGTAGGTTGCCAGGCAGGAAGTAGGTGGGACAAGGAGAGAGGAGAATTCTGGGAAGCGGAAGGCTGAGGAGGGACACTGCAGCCACCGCCAGGACAAGCAGCATGTGAAGACACTGGAAAGCCACCAGCCACGTGGCAAGGTATAGATTTATAAAAATGGGTTAATTTAAGATAAAAGAACAGTTAGCAAGAAGCCTGCCACGGCCATACAGTTTATAAGTGATATAAGCGTCTGAGTGATTATTTTATAAGTGGATTGTGGGACTGTGGGGCTTGGGGAACCTGGAGAGAAGCCCTCCAGCAACAATATTCCCTTTTTCTCCCAGGCCAGATAGAATGGAGGTGGTTAGTGTCTTCAGATAGCTGATTATAAACCTCCGGTGGCAGGTTGATAATTAGCATCTTGTAAAGCCAATACTCTTGAAGCACTGGTTCAATATGGCTGGAAGTGGAGTCTGAAGCAATAAAGGGTTTTGTTTATTTCAGCTTTCAGTCCAGCTATAGATTTTCATATTTACATAGAGTTGTTCCAGTCTTTATGCTATTTAAGAAATTGAGAGTGGAAGTCTGAATTCTTAGTGTCAAAGTCATGATTCAGTCTTTTGATAATTCAGTAGCTTTTATAGATAGACATGAGAACATTATGTTAGCTGGCTGCTGGGTGTTATACAGCTTTTCTGAGTTCCTCATAGTAAGTCTGTTCTTGTTAAATTCTCTCCTGTGTGGCCCCTGTGCTCTCTCTATTACATAATTTCTTACAGGTATGTTTTCTTATTCGATCCAGCTACATAACTGTCTCTTTCTTTCGATCTTCTGATCAACTTTATTGTTTATATAATATCTACTTAGAAGTTGATTTTGTTTGATTTTTAATTGAAGTGAAATTAGATTTTGTTATTTTTATTTACCTAAGTAAATGGCCACACATGCACATGCTCACATACACATACACACATTCTAATGTTTTTATTAGGAATTTATACGGCTGGTTAGTATTTCAACTGTCTGTGATTTCTAGATTCTTACTTATGCATTTAAATTTCCTCTATCCATTTGGTTTCATTTTTCTTTAAATATTTTCAAAGTCAATATGTTCATTTTCTTCTCCTCTCCAAAACTTTCAGCACAAAGTTTGCTTTGCTTTTGGAAATCTGTACTCCTGCACACTGGCTTTAGAACTCTGTATTGTTTGCAAATTTTACAACTGAGGTCATGGCAGCCTCTCTGATTCTCGTTGCCCTCTGTCAAATGGAAATAAAAACTGCTTCTTTGTGAAAATTTAAAGAGATATTTGTGAAAAGCATCTAAATAGAGGTGGTCAACACAGATTATTATTGATTATTTGATTACAAAGCAACTAAGTTTCAAATTGTGGTTGTAAACCTAGCAAGGATTTATAACTTTGGCACAACTGAGTGACTTATATCAAAGGAATTATTTGACCTAGTTTTCAACTTGGGAAGGCATAGTGGTGGTTTGAATGGGATGTCCAAAGTAAGTCTCCAGCGTTTGAATACCTAATCACCAGTTGGTGGCTGATTATGGAGAATTAGGAGGTATAGTCTAGCTGACAGAAGCATTTCACCAGGGGTGGGAGGTGAAGCTGGTTTTTGAGGTTTAAAAAGATCCATGCCATTTTGAGTGTGCTCTCTGCTTCCTATTTGTGGTTTGAGATGTGAGCTGCCAACTGCTGCTCCAGCCACCTGCTGCCTCTACTCTGCTGTCTTGGACTATCACTTTCTGAAACTGTGAACCCCGAATGAGCTCTTTCTTCTACTAGTTGCTGTGATCACGGTGTTTTATCACAACAATAGAAAAGCAATGAGTTAACTTTCTATTATTAATGAACACAGTGTTTCTCACCATTTGACAAAATTCAATTGAATTTCAAGTGATCTCTTAGCCTCCAAAGATATACATGTAACCCAGATTTCAGTATTTCTTGCCCCATGCTAACTCCTTCAAAGGTTCTTTTTCATTTGTGTACTCAGGGACAATACTTATTTGTATCATGCCCTTGACTAAGCAATTTGTATTATGGTTACCTTCCAAGGCTTGACCTTATCCCAGCCTTCTGTTAAAAACATGGATTCTCGTGGAAACTTCCCAGAACTAGTGGTTGAGATATCTTTCCATTCATAACGCTCTAACTACAGTTAAATCTTAAAGGAGAATGAATGTGGTAAAGTACATCTTTTTTATTGTGATTTATCATTTACAAAGTCCATATGGTTGTAAGTCTTTACTACAGGGTAGATAACTCATAATGAACATTACCACATAGGTTTTAAAGGCACATGCTTAATCAAACCTTAAAATAACGTGGCAGTCATAAGTCTCTGTGCAGGACAAAGAACAGACACATTAAATTTATGTCAGGTCTTATGGATGAACCTCGGGCTCCTTTTTACTTTGAGAATCTGCTTTCCCCCAAGCCTGCTCTATTCCTCAACCCTCCTACATGTACACTCTCACTCCTCTGATGAAGTTCAGCCAGCCCTGAACTAGGAAATCTCTCAGTTCATGGGCCTAAGGGTGCGTATGAGCCTGCCCTACTGATCTCATTCATTCCCTTAGAGAACCTTTTAAGTGAGCACAACCTATCACACTTGATTATTTTTCATTCCTGATAGATTACTTATACATACACAGATGCAAATGGTAAAGCCAAATGCATAGAATGAGATATTTTTCTTCCTGCAACTGGAATGATACAGAACAACCTTTCAGCAGTGAGAGATATCTTATTACATTTGTACAATAAGCAGTGTTCTGGATTCTTTGTTTTCCCTGTTGGGTGTGAAGTATTCCTCAGGATTTCTCCTACACACATCTAGAGTCATCGTGGCATTGTATACTGTAGTACACAGTTGAGATGGGTTATATGTTGAAACCACACAAAATGGCCTTGAGCTTTAGGGCTTTTTTTCTTGACTTATATGTCAAGTTTAATCACAGAAAAATATGAATAAATGATGGATGAACAAAGAATCATTATTATTTTATTTTTTCTCTATACCATTCAGTGGTTATTTATTGTTGAGACTTTCAAACACACATATGATGTGTTTGAATTCAATGCACTCCTCATTCCCTCCCTTCCAAGACCACTTTTTTCCTCTTAGCTAAATGTGCTCTCTTTCTTATTTTCCCACTGAATCTACTTAGTGCTTCCTGTAATGAGCACAGGTATAGGACTGTCTTTTGGAGCATGGTAGCCTTTCAGGGTCTGCATCCCTGAAAAAAACTTACACTTCCTCCCCAATAGCTATGAATTGCCAATTGAGTCTCAGCTAGGGGGACACTTAATAAGCTCCTCCCTGATCCATGCTGGAATATTGGCTGGCTGGATATTGTGCACTGTTTTCAGGTTTCTAGTGTCGTGATTAAACACATGACCAAACCAGCTTGGGGAGGAAAGGATTTATTTGGTTTAAACTCCTACAACATCCATCTTCTTTGTTGGGCACCATGGCAGTATTTCCAGCAGATGGCATTAGTATTCTAAGGAACCAACCATCACAGCTAGGCATTTTCTCCATGAGTGAACAGCTTAAAAAGGCAACCAACGGAGTATTGGGGAAGGCCATGAGGTGTTGATTTCTTGATGTGCCTAATAACACTTATTTACAGTGTGACCCTGACAGGTAGGTGTTAGTTCAAAGAAAATGACTAAGAATTAAAAAAAACAAAAAACAAAACAAACAAACAAAAATCTTAGTATTCCCAAAGTATATATTAGACAAAACCAGGATTATCTAGATCTAGCTGATTCAAATAGTCCATGTGGCCACAATGTTCAGAATCAGTAGTCTTACGCAGGGGCATTTGTATGTAGATTTTAACTAAATAGGATAAGTATTTCTATAAGGGAATGGAAAGAATTTAGAGATTTATTTTTTATAACTCAAATATCCTTTAACTGAAAAATGTGGAAGACTCGTTCACAGAATTGAGGATGAAAGAACTCTGAAAAATCTCTACATAAACAATGAGAACATGGGCAAATTTTTGAGACTATTTTTTTCTCTGAACTAGAGGAAAGAATCAGAGTTGTCACAGTTCCGTGACAATACGGGAAGCATTTGTGCTAGTGGAATGACTGTTCACCAAAGCAGAAAGGCCCATACTTGCCTCTTCCTCCTGCCCAGCATACCTCTGTAAAACAGGAAACACCAAGTAGCTTAACAGACGGGGAACCCGGTTTAAAAAGCTCCACTCACGTCATTATCAATACTAGACCAGTTAAATGGAGTCTTAGAAAAGTCTTTCTGAGGATTTGTTTGTATTTAATGTGCCTTAAAGGTTATTGAAGAAACCGTCTCCCTGAGATTAACCAAAAAAGAAAAAGGAAAAAAGGGAATCAGCATGACTTCTCAGCATCACCGATACTTGTCGAGACCAGCATGAGGCTGTGTTGAAAGCTTAAAGGGAAAGCTGAGAGATGTAGTGTGTTCATAGTGGGCTGAACTATGTCTGGGAAGCTTGGATGTATTACCGAGGGTCTTGACTATGCACATGTGCAGGGCTATACAAAGCCCGCTGGAGACCCGAGAAAGCCCTAATGCCTCACCATGGGCTGAGTGTGAGGCTCTTGTCAAGCTGAAGCTCTGAAGTCTCCACATAAGACCCAGGACTTCAGAGTACCAAGGCTGGTACTAACACACACAGAAACCCCTAGCAGAGACTGGGGTGTGCACTGATACAGAGAATTTAAAGAAATCTGTTTATTTACTATCCTGCAATTAACAGCATGCATATATGTATTTGTATATACATATATATTCCTAAAAATGACCTGTTCAGTCCGTATAATGTTACTTGCGTGAATGTTTTCAGATGAAATGTTTTAGAATGTTTTCTAATGCTTCTTATGGTTTTCTTTTCTTTTACTCCTTAGTAATCTAGGGGTGTTTAAGATATGTGGTAAACACTATCTCTGCTTTCTTGCAAGCATTTTATACCGATTGATTTTTGTTGTTGTTTCTTTGTAATGAGTGTATTTTCTACATTTTCTTCTTGTCTGATAATGCATGTACCCCAACACTGCCATTACAATGTGGCAGTCTAGAAAAATCATGCATTCCCAAGCATTTGTTTTTTTATTATTTATCAGTGTTTTTAGTGAGCTAGTTTCATACTCTTATTTTTGGTGTGTAGCCACAGACTTCCTCTGTTTGATCTATGGTTTACTGCAGGAATACTAGGTTGATTAAAAACTTGAAAATCATTCAATCATATTAATAGAATACAGGTAAAAAGTCACATGGCCACCACAGTAGAACACCAATAATAGCAAAACATTTTACAAAGTTCAACTTCTTTTCATTGTAGGATAAAAAACCCTAGAAAGAGAGAGAGCAATTGCTTGCTCAGTCTCTTGATTTGGCACCTATAAAAATACCACTAGTTGAAGTGAATGCTCTGAGGAAGGTCTAAGTAGTCTTTTCTGAGTTCAGCACAAAATGAGGCTGTCCTCTACCCTATTCATTTCAGCATCTACTGGAGGTTATAGCCAGGTTGGAACAAACAAACTCTGCTCAGATTGGCAAGCAAGAGATAAAAGTAAATCTGTTTGTAGAGGTCATGATTTTGTAAATAGAATAGCTGACAGAATTAAAAATAGCTTTAGCACTCACTAACGCATTGAACAAGTTTTCAAGATACAATATCCATGCAAAAAAATTAAAATTATATTTCTATGCACTAGAAATGAAAAAATGGAAATATTCAATTAAAAATCAATTACATTTAAGGATAGAATTGAAAGGCTAAAGAACTAATAGAGGAAGTTCAAAACTAATAG
This sequence comes from Peromyscus maniculatus bairdii, assembly GCF_049852395.1. NCBI lineage: Eukaryota > Metazoa > Chordata > Mammalia > Rodentia > Cricetidae > Peromyscus > Peromyscus maniculatus. The sequence goes on along the minus strand of NC_134865.1, from coordinate 10,824,047 downwards.
ACAATAAGAACAAAATATTTGGAAAACAATTTAAAGAGGTACAAACAACAGAAAAGCTACATTTACAATCAGAAGATGATGATCTTAGGTGAGGCAGCAATGTGATTCACGTTGTCTCTGGATTCTTAGCATCTTGGCCAAAGTGTCCTTCTGAAAGCATGTCCTAAATTTAAATGGAACTGAGGAGATTAAGAATAACTAAAATAAGGGAGAAGGTATAATCTTTGAGCATTCCCTCTTTCTGATTCCAGAAGTTTCTGTAAAGTTATACCCCTGTCTTAGTGGCAAAGGTTAAATGAATGGAATAAAAAATCTAGAGAAACAGAGTTTCACCTCTATCCACTGATTTATTACAAGCATACCAATACAGTTCCTTGTGGAAATGATGGTATTTTCCTTCAGTGAATGGGACTAGGACACATAAATACAACACATGAAAATAAACTCAAAATAAGCCACAGTCATGTTTGACAGCCAAAACTCTAAAACTCTTAGATCTAAATAAATCTTCATGACCTTGGATTAAGCAAGAATTACCTAATTATGATATCAAAACCTCAGAAGACAGAAGCAAAAATAAATAGGACTCCATAAAAATGAAGAAAACCATTTGGGCTTCAACAGATGCTACAAAAATTAAAAAGATATTGTAACAATTTTTAGAAAATATTTCTATATCATATAGCACCTTCAAAATATGTCTAAAAGATGTAAAAATAGTTATAACTAAAAAATATTTACCCAATCTAATTAAAAGTGGCCAAATTATATAAGTAAAATTTTTTCAAAGAAGACTTTAATATAACATCCAAACACATGAAAATCACCTAACTTTTTGATTACTAGAAAAATACAAATCAGGTTCACAGTGAGCTACCATGTAACATCTACTGAGAGCTGAAATCAATCAAAACAGCAAGTAGGAAAAAACAGACACTGTATGTTGGTAAGGGCATGGGAAAAGCCACATCCTCATACAGTTCAGGATTACTAGTGATTCAGCCACATAGTGTGACATTGTTAAGATGGCAGAGAGAATCATCATGGTTGGAATTAGTTCTTTCACCCATTCAATGTGTTTAATGTAAATGTTAACAATTTAGCTAGCATAAATGGATCCTGTAGTTCCACTACTGTATACTTAGAAAGTGAGAACATGTCGATATACAACCCTATATACATATATTTACAACAGCCTTAATTCATACCATCTTGTAGGCAGAGTTTCCCTGTCCTAACCACCTGCTCCAAAATTACTGACACAGAGGCTTAATATTACTTACGAATGCTCGGCCTATAGCACAGGCTTGTTACTAGCTAACTCTTACATTTAAATTAACCCATATTTCTTATCTATGCCTTGCGACATGGCTCATGGCTTGTTACCTCATGTCCTATATGTCCTGCTTCCTCTGAAGCTGGCTGGCATCTCTCCTGACTCCAACCTTCCTCTTCCCAGAGTCCTCTGTGTCTAGCTGTCCCACCTATACTTCCTGCCTGGTTACTGGCCTGTCAGCTTTTTATTAACCAATGAAAGTAATATTCACAGTGTACAGAAAGATTATTTCACAGCACTATCCTAAAGCATAAACATGCAAGAGTCTATGAACTGCTGAAGTAGTACACTAATATAATGGGATAGTAGTCAGAAATTAATATTAACATACATACGTATACTGTAGCAATATGACCCTTGAAAATATGTCAAATTAATGAAACCATGAAGAAAGTCCAACATACATCTGACATATAGAACATTAAGCAAAGTCAGATCCACAGATCCAGAAGGATTACTGAATGGGGTTACCAGTTTAAACAGAAAAAGACTAATAATAAGTAGGTGTGGGTTTTATTCTCAATTTCATTTTCTAAAAGCAAATTTATGTATTTGAATTTCTTTCTCAATGAAACAGTGTCAAACATAAAATTGGTAGCGTATGTTAAAAATATTCACCTTTGGGGGCCAAGCATGTTTGAAATACTATCTCATTCAGAGAAGCCTGTGGGATTTAGGCAATATATCTGAAATTTTATAAGGAAATATGGCATTAGAGGTCACTTACTCTGCAGTGTCACACATGTAGCAGATCTGGGTCTTTCTTCTGCCTGGTAGAGGGGAAAAAGAATGGGGGGACTGTTCGTGAGGACAGAATTTCTGCCTGGCCCCATTGGAACTATGATTCCTGGCAAACTAAACTGAATTGCAGAAAACATCAATTTTCTCATCTCACTGTGCATTATTAACTGATAATGTCAAATCTGGTCTGTCTGTGGCATTCTCATCTGGCACACTGAATGGGATTGCTTCTAGCTGAGTAAATGCTTCTTGTACGTCTATAAGTTAAGATTAGAATCCAGAGGCTGAGGATGAATCACACAAAGGTATGACTTTCTCCTCAAAACATCATCATCAACCTGATGGTTTTTGGGGAAAGGCACACATTTGTATGGAATTAGATTTTTTCCCTGAAATTTGAGTCAACAAATTTCCACAAAACAGTTTAGAAAAAGTAGGAAATACTATTAACTTTTAGATATAAGAATTAGTTTTCAGAGTCATGGTTATTAAAGTTGAATTGACTTTTAGATCATTATATATGCAAGGGGTGGTTATATTTGTATATTTTTCCAATTATAAGGAAATTTCAGATGGAATCCTTTTAAGAGACAAACTAGCTTCATCCACTGATAGTGATTAGCTGCACAGAACATCTCAGAACATGGCACTTATTCTCTTTGGGTCTCATTTTCCTAAAAGAATTCCCATGAACTAGCCCTGCAAATCCTTTCCAGCTCTTTGATTATGTGACACTGTCACCAGCAAGCAGCAGCACACCTGCTATGCTATGGAGAGTTCCAGGGAATCATTAATGATTATTCATGGTGAGGGAAGCTGAGGTAACACTGACTCTGAAAGCTTATCCTCTCTTGCTGCAGAAGTGAGCTCTTGTGTTACAGTGTTTTTGTACATGAGAAATGCCGCCTGCTAGTCCTTGAAGGTCTCTGAGCACATTCTAGAGATCTGCTCTAAAACATTTTGTGTATACTTAAAAACACAGCACTGTGCACTTAACAATCAAGAAGGTAGATCTTATTAACTGCTGATAACATAAAAAAAATAAGACTAAGACCTAAACAAACAAATGGATACCCGGAAACCTGTGGAGATGAGAGAAGAAGGTATCTCAATTTGTCGAAATGGTTTTCTGTGTGTATGTGTATGTAAAACCTCATCAAATTGAAAATTTTATAACACTCATATCCTGATGAAACAGTTTCTGAAAAGCATTCTTTCATTATGAGCCCATTCTTTTCATTATGATCCTAGTCTCCTGGGTCCTGAATTTGGAGGAGCTGAAAGAACAAGCAAGCAGCAAGCAGTACTGGAAAACACTGAATGAAATCTCCGGGAGCTTATCATTTTTGTTTATAGAATTACTCTGGACCAACTTTGCCTTAATTATTGCTTATAATTCTCAGAGTTTCTGAATGAACCTGCAGTGATTAATGACAAACTAAAGAGACTGAGTTTTGAACCTTAAGATGACTTAGGATACTTCAGAATCTTTCTGTCTTTGTGATCACATTTTATAGTTAAAAGAATAAAATTTTTAAGGGTAATACACTTTCAGCGAAACTTTTTGAGGAAATAAAAAAAATACTAAATAGAAAATGTCAAAACATGAATTCTTAGCTGAGTATGGTAGCATGTGCCTGACATCTTACCACAGGGAGACTGAGGCAGGAGAACTGTGAGTAAGAGGATAACCTGGGCTACTTAACTAGAGACATTATATCCCCAAATCCCTCCAAAAACCATGCTAAAACTTGAGCTTGCAGAGATATTTTAATGCAGAGGGCACTGAGTTAATCTCTCTGTGTGTATTTCTGTTCAGAATGAGGTAGTCTCTTTCCATTTTCCTTCCTTCCTTCCTTCCTTCCTTCCTTCCTTCCTTCCTTCCTTCCTTCCTTCCTTCTTTCTTCCTTTCTTCCCTTCCTTCCTTCCTTCCTTCCTTCCTTCCTTCCTTCCTTCCTTCCTTCCTTCCTTCCTTCCTTTCTTTCTTTCTTTCTTTCTTTCTTTCTTTTTTCTTTCTCGTTCTAAACCAGGTTATGGCTAGTCTGTGCAACTTAGTCAGACCCTATCTCAAAATGAGCAGTTTAAAAAAGAAGAAAAATAGGGCTTGTCTAGCATTTTTAAGTCTTTAGGGGTAATTGCCAGCACCATTAAGACAAAAGAAAACAAAACCAGAAATCTACCACCACCAAGAGAAGGAATGCAGACATCCATGGTTCGGCCCCGAGTGGAGCGCCGGGAGTCTAATTAGTGAGAAATAGGAGGGTTTATATGAGCAAGAATTGTTGAAACCAAGGTTGATTAAAACACAGGGACAGTTTCAAGAGGTCCCATTGATTGATTGTTTGTCTCAGTGTCTGCGCTACTGGTGTTATATTTAGGAAGTGATCTCCTATGCCAATGCGTTCAAGACTACTTCCTACTTTCTCTTCTAGCAGGTTCAGAGTAGCTGGATTTAAGGGTTTATATGAGCAAGAATTGCTGAAACCAAGGTTGGATAAAGCACAGGGACAAATAACCAAATGAATGGAAGCACAGGATCTATGAACCAAAGGCTGAGGGGCCCCCAACTGGATCAGGCCCCCTGAATGGGTGAGACAGTCTTTTGGCTTGATCTGTTTGGGAGGCAGCTGGGCGTTGGTGCCGGGTCCTGAGCTCGTTGCATGAGTTGGCTGTTTGAATCCTGGAACTTATGCAGGGACGCTTGGCTCGGTCTGGGAGGGGAGGACTGGACCTGCCTGGACTGAGTCTACCGAGGGTAAGAAACGACTCCAATGGGGTGATTTTAACATGCAAATGTTCGAGGTTTCTTCGCTTGCTTTCTTCCTTACTCTGCCCTCCCACACACATACACTTTCTGTAAAACTTGAAAATAGAAAGCAAAAACCCTCAACTGTTGTAAATCATGCAATTAAAGTTGATTACTTATAAATATGAACTTTGGATCACTGTATAGACTGTTAAATTTGATTTCTTATTACCTATTGTTAAATAAACTGTGTGAGACAGAAAGAAAAAAAAAAAAACAGGGACAAATAGCCAAACGAATGGAAACACATGAACTATGAACCAAAGGCTGAGGGGCCCCCAGCTGGATCAGGCCCTCTGAATAGGTGAGACAGTTGATTGGCTTGGTCTGTTTGGGAGGCATCCAGGCAGTGGAACCGGGTCCTGTGCTCATTGCATTAGTTGGCTGTTTGAAACCTGGGACTTACGCAGGGACGCTTGGCTCAATCTGGGAGGAGGGGACTGGACCTGCCTGGACTGAGTCTACCAGGTTGATCTCAGTCCTCGGGGGAGGCTTTGCCCTGGAGGAGGTGGGAAAGGGGGGTGGGCTGGGGGGAAGGGGAGGGGGGCAGGAAGGGGGAGAACAAGAGAATCTGTGGCTGTTATGTAGAACTGAATGGTATTGTAATATAAAATAAAATTAAATTTTAAAAAAAAGAGAGAAGGAAACCTCCTCACCTCTCCAGAGAGTGGAATGAGAATAATGCATCTGAAACTTTTCCCCCCTCTAACTTTATAAAAATCGATATGTGGAAAGCATTGTAAACTATTAACTATCAAACCACTGATATAAGACTCAAAATTCAGGATACTAAGGAAACCAACAAAAACCCCTTTCATTGAGGAATTGAAAATCTATAAATTTAGAATATTTGAAGGCTAAATTTTAGACATCTGAATAAAATTAAACCCCATGATTTTAACAATAATACAACAAATCTCTAGATAGTTTGATCAAAACATATACTTCTATATTGGTGACCTAAACGTGGATAGCTCTGCCAAGACTCTGGGCAGTAATAAATATCTTTTTTTTTTCCCTTTGGCCTCTAGATTTACCTGTTAAGCCTAAATCTAAGCATGTGAATTCAGTAGCTGTGAAAAGTGCTGAAAATGATGAGATGTGTTTCTGGGTGGGAGCTGGGGAGTAAAAGATTTTCATTTACTGAAAAACTTATCAATTCAGACAGATACATCTTATTACCTTACTAGGTGTTCATACTAGAAATGATCTTTTAATTAACTTCTTTATACTATTTGAATTTAGCAGATATTGATGGGAAATATTTTGCCAAAAAGGCAATGTGGAGTAACTCGGAGGACATAATATCAAAAAGGTTCTATGTTCTGAGAGAAACATCTTGACAGCTGATATAGTATGTGCTACCGCCTGTTTCTTCTGTGCTCTGTGCTTGGTGTAATTTACGATTCTGAGTAGCTAAGTAGGAGAAATTGAAAGTTCTTGGCTATACCTGCATAATATACAAACTGTTTAGCCATAGCCTATGGAAATAGAAAGAATTAATGTACAAATGATCAAAGCTACATATAAGCAAGGGTATCTATAAGAACAGAAGAGTAGAAAATCTGGAGCTGCTATCTTGAGTGCTTAGCAGGATGTGTTTCCACCACATCCGATGCACTTTCTCAGATTTTTTTTTTCTAGGCCTCATAAATGTGTCTCTCTCAGATTTTCCTCTACCTCAGCTCCTGGGGACAGACCATTCCAGGCAGAGAAAAAGAAATAGTAGATTCTCAAAGTGCAAGCAAGTCCAGCAGATGTCAGCATGTGGAAAAGGGCTCCTATCAAGCAATTGGAGCAATCAAGGGCAGACATAGTCAGGACAAAGTCAGGCAGGCACACAAGACCTTGTCTGGATCATATTATCAGTGCGAAGCAATCACTTGTGTGTTTTAATCAAAGGGGCACCTGATCTTATTTGCCTTTTGAAGGCTGATTCTGGCTGCTGCAATAAGGTGGGCTTTGGGGAATGCATAAAAATAGGAAACCTGGAAGGAGGCCATCTGTGGGGAAAATATGGCAATGCTTTAGTCAGGTGTGAGTTATCGAGACATCATAAGGGACAGTCTTGTTAATAGTGACGGTCTTAGTGAAGGTTTCTACTGCTGTGATAAATACCAATAAGGAAAAGCAGGGCAGGAGCTCAAGGCAGGAATCTGGAGTCAGAAACTGAAGCAGAGCCATGGAGAGATGCTGTTTACTGGCTATGGCTTATTCAATAGATATCTCTCTCTCTCTCTCTCTCTCTCTCTCTCTCTCTCTCTCTCTCTCTCTCTCTCTCTCTCTCTGTGTGTGTGTGTGTGTGTGTTTGTGTGTGTATGTATTCTACCCAGGGATAGAACCACCCAGAATTTGTTGGGCCCTTCCACATCAGTAACCAAGAAAATCTCTCCAAGTTGACAAAAACCAACCAGGACAGTAATCCTTGGTTTTCAGGATCAGCATATGCAGACATGCAGGTTCTCTCTCTCTCTCTCTTTTTTTAAAAAAACCTTACGTAACAGACACACACAGACACACAAATATTTAAAGGTGATTTTAAAGATGTATTTTGTGTGTGTGTGTGTGTGTGTGTGTGTGTGTGTGTGTGTGTGTGTGTATGATTTGTGCATGTGCCCACAGGGCCAGAAAGAAGTTGAGGATCCTCTGGAACTAGAGCTGGGGGGTAGTTGTGAGCCTCCTAGTGTGGGTGCTGGGAACTGAACTCAGTCAGATCTTCCAGAAGAGCCAAAAAGCGTAGCAACTAAACTATCTCTGAAATCTCTTAACTTACATTTTTTAATTGACTTACAAAGTTATAAGGTTCTGTATGGATTTTTCATGCAATTTTCCTTTGGTTAACCCTTCCTTTCCCTCCTGAGCTCCCTGCCCTCCACAGTTAGCCCTGCTTAAACTTTCCACACCCCAAATACTCTCTGTTTTCATATCACCTCCATCATACTATCACCTTTCACTTCAGGTATCCCCACTCAATAGCTTTTTTTTTATATTTCCTTTCTTCCTACAGGTAGGTACCACAGGTAAACACAAAAATCTGAAGATGTGAAGAGAGTGTCCATACACGATTAGTGAAACACGGTATTTATCTTTTCATGTCTGGTTTACCACACTCAATATAATTTCTTTTTGTTGCTGTTGTTTCTACTTGAAACAACATTCATTTAATTTTTTCTTCATAGCTGTTTTGATTGATTATCTATTGTTTAAATAGGGTTATTTATTTTCTTTTTTTATTTTATAATTAATTTAATTTTACATATCAGCCACAGATTCCCCTGTCCTCCCTCCTCCCCCCCCCCAGCTTTCCCCCTCAATCCTCCCCCATTCCTACCTCCTCCAAGGCCAGGTCTTCCCTGGTAGATTCAGTTGAGGCAGGTCCAGATGATTAGTTCTTTGAGCTCTTTTTGTCTTCTAGATATTAATCCTCTATTGCAGGTATGATCTGGCAAAGATTTTCTTCATTTTATAGGCTGCCTCTTAATCTGAGTGACAGTTTTCTTTGCTGTACAGAAGCCTTTGAATTTCATGAGATTCTATGCGTCAATTGTTGGTCTTATTTCCTTAGCTACTAGAGTCCTATTCAGAAAGTCTTTGCTTATATGCTGAATGTGCTCTCTACTCTTTTCTTTAGCAGTTTCAATGTATCAAGTCTTGTGTTGAAGTCCTCAATGACTTTTCAGCTGAATGATGTTCATGGTGAGACATGAAGGTAGAGTTTTATTTTACTACATGTTCATATCCATTTTCCCAGCATGGTTTGGGTGAGCTAGTTAAGGCAGTGCTGGAGAGCTCATTCAGGTAGGTAGTGAAGATGAAGGAAACCTGGTGGGCTGGCCAACCCTGTTACCACCCAGGCCCAGAACCAGGGCTGTGAGTTGACCCCACCCCATCATCCACCACATTTATGAACTGTTGCAGCATGTGAAGTGGACTGACCTACAGATCCACAACAGCAGGATCTCCATGACATGGGACAACAACAGGATATACAAAAGGAGCCCCAGTGAGAGCTCATTATCAGTGGTGTAGCAAAAAACCAGAGGCCTCGTGCCAGACCAATGACTCATGGCAATGAACACTTGCAAGGGACGATGAGTGGCCACTGATCCTTCATAAAGTAGTTCTTCAAACTCTCAGCCTGGCCTTTCAGCTGGTTTTAGTTAGTGAGGGGTTGTGAGCTTGCAAAGTTGTCATAGTAGACTGTATTAATATATGTTTTTGTGTGTGTGTGTGTGCGTGTGTGTGTTTTGCCCGTTTGTCAACATGAATTGTTTCCTCCAGTTTCTATCTCTCCCATTTTCTATACTTGTATGTGAGTCTTTCTGGTAAGTTGTTTTCACTTGGAATTTATTTTCTACAATAGTATTTAGGAGGAAAGCCAACTGCAATATCAAAGTGATTTGGGAGGAGGAGTTTTCTTGTCATGTTGTGATTGGAAATGACAGATGGACTCCACTGCTAGAAGATGAAAACAGTAGAGAAGATATTATAGAGTAGGTACAAAAAAAAGCCCATGCACGTACAAGCTTGTTCTGGTGCAGCATAAGCCAAAACACAGCCAAGCAACTGATGTACAAAAATGCAAAGAAAATAAACAGGAGATAAAGATAGAAGCATCTAGATCCTGGATCATTATTTTCCCAGTGCTTTTGAATGAAATATTTTCTGAAGTTGCTGCTTTCTCACACAGACCTTAGGTTTCAAATGTAGAAATAATCAGATATACCAATGATACAATTTAGTTGATTCCTTTGTTTGGGAACTGTAAGCTCTTGTCACATCTGAAGGTAATACCTTTAAATCCTGAGACCTGTAGCACCATACATGACTGATCAGTCCCTTGGAGGGAGGATTAAATGAATGTGAAATTTGAGTCGTTTAAGTGGCATGTTTGGAGATCTTCATAAATATTGCAGTCCAAGAAAAATCACATTTTTTTCTGGTTAGAGTACACATGGCAATTCTTCAACAATGTTAATTCTATTTACCAAATTTAGCTCTAAATAAATAGCTGCAGAATGCTTTTTCTGTTTAAGTTTCATATGGGTATCATATTTAATTGCCCCATTATCTTTTAATGGTACCTTTGCAAATGGAGTCTGCTTTATTGGCAAAGAACAAGTGGACATGGTTAGAAAATATTTACCAAGTAGTCTTTTTATTTTCTTTTAGAAAATAATAAAACTGTGAAAAATATTATCTTTGGCTAATATAAGTGGAAATCTCACTTATAATAAAGTGAACTCAGTACACATGGATGTGTACACATAAAATCCACTTATGCACCCCTTGTTCATACAAGCACATGATATTCAGTCATAACATGAGCTGGTAGAATTAAGCACAATATAGCTATTAGTTTTGTAGCTATTGTAAAATACTATTAGCTTTAATTAAGTAACAGCAATGAAATTAATTGATATTCTGTAGTTCATAAATCATGCAAATACTATAAAGTTTTTTTGTCTAATTAAGGCCATGACACATGCCATTTTTAAGGTTGAAAAGTAACAATTTGAATATAATAATTGAATGGATGTTATATGTATTTTTATTATGACTTAATCATAAATGAATAGAGTACTTTGTTGTCTTGAGTTAACTTTTTGTTAACACATGCATTTTATTTAGATGACAAAGCTATTTGAGAACAGAATGACAAGCAGAGCTGTTTGGATATATAACTAAAGGTCCTTGCACTGTCCCTAAAGGAGTGGCATGAGTTTTCTGCTAGGTAGATAGACATTTTTAACAAAACACCTTGAGAGACCTCTTTATGTTAGAAAGAAGGAGGCCTTCAGGGTCCGCTTTTGAAGGAGACTGATAACAGGGCTGTTCAGTATCAGAAATAAATGGTTATTTGAAGTTGAAAGTAAACTCAGTAGAGAAAAATGTCATAGAAACAAAGGCAAGTTTGGGATGGCATAAAAATGCCAAGAGTGAGAAATGCATGGAAGTGGAGGGATGGGAGGAGGAGCAAGGAGGGGTCCATACATGCTGCTAGGGTGGTTTCTTACCAGGCATGTGATCATCAGCATCTTGTTTATCACACACAGTTTTTGTGTGACACACACACACACACACACACACACACACACACACACACACACTATCTATCTATCTATCTATCTATCTATCTATCTATCTATCTATCTATCTATCTATCTATCTATCTACCTACCTACCTATCATCTATCTACCTAGTATCATCTATCTACGTATATACCTATGTATCCATCTATTTACACACACATTATGCACACACATACTCAAAAGTGTTTTTGCAAAATCTAAGTAAAAAGATATGTGCCAGATAGTGTCGAACAGAAAGTAAAAAAAAAAAAAATAGCTAAGTTGGGTCAAAACTAAATATTGAGAATTTGTCAAGAGAGGAGGTTAAAGTTAGAGGGGCAAGATACAAGCTTCTAGTTTTCAGCTAAATTCTGCCTTAGGAGATTGCTTTCTTCCTGACTTGAGACAATAGTTAGAGGAACTCAAAGCTGTCCAGAGTCTCAGCCGACTAGTAGGAATATTCTACTGGCTTTGGACTCTCCACACAAAAGGCATTTGACTCATATTGAGAAATGATAACCAAGTGTTTTAAATGCAGCAGGCTTTGTTCTGATTCGTAGTGGAGTCAATTTGGCATTTCTGGGCTCCTTGGAGTTTTGTCTGTGAAACATTTCAAATATTTTAAAAGTCTAACAAAAGTGAACAGCTTCTGAAAAGGTGACATGAGCTAACTAATCTGTCAAATATCTCCTCTGGAATAGAATTGTATCTACTCAGGTGATAATTCTGTAATAGTATCTCTTGCCTTGCAGAAGCTCTGATTAGCAGTTAGATGTCTTTGATGGAAAAAGACAGAGAAAACAATTATTAAAGATTTAAATTTCCATCTCAATTCTTTCCTGCTAGGTTTAAGCAAACTCTCTTTGAAGGCACATGTGGCTCTGAACTGTGACTATGATGGCAGAATTTCAGGGAGCTTGTGGGTCTGTTGAGCGAGCTTGTGAGGATACCAGATTAGCCCCAAAGGATCTCCAGGCCTGGCATTGCCTGCTCAGTTCTCAGAAGATGAGATCTGGAGCAGCCTTCTGCAATTGAACCCACCAGGCTGTACCCTGGAGGAGGATCAGTCTAAATCTGAGATTTTACCCAAACCTCCCCCAGACTCCTCATCCAGGAGGTTTGTCTAGTGTGTGGTGTCTTTCTGTCAGCCTTTGTGCCTTTTTCTTCATTAACTTTTTTTTGGTACTTTTAATGATTGAAAGCAGAGATAAGAATCCAACTTCTTGATTATTTTTTAAGTAAAAATATTTGTCCAGTTACTTAGAATAGAAAAAAATAGTTCAAAGGGGAGTTGTTTATCTACAGAAGATATTTGGTTTCTACTTCTAGCAACCGTTTTAAAATTTTATATGAAATTTATTTTGATAGCTATACAAAACATAAAAACTGAACATAGGGTTTATGATGTGATATATGTTTAATTGCACAATATTTAAATTACACTAAATATATCCATCTCCTCAATTATTTATCATTGATGGAAAAACATTCAAAATTCTACTTTCTAAGCCTTTAGAAACATATAGCATGTTATTATTATTACCTATAGTTATTGTATCATCCAATAATGCAACCGACCTTTTTGCTCATATCTGGCATAATTCAGTGGTATTTTGAGTATCATACAATGTTAGTATTATATTTTAAATCACAAATGACATAGCATGTTGATCCTGCATACTCCAAAGCATTAGTTATGATCCTGGTCCTTGAAGTCCACCACCATGTTTGCATCCTTTCTTACTCCTTATTAAACACACCGTTTTTAATGAGTCAGTTCACCTCTCTGAGGCTGTTATTTCATTGCCTACCACCTAATAATGTCTTCATAGTACTTATTTGTAATTACAGTATTATTTTATTATACGGTGTCTTATTTCAAAACCAATTTATTCTACAAAAATAATAGGCTAACTCTATGCCATCGGTTATTTTGGTAGGTTTACTTTGGGTTGTATTGCAATATGAGCATAGCAGGATTAATTTTTCATTTTTTAATTGCTCTTATAAACTAGAATGGAAACTTTTCAGTCATGGAAAAAAACAGTGAATGTTTACAAGTGAGGAGCAAAAGAAAATTTAATTATGATACATAATTTACCCTAACCCACATGAATTAATGTTTTTTTTTAATTTAATGACCATAGGAAAGAACAGACTTTGATTAACAGCTGAGTTGCATGTTCCACTTCAAATTAAATGCTGGAAGAAGCTCATGAAACCAAGTAAGATAAACCTCACCTGTGCTGCGATGGTGCTGAGAACATGCATGGTTTTCTGTGCTGCCCAAAGTGCTGAGTGGAGGCTGCCCAAAGACAGTGATGTACACAGGGGAGAACTTCAGCTACTCAGTGTCATTGAATTTCTGGAGGACAAGAGGGCAGCTGTGCTTGCTTATGAACAAGGCTGGAGGTAGAATGATCTTGTTTGGCCCAGACAAGTACATAAATGTGAACAATGGAAAAAAGGGAAATACATTGAAGAGTTCCATAGTTCTGAGAAAGGATAATTTATTGTGACCCTTCAGTGTAAGAGGCAAAATAATCAATAGGAAGCCTTTCCTAGTAGAATTGATAAAAATTCTCTGGTTTTTATCCACAAGCCTTCCAAATGTCACAAAACATTATTTTGATTGTATTTTTTAAAACTGAAATTGCAACAGGTGGTGACTGAAAGGTTCCCTTCTAGAGTCAGGTAAGTTTGCCCCTTTAAAGTAGTGTCAAACCTACAATGGCTAGCTTACAATTTTTCTGTAACTGTGACTGTGCGAAAATAATACATTTTCAATTGCAAAGGTATTTCAAAATTTGAATAGAGGTCCTTTTCCTAGGCTGGTAATATAAGTATGATAATGTGCTGCAGCTGCATACCTGTGAGGAGAATTAACCAGAGCTTTACAGAGTATTGGGTGCTGAACTATGCTGTTTAGTAGGTGTGCTCAAGGGACTTCAGACTCTCAATATTCTTAATTTACATGGCTTTATCAAGACGTAATCTCATCTTAAGTGGAAAAGCATCTGTACACATCACCATTTGAATTCCTTACTGCCCTTATTTCGTTTTCATTGGTCTGCCTCTTAAGGCAAAATGTTTTGTATAATTTCATAGCCCTTCCATCACCTGTCCCTTGTTTTATTACACAACAATTACTTTGTTTTATATATTAATTTTATGCTATACACCTCAGACACCACTGCATATTCAAATTAATATGTGTAAATTACTGATCCAGTTTAAGTGTTAGGAACTAAAGGTAAGAAAACTTAATAACAATATTTTGCGATAAAAGCTTTTTAATCATGAGGATGATATATTCTAGAAGCAAAATGAACTAACGCTTGAAGTTCCATGAAGTTTACCAAACATTTTTTTGGAAGGTGCATTTTGGAATAGGAGTTGCAAGAGTTTTTTAGGTGTGGGGTGCTATACCGGGAGACCTGGTAATAATTGTGTGTGTTTAGACTATGGAATGTATGTTGGCATTTTGGGCAGCTAAGGCTGCATAAGTGGGTATTTTAATGATTTTATCCCACTGGTTGGAGAGAGCAATGAGAGGTTTTTAAGCACGCAGTTGGCTGCCTCTTTTTTTTTTTCCATAGCTTTCCCCAGCATCCCTAAGTTAATTATTCCCCAAACCTTACCTGCAGTTCTGACTTGCTTGTTATGCATCATAATTGTCTTGAAAATTGCTGACTTGTTAGTGACATTTCCTGCTGTCTCCCAAACAAGTCCACTTTAAACAAACTAGCTTTGTCCTTTGCATAGCCCCTCCATTTTTTCCTCACTCCCTTGTTTCATAATGGTGACATTTCTCCACATTGGTGTGGCTTAGAGATCGGGTGCCACCTTTCCAACTTATTTTTATTCATTTTTCCCATGACAATGTGTTCTGCCAATCCTAGCAATTTTGTTCCTGTGAACTTCATGTTTTTCTCCATTCTGCCACTTCTGATATCTCAGACCACATTCATCATCATTCCAACTTTCGCAATGTGCTAGGTGTTTTTTTTCCCCATTCACTTCTAATCTACCATAAAGAAAGGCACCAAAACTTTGTCCTCCAAAATGAACCTCATGACATAATTTCTACCCTTAAACATCTTTAATGGTTTCTCACCTTTCACAGAACAGCAGTTAGATTCCTTAGTGCCATTCAAATTAGATGGTTACCATTTGTTTTCATTGCCCATTTGGGCAATCTTCTTCAGAAATATTTCTTATCAGGAACCACCCATCATTCGCAATGCTTCATTGATGCTTTAAACAGTTTCTTCACTCATTATATATTGTCTTATATTAAAATCAACTTCAGTCTTTTATGTTGTATGCTTGTCTTAGGGTTTCTATTGCTTCAATAAAACACTGTGACCAAAAAGCAAATTGGGGAGAAAAGGGTTTATTTGGCTTACACTTCCACATTGCTGTTCATCACTGAAAGAAGTCGGGACAGAAACTCAAACAGAGTAGGATCCTGGAGGTAGGAGCAGATGCAGAGATCACGGAGGAATGCTGCTTACTGGCTTGCTACCCCTGGCTTGTTTCCCCTGGCTTGCTTAGCCTGCTTTCCTCTAGAACCCAGGACCACCAGCCCAGATATGGCACTATCTACCATGGGCTGGGCCCATTCCCATTAATCACTAATTGAAAAAACATGACTCACAGCCACATCTTACAGAGGCATTTCCTCAACTGAGGCTCCTTCCTCTCTGATGCCTCTAGCTCGTGTCAAGGTGATAACACAAAACCAGCCAGTACAGTGTTATTATCATAACACAATTGTAGTTACCTACTGCATTCCTAAATGGAGGAGGCAATCCAATACTGGCTTAGCTGAGCTCTCCAGCTTAGTCGTATCCTAGGCTGTAGTCAATGTGTCAGCTTGGGACTACAGTCTTTCCCAGATTTATTTGGTAGAATTTGCTTCTGCATGCATAGTTTTCTAGCAAGGTTCTATTCCTCCTAGGTTGCTTGGTAAGATCCGTGGTTTATCATTGTCTTGGCCTTTCTTCATCAGTGTGATCATGAGAGGCAGAGACAGAAAACAAAAGCCAGTCTTTGAAAGCCTAGTCTTAGAAATGACATTTTATTAGTTTCGCCATGTCCTGTTTGATAGAATTAAGTTACTAAGTTCAGGCTCTGTTAAAGAAGAGTGCAGTATATACAGGCTCTGATATTAGATTGCTGAGTGTCACACAGAACACTCATGCTTTTACTACCTACTTGGGTAACTAATGTCACATTGCAGGCCTTCAGAAACCATATGCTTGCATTGAATTGAAGCAAGGTATCCCAGTGTCTCAGTTACTTTTGCTTTTGCTGTGGTAAAATATTCTGACAATGCTGGACCACAAACCTGGGGAGTCTCTAGTGGGCACCCCAAGAACCCAGACTCCAGTCCAGTTGATGCAACAGCGTGAGTTTTTTATTGAAGCATCTGTACAGAAGGGCAAACTCTTGTCCTGAGAGCAAGAGCCACATCTTACTGCAGCCCCATGGGGGCTTTTAAAAGAAAAACCCACAAAAGCCATAAGATTACAATTTCCATACAACCTCGTTTCACAAGATCATGGTCTGATCACAGAGTGGGTACAGTCAAGTCTGCATGTACATTCTTCCTGAAACCTCAAGGGGGGTATCAGGGTGGGAGTGGAGTTTACACAAAGATCACAGTGGTCCTTCCTGGAACACTCGCAACTATCCCAGTCACAGTTGAGCACATTTCTTAACAGAAATCTTTTTACATTGTTACATTGTTACAGGGAGGTTGAGTAATGATTCAGTAAGGTGGCCCTTGGAACTAGTTTTCCTTTTAGTTCCTTATTTCCTGGGGTTTGGGGGTGTAAGCCTGAAGGGTTAGGGTCTTTCAACAAAAGGAACTTAAAAGAAGTTTATTTTGGCTCACAGTTCAAGTTATCCTAGCAAGGAAGTCAAGACAGCAGAAACTTGAAGCTTCTGGTCACATCTTACCCACACTTAGGAAACAGAGGAGGATAAAGATGCAGGCTGCTGGTTAGTTACCAGCCATCATTCATGTAGTCCAGGATCCCAACTGGGGAAGGGTGTCATTCACAGTGGATGGGTCTTCCTACCTCTGTTAATTTAATCAAAATAATCCCTACATATGCCAAGAAGAGCATGTTCCATGGCATCCTAAATTTTACCAGGGTGATGATTAACACTAAACATCACACCGAGGTTACAACTCAAATTGAGGATGATAATAATTCTACTGGTGTTGATGTCCAGCACATATCTGTAATTCTATCATTCTGGAGGCTGAAGGTTATGAAATTGTGGCTGGACTGAGATAGGCAGCAAGACTGTCTTACAAATAAACGTTCATCAGTGCTTACATTTGATTAAAATTATTTAATTTTATTATTTAATCGAAGTTTGTTTTGTAGTAAAAGTGAGGGAAAAGTTAAAAGTTACTGAGTGAACCCCTTTACAACATGTAGCAAAGAATATTACACCTTTCTGGGGCAAATGTCAGACAGGATAAAGTGGTAAAAACTGTTCCATGGTATCAATGTCTCCGAATTTTACTTGAAATTAACAATAAAAACATCTAACTTCCAATTCTGTTAATAGTTTTTAATTTAAAAATTCTCTCATCCTCTCCCTTTCCTTCTTTCCCTCCCTCCCTCCCTCCCTCCCTCCCTCCCTCCCTCCCTCTTTCTCTATCTCTCCCCTTCCCTGTCATACCTCCTCCCCCAATGCATATGTAGATACACGTGTCCCTGTGTACATCAGAGGACAACTTGCACAAGTTGGTTCTATGACTGCACTCAGGTGATTAGGCTGGTATAGCGAATGCCTTTATATATAGCCACTCTGCCTACCCATATTTCACATTTCTTAATTTTGTGTAGTTTGATGTTTCTTTAGATGCTTTAAATTTGCCAAATGCTATATTTGATGAGGCTTTCTCTGGTAAAGACATGAATTTGAATTTGTGTTAGCTACTTGTGTTGTGACGAAATACCTAAAACAAAGCAAAAACAAAAAGAAAAAAGGAAGTGTTCTTTGGGGCTTACAGTTCTAGGGGATACAGTACACCATGGAGAGGAAAGTGTGGGGCAGGAGAATAAGGACAGATATTGATGTTCAGCTTGCCTCCTACTTTTTATCAGGTCTAGGATCGCCTTCCGCATTCAGAGTAAGTCTTCCTTTCTTAGCCTTAAATTGTCTGGAAACCCCTTATATACAACCTCCACATATTGTTTCTTAGGCAAGATAGATCCAATCAAACTGACAATTATGATCAACCATGCTGTACATGTTGATAGTTTTGAAGTTGAGCTACATTTATAATCTTTAAAAAAGCATGTAAATTTTCTTTATATTGGTTTAATATAGTTTTTTTCCTGTGGTCTTGATGAGCACAAAAGTATTTTGAGAAGTGTTACAGTTTCAAGTTTCAAGGACTATTATTACATTTCATTTACTTTCACTTTTTATTTTAGAAATTTTATACTTTGACACCAATGAATTACTTACAAGCTTTCTAATGATATAAACATTAAAATAGTGTAATATGAAAAAAGAATAAATTATGTTAGAATAATTCTTAGTGTAGGTTAAGGTTTTATTCATTACTTAGGTCAAAATGACCTTGTTTTTATTTTATTGATGGCTGCATTATCTGTTTTGAGATGTTTGAGACAGAATAAAGCTTAATTCCCAGGAGCAGTGAAATAATTGCACTTTGAGTTTATAAAAATCCCTTCCTTCTAAGCTGACAATTGTGATGGAAAATTTGCATTTGAACCTGGCAAACATGTAAATTTCAAAGTTTGCTAAATGAATTAAGTTGGAAATTAAAAAGGAAAAATATTATTCTCCCTTTGCCTTATTGAAACCATTAAATATGCCTTATAAAGCTATTTACTTTTTAGATTAAAATATTACTTAATTAACATTTTCAGCTTCTTGTAAATCTCTTCAGATATTTCCTCTCCTGGAATCTTACCATTAGGTGTGATTTTTTAAAGTAATTTTTTTTTTGAGACAGGGTTTCTCTGTGTAGCTTTGCACCTTTCCTGGAACTCACTTTGGAGACCAGGCTGGCCTCAAACTCACAGAGATCCGCCTGGCTCTGCCTCCCGAGTGCTGGGATTAAAGGCGTGCACCACCACTGCCCAGCTCGATTTTTTCAAGTAAATATTTAAATTCTGCTTAGATGTATGTTACTATTACCAGGCTCAGTTATGCTGCTGTTTACCCTCCTTCCTCAACCCAAACCTAAGAATTATATGCATTTTTTATTTAAGAATTTGAAGGTAGTATATAAAAAAGAACATTTAAAATAATTGCAGGTAATGCCTATTTTACCAAATTCCCAAATGTTCTAACCATCCCAAAAATGAATTAAATATGCTGTTTATTTCAGAAAAATGAACTGTTTGCTAAATGCTAATAGTTACATAGTTGTTAAATTCTTCAGGACTGGGTTTGTGTATATCTTTTAACATTTACTACTTTTCGTCAGTGAGAAAGATTTTATCCTAAGAAACAATGTTGGAGACCAGCCCCCACTTTTACAGGGTTCCTGTGAGGAGGAGAGAGGAATAAGGAACTTGTAGATAGAATGATAGGCCTAACCAATGAGAGGAAAGACAGAAAGAAACACAGGATAGCTTTGGGAGGACCTGGGTCAATACCCAATGGCCCAGAACTTTATTCAAAAGGGCTTTTTATAACAATGCCAAGGGGTGAGGCAAAAGACCATCCCCTGTTAGATACAGCCATACTTGGTCATCATCTGAGCTACCTTGATTGATAAACTAACATCTTGGTGAAAAAAAAAAGAATAAAATTATTATTAATTAACTTCTTGGCATTAAAAATCAAACATTGAAAAATTCATAAAAATTTCTTTTGATTTTCTCTGACTAAACTGGAAGTTCAATGACTCAAATTGATCAAATTAATTAAAAATATAGGGCAAATACAATATATATATATTGTGTTTTTAAGAGACACTCATCTTTCAAAGACATATTGAATAGTTCTAAAACATTTTTTCAACCACATATTTCAAATATAGGAGGGATCAAGTATTAAAGTACTATAAAATTTATCAAAATATTTTTATCATTCTAAAATTAAAAACACCAACTGATTTTCATAGTCTTATGAGTTATGGAAGGAAATAATGTAAATTGAATGGGTGCTAACAAGAACCAAGGAGAATGAAATGCCATGAAAAAAAAACAAACTAAAATTATGTATCATGTACCTATTTCCCTGGCAGGAGCTATATTTGCAATAATTTAAAAATGATTATAATTTTTAATTTTCCATGAAAATTTTGTTAAGGCCAATGTTTATATATGTGTACATGTACAAAAGAGTATATAATTAATGTCACCCATTTAACAGACATGAAGGATCATTTTTCCAAAACAGCTGTCTGGAGGTAATTCAGTTCTTATGAAATATGTATATTATGAATGAGCATTAATTCATTGCCTGTTATCAGTTGTTTCATCATAGATACAGTGTTCAGAACTTTTGGAGCTCTTTCATACTTGTTAAATGCAAGTAATAATAGCTTATCTCTTTTAGAGAAATTGTAGAAGTTAATATTAATTGCTGCATTATGATAAATACTGTTTGACAGATGTTAGCCTATACTAAATGATACCTATTATGACTTTATTTTTCATATCTGCAGGACAGGGATATAGAAATGAACAAAATGAAAGAATATATAGAGTAAGTAACCAAGATGAATAAGTAAAATACCTAAATAGTTTACTTAATGAAAAGTCTTCGGAAAGAGCAGAAGCAGAGCAATGGATGAAGAAGTGAACTAATGTCAGACAGATGCTGAGAGTTTATTGAGTATGTTCAGGGAAGGCATTAGCCTCAAATACATACATTAGTAAAGACTTAAAGAAGAGAAGTGAATGATCCATGAGATGTTTGAGGTTGGAGAAACTAGTGGGAGGGCTTGGGCAGGTGCAATGATCTGTGGAATATTCCTTTACACTGTGTAAATATATGTCATTGTGATTAGTTTAATAGAGAAGCTGATTGTCCAGTAGCTGGATAGGATAAGGTTAGGCAGGGGAAGCAGACTGAGGACACTGGGAAGAACCAGGAGTTGCCAGCCAGACACAGAGAGGAAAATGGAAGTGCAAGATGAAAAAGAGGTAATGCCATGTGGCAACACATAGATTAATAGAAATGGGTAAATTTAAGTTGTAAGAGCTAGTTATTAATAAGCCTGAGCTATCAGCTGATAATTTATAGTTAATACGGAGCTTCTGTGAGGTTATTTGGGAAGTGGCTGATAGAACAGAGCTGACTGCAGTCCTGACGAAAAACTCTGCATACAATGGTCAGTTATATGATATATTGTTTGTGTTGTGACAAATAAAGCTTGCCTGGAGATTGGATGGCAGAGCTAGCCACTAGTTAACCACAGAGGCCATGAAGTGGTGGCACACACTTTTAACTCCAGCACTTGGGAGGAGGAAGCAGGAATATCAAGAGATCAAGGCCGCCCTGGACTATACAAGATTGAATCAGTCTAAAAGAGAAACAGAGCCAGCCAGTTGTGGCTCACACCTTTAATCCCAGTGCTAGGAAGATGGAAACTGAAATATAAGGTGGGTGGAGACAGGATCTCAGGCCTTTCAGTCTGAGGATTCATAGAGACAGGATTGATCATTTTTGGTCTGAGATTTTGTAGAGGTAAAAAGTGACTGAGGCTGTTCTGCTTCTCTGATCTTTCAGATAAGCTTTATTTGTCAAATCACAAACAAAATATCATACAACAATGGTCCTTATGTTAGAACGAATTATGGGCAGTGCACTGAGAAGTATGAGATGTGTGCTGGACATGGTGGTATATGTCTGTAATCCTAGGACAAGGGTGACTGAGACAGGAGAATTGGTGATTCAAGGCCAGGCTGACTACAGGGTAGGACTTTGTCTAAATAAAAAAATATTGGAGGGGCCAAAAAAGTCATGGAGGTGTGATGGTGTGGACCTAGAAGTCTACAGAGCCTTTGCTTTAATTTGAGGAAATTAGGAAGTCAGTGGCAGGTTTTGGGTAAATATGTGGCTTGATTGCAACCTAAACAAGGTCAATCTGGCTGATTCTTTAGACAACTCTGAAGGGAGACAGTGCCTTAGGGGCAATGAAGGTTGAGAGACATGGTTGGATAATTGATATACTCCCAATAAGGCAACTGGCTTTGCCAAACCTGATGTTCAACCTGCATGAGAAGAGAGTAAAAAATAGTTCCACAGTTTCTGTGTGAGTCATGGAAGAAGGTTATTATTGAGAATGGAAAGACAGAGTAATGGACTTGAATATCTTACTAGACAGTCAAAGGAAGAGGCAGAAGTTGGATTGGATAAGTTAAGCCAAAATAGAAGGCTCTGGGCTGATGATAAAATTTTAGTAGTCTGAAGCATGCAAATGAACTCCAGCCATACAAATGAATGCAAGTTCAAAGGCAATGGTGAACAGGAAGTAGTGACTGGCTCCTCTTTCTGCCTAGGGTTTCAATGCTATGAAAGATATAGAGGACCCAGAGAAGGTTTCTGAGGGTGAGGGTATGGAGGTAGGGAAAATAAACAAGACTGATAATGACCTAGAAAGTCAGGGAAGGATACTGGGCAAAAGGTTAATAATGTAAGCTACGGACAGTGGTTGAGTCTGCTCTAAGTGGGACTTCTACCATCTTTCTTTTGGTTCTTTATTGGTAGAGTCTTATGGAACCATGAAGACTGGAGTCCACTCACTATGGCTTTCATATTGTTAGGCAGTTTCAACTTTGTCTCTCTGTCTCCATCACAGTACTTCTGAGTTAAGCAAAACATTTATTTCAATGTCTACTTACTGTTCCACTCCAGTGCCTTTATCTCCTACATTTCAATAACTCCCCACAGATAAAGAGTATTTTTGTTTAATTGAGTCTACTGACAGTTTGAACAGGCATAGACAGCCCACTTCATTGTCAAATGTCATTTTCCTGATATTCTTTCCAAAGAATGAATTCATTTACTGTCATGCACTCTTTTGCGACTTTTAAAAGTACACTTGCATCTCATTTCTTAATAGATATACTTTTATTGAGAATAGATATAGAGGTAATGAATGCAAGCTACATTATGAAATTCAGTTTAATTTTGAAAAAATACAAAGTGCTAAAATTTAAAGTAGGTGATAAAGATTGAGATGAGTAAGACCAGCCTACTGTTCGTGGAAGTATAAAGAAAGGGGCATAGGAGCCTGTGTTGTGATATGCACCACTGGTGTTGAGGTTGGAAGGGATGAGAATTGTCAAAATTTTACCTTCATGTGTGTTCGGGTGTGTTCATGAGACTAAATGGTTGAAATGTGCCTGTTGCTTTCATTTCCTTTTATCTTATGAAAAAAAGTTAATGCTGGTTATTCAGCCATATTTAGCTCTTGCTTGACGTGTTCCTTTTGATACCATGGAGTGGAAGTATTGTCTCTCTGTACATAGTTTAAGAGCACAATCATCATTTAGGGGAGTGAGTGGTAAGATCCACTCCTCACCTTTACCTCCCTTGTACAGGCAGCCTATGCTTCACTAAGAATAAAATGCTAACCTGGAACCTGTGTAATGTGGAAACAGGAGAATGTCTCCTATTCAGTGTGGTAATTTGGGGGGCTACAATTGGAGAGTAATTGCAGATGAGTCCTGCAAGAGAATTCAAGGAACTTTGCACTTGTCATAATGTAAACTCCAATATCTTTGCAAGAGCAAAATTTTAAAAATGGTTTTTCCCAATGCATTCATGATCTACGTATCTTCCTTTCAAAAACATTGATGATTGCATATTGACTGTTGCTGAGATATAGCACAAACTTTATTTCTAATTCTCAACTGTTATTATTTTCTGTCATGTTTTCTTTCCATCTTTTCATCTTCCCAATATATGCATGGGCAAGTGCACACACACACACACACACACACACACACACACACACACACACACACACACTCAACCTTATATCTACAAAGATTAACCTGATTTTTTTTTAGTTTACAAGAATTTTTTTTAAAGTTTTATTTATTTATTTTACATCCTGATTGCAGTTTCTCCTCCCTCCTCCCTTCCCAGTTCCTTTCCCCAAACCTGCTCTGTTCCCACCCTCCAACCTGCTCCTCCTTGTTTCTGTTTAGGAAAAGACAGGTCTCCTTGAGTGTCAACAAAGCATGACATATGAAAGTTACAGTAAAACTAAGCATCTCCCCATGTAATAAGGCTGGGCAAGGTGACCCAGTAGGAGGAGTAGGGTTCCAAAAGTCAGTAAAAGAGTCAGAGACAGCCCCTGTTCCCACTGTTAGGAGTTCCACAAGTGGACCAAGCTACACAACTGTAATATATATGTATACACACTTGGCTGGGTGGTGGTGGCATAAGCCTTTAATTCCAGCACTCAGGAGGCAGAGGCAGGCGGATCTCTGTGAGTTTGAGGCCAGCCTGGTTTACAAAGCGAGTTCCAGGAAAGGTGCAAAGCTACACAGAGAAACCCTGTCTCAAAAAACCAAACCAACCAACCAAATAAATAAATAAATAAATAAATGAAAATATGTATGCATACCACCCCTGACGCTGCCTGAAACAACACCAAGACCCAGAGGCTGTATGATCCAGAGACTTAGGATAGAAGCAAACATGACTGGAGGAAAAAAATGTCAATGCAATGTTGCCTAATGATATTCTGCTGAACTCATAGATTGATGCCTAGCCTAATTGTCATCAGAAAGGCTTCATCAAGTAACTAACAGAAATAGATGTAAACCCACAGCCAAACAATAGGTTCAGCTCTGGAATCTTGCAGAAGAGGAGAAGAAAGGATTGTAGAAGCCAGAGGAATCAAGAACACCACAAGAAAACTCATAGAATCTACTGATCTGGCCTCATAGGGGTTCACAGAGACTGAACTGACAACCAGGGAGCCTGCATGGGACTGACCTACCCTCATAGTTTAAGATCTATTTCATTTTCTAATCTCTCCATGATCCTATTTCTGAGTCTCTTCAGTAAATGTTGATCAGTTTGATTTATTCCTCTTTTGTACTATATCTCCTAATCTTGCCTTTTATTTATCTTTATCTTATCCTTCATTTTTGACATATCATCTTATGCAGCTTAGGGTGGCTTTGAACTCAGTATGAAGCCAATGATGACTCCTAACTTCTGATCCTAGTGCCTCTGTATCCTAAGTGCTGGGATTACAGGCATGCACCACCACAGCCCCTTCTCTTTTAGACTTTAGGGTATTGTAAGCAGAGGAGTAGGCTCTTACTGTGTTAACATTAGATCTGCATCAGTATCTTACTATTATTAATTAGCCAGTAGATATATAAAGAGAACTGACTCTCCTGAGCCATGGTGAGACCCTACTAATAACATGTGCTATCATCTCAAAAGGGATTTTTACTGCAATTTCCCACAAAGACTTTTCTCTTTAACTCTTGAATATAAAGAAGGTAAAGATAAAGTAGTAACTTCTCCAGGAAGCTACATTTATTGACCTTAAAGGAAAGCCTTCCTACTTATAAACAACTAAATTTTCTTTTTCTTTTATGGTGGCAGGAAGTTTGTGCTTGTCAGAAAAACAAAAACATTATCACTACATTAGTCTTTCCATTGTTTTATTTATTTTTCTTTTCTTTTTTAAAACTGATCTATAGAGTCTCTTATTTGAAGAATGTTCTAGGATGTTGGCACATTCTAAGATCACCAATCAGAAGGGCTAGTGGATTCTGAAACTTGATGTCTCTTGATAATGGTGTGAAGAACAGTGAAGATGTAAGGGGATAGATAGCTCCTAATTAGGTGAACAGCATTGGCCTTTGCTGTGTGGAAGTAAGAAAACTGTACAAGATTCAGAGATTTTCCAAAGTAGTTATGAGACCAAAGTATATAACCATGTTTAGCATTGTACAATATTTAGCATTTTCTATAAGGGTCGTGTTTTGGTGTATTTGTTTATTTATTTATTTATTTATTTATTTATTTATTTATTTGCAACTTCAACATCAACTGTATTTCCTTTATAGCCTTTATTTGTCATCTAAAGGAAAGTTCATGATATCTTTAGGACCTGAATTGCAAATTTTTCTTCATCCTTCTAGTGACATTGATTTGATTATACACCATAAACTGTCCAGCAGGATTTTTATTGTCAATTTAAAATGTAATAATAGCTCAAGCATCAGAATGCCACTGGGTGCATTTGGCTTGGTGACTATAGCAGAGCAATATCCTAGCATTGTTCATGTGTTTGGAAGCCCTAATGGTCTAAACAATGAAGTTAAAGGCCCAGGCATCCTCACAGAGATATTCTGTGTAGAAGATTTTTGCACATTATGGCATTTTTCTTCTATGTTGTATGATCCAAACGAAGAGGAATGAAAATGATTGCATTAATTTCTAAAGTGGTTGTAATTCAAGTCTGAATCAAGACATGTTGCCAAAATATTACACTGTAGAATTCCATGTTAAATTTGAAAGTAGAATAGGGTTGGAGCTGGAAAGATAAAACTGGCCACATTGTCTTCTCTCCTCTGTCATGGTTATTAAAAAGAACACTGCTCAGATCACATCCAACATCTGAAAGTTGGAGAAATTTGTCATTGTCCCTCTTGTTTTCACTTAATGCCGAATGGATTTTCTGAAAGAAATTGGATTTCCATTTCATTTTACATTTGAGGTCCATTTGTCTCTCTGCCCTCTGGCTTTGTGAGGACATCTGATGAGGAACTTTTTTGTCTGCCCTCCAAGGAACTTAATGCCACCAGTTTCCAAAAAAACATTTTTATCCTTTTCTATATCCTAATACAACCTCACTCTTTAGGGCTATTGATCTCAGATGTTAGGAATAATCAGTAAAATATACCCATGCCAGGATTCATTGATAATAGCTCATAATGGTTTGGGTATACAAAGTTTTGCTTGTAAGACAAAGGCAAACCACAAACAAACAAGCAAGCAAGCAAGCAAACACACCTAACTGACCAACACTGACTTCATAGAGAAGGGGATGTGAAAGAGGAGTTTCCTCAGCCCATTAAATAAGTTGATAACCTGCTCCATGATAGATTGATTTAATCCATATCAAATGAGGATAAATTTCTTTAATACTATTTGAATGAGTTGCTGAATTAAAAATTGAAAGTTTTCTGAATTCAAACTGAATATTTTCATACAGAAGATTCCCTAAGCTGAGAGACGAATGGAAATCCAACCCAGTCCTTCGGAGAAGGCCAGATAATAACTCTAGCTGCTATTAAATTGTAATTTGAAGTGAGAATCTGATCTATACTGATTTAAAATAAACAATAGAAGAACAGTAGACACAGGAGTGAGATGATAAGGAACTCCTATTTTCAAGTGGGTACAGTGCCTAATCATCATCTACAAAACACATGGAATGTAGGGGAAACTCTAGACTCTGAGAACTGAATAGCAGAATCACCTCCTGGGAGTAGATCAGCACACAGAGCCTCATCTTATACACATGTGATAAACACTATCATGGAGGTAAACAAGGCATTTGAAGGGTTCAGCATGCCACTGAGTATGAACTTGGAATGGAAAGTCAGAAGATTAATTCTGGAAAATCTTTAATTGGATATACTAAACTGCATATTGGAAGAATGAAAAAAGATTAACTAGAGGAGAAGAAAAAGACCCGTCCTTTAATTTTGCTCTCTATCTTATTAGAAAGTCATTATCTCAGAATTCGTCTATTTATTTGGTTTTTTAAAAAGTATTTCCTAAGCTCACATGAATATTAGAGGATAAATTTGAGTTTGGAAAAGGAACTGCAGTAAAGGACAGGAAGCTTTTAGCCTTCTGTTAAATGCCCAGCTACGTGTGCACTTTGGTAATTACGGGCTCGGCTGCTCATGTGTGCATTTCACCAGTTCACACAAATGGTGGTTAGAGAAGAGCAGAGTAAGGCCAGTCAGAGAACATTAAAACACTCAGCATTCGTTAACTATGGAAACAAGTGGGGCATCAGTGTGGACTTGACACCGGCATGCATGTGCATTACCATGCCTATTTGGGGCTTTGATACCATTTTGAACCCATAGAAATTCAACAAGAAGTTATAAACCCAAGTTAAAACTCATAGGTCTTTAAAAGGAGTATTGCTTTTATGTTTTTGGTGTGAGTTTATGTGTGCATGTATGTAGGCCTATGTGTGTTACATGTGTGTGTGTGTGTGTGTGTGTTTGTGTGTGTGTGTGCATATTTGTATGGACATGCATATTAGAGATTAGAGGTCAATATCTTCCTCAGTAGCTCTTTACCTTATTCATTTATTATTATTATTATTATTATTATTATTATTATTATTATTATTAGTGTGTGTGTGTATACACTTGTGTATATGTGCACAGGCATGCACATGCTACAGTGCACATGTGAATGTTAGAGATGTTGATTCTTTCTTCTTTGTTTGGGACATGATCTCTCTTGCTTATCACTCACTGTGTACACCAGGCTATTTGGCCTGTAAGCTTCCCGTATTATCTTGTCTCCACATTCCATCTCCCAACAGTATGATTCTAGGATTACAGATGCATGTGATACCCTGTTCATCTTTATGTGATCTGTAAGGATCCAAATTCAGTTCATGAGGTTTATGCGGCAAGTACTTATTCATTGAACCCTCTCCTGCACCTTCCACCTTATATTTTGAAAGAGAGTCTCTCATTGACGCCTGAGTTCCATCATTTTGCCAAGACAACAGACATAGTAAAGTTCAGGGATTCCCCTTCCACTGCCTCCTTGTTGCTGGTTCCGGGGGATCTGTCCTCACGCTTATATTGCAAGCACTCCACAACTGGTCCATCTCCCCAACCCAAAGAAAAATATTTATTGAATCATTTAGGATAGCTGAAAGAGGAGCATATATATAACACAAACCACTTTCTGGAGGATTGATCTACATATGACATACATACAGCATTCATGCATGTACATACATGCACACCATGCACACATATGCACACATACACAACTTTCTGTGTTTCTTTGGTTAATTTAGGTAGAATGGTTTGAAAAAATATAAAAGAATCATTTTTTTTAATTGTTTAAAAATATGGTCAAACTGCTGCTGGACTCAGAGCAATCTAACTCCTGACTTCCCTCTCACTCCTTGTATTGTTGTGATTAGAAGATCTTCTAGAGCAGAGTTTTAGTTTGTGCGTACCCCTGCATTGTGCTTGACCCTCTCTGTAATTTGTAGTAATCAAGAAAGCTTATGGAAAGTTGGGGAGTGGGAAGAAAGGACACAAAGCAAGATTGTGCAGCTGGTGCCACTCACAGAACTAGCTCTCGACCTAAATCTCTCATTTCTGGGTGGATTACAGCATGAAGAACTATGACATGGCACGGAAAACATCTAGGAAACAAAAGTGGAGCTATACAGCCTGCAGTTGTTGACAGGAGAAACACCCTGTCCTTGGACTGGTTGACATAAGTGACACATGGGTGTGGAGCTGAGCATGTGGGGTGCCATCACTCAGGCTTAACTTCTCTTTGTATTTGTATTTCCAAATGTCTTTCCCTTGAATCTGATAACCAAAGTCAAATGCTGTTCCTCAAAGGTGAACAGATTTCATAATGCCGAATGGAGCTCTTCTCCATTACACAATTTACTACTATCCATTCCTTCTTATCTTGATCTCTGATTTAAGTAAATAATAAATAAGTATCTAACGGTGTATTTAAATGCATACCCAATTGCTAACAACATCCTTTTCTTTGTGTCTTGCTCCCACTGATACCAAATGTCAGAATGTAAATTTGAATACAGAATTATGAATAGTGAATTGAAAGAGTTGATGTTATCAGGACAGAAATATTCCATGTTTCATCCACTTGTGCTGCTTTAGCAGATTATCTGAGACTGCATAATTTATGAAGAAAAGAATCTTGTTTTTCACAGTGCTGGATGGAGGTTGAGAAGTTCAAGACCAAAGTGTTTGCATTCAATGTCTGGTAAATGCCTAATTGGCAGGTTTTTATGTCTGAACATAAGTAAATGCCATGTCCTCTCATTGCAGAAAGAGTCAGGAGGTGAGCAGAAAGGACCTGATGCTGTGTGAGGTCCTACACTCAGGAAGCAGCTGCTAAGCCTAGCAACTTTAGTTTGAATATGATCTTTTGAACACACATAGTAGAAGGAAAGAACTGGCTCTACAAGTTGTCCCCTGACTTTCACATATCACGTCACAACACACACAGACACACATTAAAATAAAAATTGAATAAAATAAATAAGTTATGAAAGTGACCTACAGAATTTCCACATTGTGATAAAGAACAAAGTTGGAAGAGTCACTCTTTCCAAAAAAAATTTATTTTTATTTTGTTTTTTTTCAAGACAGGGTTTTGCTGTGTAGCTTTGTGCCTTTCCTGGACCTCACCCTGTAGCCCAGGCTGGCCTCAAATTCACAGAGATCCACCTGCCTCTGCCTCCCAAGTGCTGGGATTAAAGGTGTGTGCCACCACTGCCAGGCTGGGAGGATGTCTTAAATACAGGATTACAGCACAATGGGAGAACCCCAGAGGGCAGAAGTTTGCTATCTATGTTTTACAATCTTGCATTTAAGCTGTTAACACCCATTATGCAGGATACACAGACAAGGAACTTCCTTTAAGCATTCAGGAGGTTGAAATGCATGAGGGAATTACCATAGGGAGGCAGAGGCAGGCAGATCTCTGTGAGTTTGAGGCCAGCCTGGTCTACAAAGTAAATTCCAGGAAAGGTGCAATACTACACAGAGAAACCCTGTCTCGAAAACCAAAATAAAAATAAAAATAAAATAAAATAAAATAAAATAAAAATCAACTTGCCACTCTTTCCAAAATTTAATACAAAGCTACAGTGCTAAAGGAAATGAAGGAGCACTGTAAAAATAGACATATAAGGTCAATGACCTTAATATGACGTCACGAAACAAATACTTATATTATAGACAATTGACTTTTTTTTTACCAATATTCCAATATCATTTAGTTAGAAAAGCTGCTTAGCAAATGGTGCTAGGAGCTTTGAATATGGCGTGCAAAAGGATATACTTATAACCTCTACCTCAAACAATATAAACGATAACTCAAACTATATCAAACTCAAATAATGCTCAAGATTTAAAATTCAGATGAGAATATAAGTGAATATTTTAAATTTTGAGTCAAGTTATTGCATATTTATAGTGGAAACCAATGAGGCAATTCTACACAGTTTATCTGATAGTCAAAAGAGGTTTATTTTGGGTCAACTTACAGCAAGTGAAGGGGTCAGTTATGGGATCCAGGAGAGGTGAGGCACAGTCTAATGTGATTCTCTGGAGAACTCTGATTTGGTTTGTAGCCCAGCATCCAGCATCCAGGATCATGAGGTAGCCAAGAGAGAGTGAGCATGTACGCATTTCAGATCTTAAGGGGTCTCCATCTTGGACACACCCTGGGCGAGGGTAGGTGCCTAGCAGTTACATGCTACCTTCTAGGGATGGTGCTTCAGGGGTGAAGCACAGACAACTACTCCTATGTCTCCCCCTTTTGTCTAAGGAAGAAATTTCTAACCTAACACAAAAGTATAAACAATATGTATATATTAAATGTATTAATAATACAATTACCAAAGAAAAATAAAGGGTAATGACCTAAACAAATGGAACTACAACCAATGAGGTTAACATCAAACAAGGGACACATGCTAAAATCCAGAGAAGTCTGGAGCATAGGTAAATGGCATATACAGAGATCATTCTAAAAGATGTCCTATCCTGAAGAACCTGAATCTAATACTTAATATGTTCTAGCTAAAATACAAGAAGATTGTAACTATAACTGTTAGTCTTCAATCCCATCAAAAACCTGAGAAGGAATACAATAATACCTGAGAAATGGGAGAAGGACACAAACAACTTTTGGGAGTCTTGTGAGAGTAGACAGAGAACAGCTGGCAGCCTAGATAGTCATCTAAAGTGTCTCAGCATCGTTGGTGTATTCAAATTGGATAAGGTCTACAGTATCTGACAGACCATTTTCAGAAGCAGGTATTTTGAAAAACTATCTTACCCTGTCTTGGCAGAGTTCAATAGTTCCTTATCCTTGTATCCTGCTCATTCTGAAGGAACAATATTCATACTGTCAGCAGTCAAGGCAAGGGCAGGTCTTTGCCCAGTAGGCTATTTTGTGCCAAGAAGAAGACAAATTTCCAAATGGAAATGTCTTATAAGCCCAACATTCTCTTGGGATCAAATCATTGCTTTAAGAAGCAATCATGTCTCATGTCAACAGAATTCTAAGTTATTTAAATGCCATATTCTCTAGGTCTATGAAGTGCTTCAAGACTACCTATCCATCTGACCTATATATCTGCAAATATGTACAGCATAACTAACATAACTATAGAGATGATTAGCATAGGTGACTATAAATCTGTAAGGCTTATCTACCTAAATAACCTAAAGATTAAAGCTTCACATAAATGAGGTAAACAGTCTGTAAGCAAATGTATGGTAAAAGGATAATGACCTCAAAATTGTGACAATACACAAAATAGCTAAAGCAGAAGTAGGAATGTGTAGTGCAATATGCAATAGACAATAATCCTAAACATGTATCAATAGACCAAATATCCTAAACAGAGGTAGAACATATATACAGTATGACAAATATAATTTTACATTTGTATCAATATACAAACATTTCAAAAAAGAGTAGAAATATATGTACAATACAACAACATATTTCTATATTTGTATTAATATACAAATTATCTTAAATAGAAATATAAAAATAGTTTACATTTGTAGCAATATACAAAAATCCATAACAGTGCAATTTATCTAAGGCTGATATTTTATTAAATTAGTTTACTGGTATATACAATAATCTACCTTAATATCCTATACCTGTTAATTCTTCTGTTTTGTATCCTGCTTTCCCTGATTTATTTGTATTAGTATAGAATTTGGGGACTCCAGAAAGTGGCTTTTGTCATACAATGTGAGAAAGGATCCATTCAGTTTTCTTTATGAATTTTATTCTCTTGCTTTTGGGATAACAGTTGTTAATCTCTCCCACAAAGTCACTGTAGACTCTGTGCCAATATTCATTATCTTTCCATACTGAGGAAATTTCCTCATTAGTTAAAAGTGCTATAATTTCTGCTGGGTCCACTCCTATTAACCGGCAATGTTTTATTTTCATTTTTGAATCAATTCAAAGAGCTTTTCTACATACGTCTTTAACATCTTACTTGGTTTATGTGGTAGAAATATCCATTTCAATATAACGTTTTTCCTTTGCATCAAAATTCCTGTGGGGGCGTATCTGCAGGGGAGTATGACCAGAATGCATCTAAGTTTTGGATTCATATGATCCACATGTGCATCTCATATTGTCTTTTCTACTAGAACCAATTCCTTTTCAGCTTTAGCTGATAATTCTTTTGGACTATTTAAGTCCTTGTCTCCTTCTAGTGTATTAGCCAAATTTTTTAGTTCATCTTTAGGTATTTCATTGATACCCTATAAGATGGAAATGTTTCCTAACAATTTTTGAAAATTATTAAAGGCCTGCAATGGATCTCTGCCAAGTTGTACCTTTTGGGGTCTAATTTTTTGTAGCTCTATCTTATAACCTAAGTAATTAATAGAATCTCCTCTTTATATTTTCTAGGATAATTTTTAACCCCCAGTGAGGCAAAACTTTCTTTACTTCTTCAAACATGCTTTCTAAGGTACCTAATTTTGGATCAGTTAATAAGATATCATCCATATAATGATAAATTATGGATTGTGGAAATTTACACAAATTATCTCCAAAGGTTTTTGCACAAAATATTGGCACAGAGTAGGGCTATTTAACATTCTCTGTGGGAGGACCTTCCATTGATATCTCCTGACTGGCTGGGAATTATCATAATTAGGTACTGTAAGGGCAAATTTTTTCTATCATTTTCTTGTAAGGATATGGTAAAGAAACAGTCTTTTAAGTCAATAGCTATTATAGGCCATTCTTTGGGTAGCAGAGAGGGCAAGGGCATCCCAGTCCGTAGGGAGCCCATAGACTGAATTACTTTATTAATAGCTCTCAGATATGTCAGCATTCTCCAATTACCAGACTTTTTTAAAATAACAAATACAGGAAAATTCCAATTCTTCAATGTGTTGAGCATTTAACTGCTCTTGAACCAGCTGTTCTAAAGCTTGTAGCTTTTCTTTTGTCAAAGGCCATTGTCCAACTCAGACAGGTTTATCAGTTAGTCATTTTAAAGGTAGGGCTGTTGGTACTTCTGAGAGTTCAACAATAGTTGGGCTCTGTTTATGTATAGCCTGAATTGTTGGTGACTATATTTTACAGTATGTTATAATATTATTCCTAGAAAAATGCATTGGTCTGTATTTCCTTTCTGAGATTGTAGGATTTTTAATCTGGGTATTCCACTGCTGTAACAGATCTTGGCTGCAAGGATTCACTGCTACACTTGCCACAATGACTTTAGCATTCCGCTCTTTCCTTCTGGCCCTGTACGTTCAATCCATCTCGAACTCTGTTTTACCTGAGACAGGGTTCCAGTCCCTAGAAATTGGACATCTACCTCTTGAAGAGACCAATTTGGTTGCCATAATTTAGGTGTAATTATAGTGACATTTGCATCTGTGTCTACCAGACCATCCAGAACAATGTCATTAATTCACATTTTAAGCTTTGGTCTTTGTTCATTTATGGAAGTCTGAAAATATTCATTTTATTGTGTTCTTTGGAACTTTTGATTCATCTATCAGAGCTATTCTATCATCCAGTGCATTTTTGTTCTTTACATTATACACTAGGTTATTTAATTATCCTGGAGAGGAATTTTCCCCACA
Source organism: Peromyscus maniculatus bairdii (assembly GCF_049852395.1). NCBI lineage: Eukaryota > Metazoa > Chordata > Mammalia > Rodentia > Cricetidae > Peromyscus > Peromyscus maniculatus. The sequence continues at coordinate 10,789,189 of NC_134865.1, read as the reverse complement.
GTGGCTGTAAATATTTGGACCACATTTGATTTGGGGGCACAACAGGACTGATGCATATATGAACTCACAGAGGCTTCAACAGCAAGCACCAGGCCTGCACGTTTCAGAACTAGATGGAGTACCTGCACTGAGAAGGGGAATTGGACACAAGCTCCGTCCCAACTAAGAAGTTCTTTAGCTTTAGTACTGTTGGTAAAAAAACAAGTTAATTTCCTTAATGGTGTTTAAGTTGGTGTATTAATCACACTTCAGGCATCATATTCAAGAGTAGCTAGCCAACATTAAACAAACTCAATGGTATTTTCATAGACATTTTGTCTTATTTTGTTTTGTTTGGGCATTATTTGTCTTATTGGTCATTGCTTGTATATGTTGGTTTTCGTGAATTTTTTGTGTGTTTTCTTGTTATTTTTTGTTTGATTTTCAGAGAGAGAGGAGAGAGAGAGAGAGAGAGAGAGAGAGAGAGAGAGAGAGAGAGAGAGAGAGAGAGAGAAGGAGGGAGGGAGGGAGGGAGGGAGGGAGGAAAAGAAAGAAAATATAAAGATATAAAGTTGGGTGGGTAGGGATGTTGGGAGCATCTGGGAGAAATTGGTGGAGGGAAAAACCTGAAAAAACACATCATGTGTAAATTGTTTCAATAAAAATTAAGTTTTATATATGACTGAAAGGAAAGAAATATCCTGACCATAATTAATGCCCTTAACCTGTGATATTCTTGTAAAGCATGCAAAAATAGATGAACGTACACTATCACTGGCAGAGTATTGAGTTGCTAGCACACTGCCTCAGCAATGTAAAAGTTAGAAGGGTTAGTGGTTTACTATGGAGGGGTCTCTTGTGGATCAGAAGCAGTAAGAAATATTTTTTAAAAAAACTGGTGCACCTGTTTGTATAGTCTTCAATATTCAATGACCATTAAAAGTATTAAAACTGTACAGTGTTAGGCATTAGTATTAAACAAATAAAATCACAGTAAACCTAAGAAACCTGCCCCCATAGATAATATTGCCATTCTTTTGCATGTCTTAGCATTTTGGAAGCACACACATTTTTACAAATGAAGAATAATACTGAATGCTTTTCAAGCACACAACAAAAGGTAGATGTTTCAGTCACAGATTTGATGGATTCATGACTTCTGTAGCTGTGTGTATCATTGGTTTTGGAAATTGACTACATTGGCCATAGAGCATTGATATAAATAAATATTGATTAGTTCATATTTTCAGGTTTGCATTTGCTAAGTCCCTTGTCTGTTTTTCTTTGATTCCAGCTGCTTTTCTGTTATTTTGTTTTCTTTTTTCACACCTCTTGCATTGACATTCTAGTACTGTTTACCATGGCTTTTCTTCTTGAAATAGTTCACCAACCAAGTTCCCTGGAGCATGCTTATTTTTTTCCAGCTTTCTCTTTTTTCCTTTTTTAAACACCATCTTGCTTGTGTTTAATCAAATCAATACAGGTAAGTGATTCTCTCAATATTCTTCATTGTCATGGACCTGATGCTTCATTCAGAGCTTCACATTTCTATCTCTCCTTTACTTTCCTCTCAGAAGCACACACAGAAAATATAATTCCTTCAAGCTAATATGTTGAATGTGTGTATCCTGGGAGAAGGGTTTCCTTGGAAACACTAAATATGGAACGCTTCTATGTCTGTCTGCTCATCAACTAGTGGATTGACAACTGTTTCCATGCAGAAATAATTTATTTCAGAATGGCATATGCATCGTTAACAGTACAATGTACAGAAAGTAAAAATTTCTTCACTGGTTAAGCACTGAGAAAAAGATAACTTGATGTGCTTTCTAGAATTAAGCATTTGCTTTAAAGCCTTAATAATCTTACATTGTGCTGGAGACATTTTAATTTTTTTTGTCATTTCATGAGGTACTTTGTTTGCTTAGAAAAATTTCCTGACATAAAATGGTTTCCCATTTACTTCATAAATATACAATATAAAAATTTTTAGTATTTTTGGTCTCATTTGATCTATTAAGCTAGATTAAAGTTCCTGAATTCTTATGAATTTATTGATGGGTTTAAAAATCAATGTGAAAATTAGTTTATCCTTCATGAAATTTACTTCATAGAGAAGGCCACGTATGATACTCAAGATGTTAATGGATATTTTAAAATATAAATTCATAATTTAACCTTTAGTATCTTCCCCTTGTTATTTCATGTCACCTGTGTTCTACTATACTGACTGGGGATGTAATAGGCCCTGGGGAAACTGGTTGTCTTACTAAATGCTCATGTTGTCAAGTTGCCTTCTAAGTATTTAAGTTTATACCTATACTCACTACTTTGTCCAGAGAAGCTTCTCTTTGCAGTAGGTAGTGGTTAACGTAGAGACTCATAACTGGTCAAAGTGCTGAGAATAAATGACTGAGTGCTCAGCCATAGATGGGTCCTTTTTTATCAACTTCACCCTGTCCAAGGAGGAGAGGCAACATCGCAGAAGAGGGAGCACTGAGAAAATACAATGATGGAGAAGAGAGCCATGAAATACTGTCTTCTAGACATGACATGGCTGTTGAATACATTAACTCATAGCAAATCCATCACCAACGTCAAGACAGACAAAATTACAGGTGTGGATGAGGAGTGCCTCCTAAGGCCCCACTCCTTCAGGAAGAGGTATTGGAAGTTAATGGTTGATGAGGGAAGAAGATTAATTTTTCTTTGAGGATGTGGGTGCTGGTAGGTTGCCCAGGCCACAGTGAATGGCCTATACCCACATACATATGGTCAGCATTAATTCGGCTCACAATAATGATGATGATGATAATGATAATAGTGATGATAATGAAGATGATGATGATGACAATGATGACAGTGATGATGATGATAATGAAGAAGATGATGATGATGATAAAAGAGAACATGAAGTTGGGAGAAAGATGGGTTGGTGGACTCATGGGAACATTGGAGGGAGGTAGTCAAGTGTGGTTATGATGAAAATGTACTTTATACATATATGAACTCTACAAAGAATTGACAAAATATATTAAAAAGCTAAAAATAGGAGCAGCGCCCGGAGATCCCGTGTCTGTGTCTTGCTTCAACAGTGTTTGGACGGAGCAGACCCAGGGCCTCCCTTTGTTAGCATCCAGCTGCCTCCCAGTGTCTCCAGTCGCAGCCTCTGGGACTATCTCCTCGCAGCCTTCGGCTCCTAGGACCAGCCAGCACCGTCTCTCCGCGATTAGCTCCATACTGCGTATCAGCCATGAGCTCCCAGGTCCGTCAAAATTATTCCACCGAAGTGGAGGCTGCAGTGAACCGCCTGGTCAACTTGCACCTGAGGACCTCCTACACCTACCTCTCTCTGGGCTATTATTTTGACCCAGATGACGTAGCTCTGGAGGATGAGAAGTGCGTGGGCGCCGAGTGGCTGCTCAAGATGCAGAATGAACTGGGAGGCTGCGCACTATTCCAGGACGTGCAGAAGCCATCTCAAGATGAGTGGGGTAAATCCCAAGAGGCCATGGAAGCTGCCTTGGCCCTGGAGAAGAACCTGAACCAGGCCCTCTTGGATCTTCATGCCCTGGCTTCTGCTCGCACAGATCTTCACCTCTGTGACTTCCTGGAAAACCACTTCCTGGATGAGGAGGTGAAGCTCAACAAGAAGATGGGCAACCACCTGACGAACCTCCGCAGGGTGGCTGGGCCACAGCCAGAGCAGACTTGTGTGTCCTCACCATCTCTGGGTGAGTACCTCTTTTTTTTTGATTTTTCGCCTTTCCTGAAACTCACTTGGTAGCCCAGACTGGCCTCGAACTCACAGAGATCCGCCTGGCTCTGCCTCCCAAGTGCTGGAATTAAAGGCGTGGGCCACAGCATGACTAGGAGACGTCACCTTCCAAGGGGCTCCCTCCTCTTCTCTGCACCAGCCAGCCTCAGGACCTTCACCCGAACCTCTAGGCAGCTTTGTAACGGCTCTGGAGCCCCTCCCAAGTCTCGGGACCAAGAGAAAATACAGCATTTTGAAATAGTTAAAAAAAAAGTTAAAAATATCTTAGATTTATTCAATTCTAGCCTTTTATAATTTTTATTATTAGCTATTTATTGTCTAGTCTCTATGTTTTGAGTAATTTGATATAAGAGAGAAAATCTGTACTATTGTGAGGAGTGTTTCAGTTTAGAGTACACATAAAAATGTCAAATGAGATGCTGATCATATAACAAAAAATTCAATGAATATACAACTTTAATAAATAACCAACTAACAAAAAGAGGACACTGATAAATACACACATGAATGAATACATATGCATTTATATACACATGCACAGACAATTCTGACAATCAAATTTATTAAATGTTTCATTGCTCTAAAGTAGGAAGTAGATAGATCCAGATTGAAAGACTAGAACTGATGATAGTGGAGGTGTGACTCATGAAGTTCAGAGTGGTATGTAGGGTCTTGATACCTTCATTTTGGAAATTCTTCACTTTATCAATGTATATTTAGACTGAGTTCCTTTAAACTTATGTATTACTTTTGAGTCTTTTTATTAAGATGGGTAATTTATGCTTCCCATTTTTTCCCATATAAATTAATGATAAATATTATTTTGTTACATAGAAGAATAATTTATATAGAATTACTTACTGACAGTCCATATATTGAAGTATAATATCATTTGCTAAAATTGGATAAAGCTACTATATCTTAGACCTGTGTTCTCAACCTTCATAATACTGTGACCCTTTAATACAATTTCTCATGGACCCACATGGGGGTCACTCTTGGAGTTTATCTTCTTCTTGACAGAACTGGTCATTTGGGCAAGAAACTGCTATTGCCTGTACTGCTGACAACATGTTATATAAATTTTACGTGCAGGACCCATAGGAAGGTGATCACTGAACTTTACAAGACTAGATGGTCCTTCAGGTACCTGCTTCACAGAGAAGACTGCCAGATATTCTACAGGACACAGGAAGAAGCTACTGAGAGACTCTAGGCCAGTAGGCTGAAGAAGGGATGCCTCAACATTGCAGAAGAACTTTGGATGACTGTCCAGGCAGCCAGCTGTCTCTGTCATTTCCAGAATTTTGGAAATTCCTTACAATGCATTTCCTGTTTACTTAGGTAATATTATATCCTTCTGGGGTCTTTGATATAGTTGAAGACTAGATAGTTACAATTATAATTTTCCTTGGTTATGATAAAAGATAAATTAGATATGAAACTTTAGACTCATAAATATAGGATAGATAATGGAATAGTTTCTCTGAATTTGTCAAAGGCAAATGGCCTAGACATTGTTGATGTATTTATTGCTTATATATATTGTATATAGTTATTGTACTTATTGTATATAGTTTTTCTTATATTAGTTATCTTTTTAAATTTTTAAAGTTTTTTTATTAGACAAAAAAAGGGGAAATGTGATATTTTATTTGTGCTGAAATGTGGTGATATTTTATTTGTGCTTTGATAAATAAAACTTGCCTGGAGAATCAGAGGAAAAAGAAAGCCATTATAAGTAAACAAAGAAGTCAGGCAGTGGTTGCACACACCCTTAATCCTAACACTTAGCAGGCAGGATCTCTGTGTGTTCAAGGCCATACTAGGGAACAGAGCCAAGTGTACTGACACATGCCTTTAATCCCAGTACCAACCATAGAATCCCGGAGGTCTTTACAGACAGACAGAAAGTAACAGAGCTGTGTAGGAAGAGGAAGTGAGGTAGCTGGGCTAAGAGAGCAAATGAGAGAGCAGAACAGTGTTGATGTAACCAACCGTCTTATTAAATAAGAAACACAGAAACAATGTAAAAGAGAAAGCCGAGAGGTCAGAGCTCAGAGCTAAAATCTCACCCTTCCTCCTGCTGTCCCAGCTTCGCGAAAAGAGACCTACTTCCTCTCGGTTCGTATTTTTAAAGTATGTTGTTCTGCCTTCTCATTGGTTGTAAACCCAAACACATGACTGCCTCGTCACTGTCTGAATGTACAGCCCCCTAGGTCTTAAAGGCATATGTCTCCAATGCTGGCTGTATCCCTGAACACACAGAGATCTTATGGGATTAAAGGCGTGTGCCACCACCGCCACACTCTTGCTATGGCTCTAATAGCTCTGACCCTGAACACACAGAGATCTTATGGGATTAAAGGCGTGTGCCACCACCGCCACACTCTTGCTATGGCTCTAATAGCTCTGACCCCCAGACAACTTTATTTATTAACATACAATCAAATTAATATTTCAGTACAAATCAAAATAATATTTCAATACAATTAGATTACCACCACATTTCCCCTTTTCTATTTTAATAAAAAGAAAAAAAGCAAAAGGTTATGACTAACAAAAGAAAAACTATATACAAAAGTACAATAACTATATACAATATATACAAGTAATAAATACCTAAACAGGTATTTGACGAATCAGAGAAAATAATTCCATTATCTATCCTATTTTGATAATTCCAAGATGTATCTAATGTACTTTCTATCCTAATTAATTTTCAACTATAACTAACTAATCTTCAACCATAACTAACTAATCTTCAACTCCCTCAGAGACCCAAGAAGGGAATAATATTAGCTAACAAAAATAAAAACAGGAAGTGCATGCAAGCAACTTCCAAAAAAAATTTTGTGAGTTGACAGAAACAGCCAGCTGCCTGGGCAGTCACCTGAGGTTTCTCCGCAGTGTTGGGGCATCATCTTCAGCCTATAGGCTTAGTGTATCTGACAGACTCATTTGTGAAGTAGGATGTACACAAGGTCAACAGTTCAACCTCACATTGGGTGAGAGCAGTCCACGTACCAGAAACACCTGAATTCCACTAGTGTCCTGTCATGATTCAGGATTTTAAATTCTGGAAATTGTTGACAGTTTTTGAATTCAGCTGTCCATTCTTCTTGGCTGTGTATATATGGCTTCATCTCAGCATCCCCTTCTTCTCCACATCCCTCTATTAAATGCCAGTCTACTTTTGAGAAGCATGAGCTTTCAGCTGCTGTTCCATTGTACAACAGAATCCATCGGCCCTCTGCCTGTTAAGCTGCCTTCGAAGAAAAGGGCACCGTACCTTTTCCGGATGCGAAGGCCACTTCAGGGATGGGGCCATATTGTCCTGGCCTCAGAAGATGCCTTTTGATAAAGCCATAACCACACTTGTTTTGGCAAGAATCAGTAGTCCCTTGTTTCGTGATCTGTCTGTCCATTTTGTCCTGTTGATTCGAGGATACTTTGTTGTCCAGTGGCTAACTTTTGCCAGAATGAAAGTTGACTCCATATGCAGTTTCTTCAATGCCCATATTTTCTCTAAAGTAGATTGGTACTGCCAGGAGCCGACATGTCTCAAAAAAGAAAAATTTTCTAAGTTATTAAAACATTTTAAATGCCATATTCTGTAGATCTCTGAAGGGTTTGAAGATGACCTGTCTAAAACATCTCTGCTCAATTTTTAAAACATATCCAATATGACTACAAGTTCTATGATAATGTCTAACTACTAGCTTTCATTTCTTTATATCCTAATAGTTGATAATAATAACATTCAAGGATCAGAAATTTGCATTACATTGTTAAATGGATGGAATAAATACAATTAGAAATATACATATAGCATTTTCTAACAATATCAGTTTCAAATTTGTGTACAATATAAAACAATTCAATCCAATGTAAAGTATTTAAAACTAGTAATTGTCTTTCTCTTTTCTTTCTTTTTTTTTTTCTTTCTTTCTTTCTTCCTTTCCTTCTTTCTTTCTTTCTTTTCTTTTTTTTTTTTTTTTAAACAAGAACCTTAAATCTAATCTCCTTTGCTTAGCCTTTTTCCTAACCCTTGACAACAACTTGTAACCAACCCCCCTAAATACTGAAAATTATCCCAGACCCAGAACCCATTAAAAAGACCAAAAAACCACCTGCCCCACACCACCTCTTTGGGAATGTGGGCGTCGTATTCTTAAAATTGCTTCCTGCTGGGTATGGGCGAAGTTTTCTTTATCCTGAAAGAAAAATTTTAGGTTAATTGTCAAATTCTAAGAGAGGTAACTATATCCTTCACTATCCAGTCTGTGTATAATGCCAAAGTTCAGGGTTTATCTCAAGTCCTTATTCAAGTAGTCTTTGAGACTGGATCATCTCAGCTAGTCATCTCAAAATTGCTCTGAGCACCTTGTAGTTCAAAGCTGATCTATGGATGATGTTTGTCAGCTTAATGATATTATTATTGTCCACGTGGAATTGTTGTTGTTGTGGGGCCCCATCTTCTTTCTGGAGACTTCAGTTGATGTTAGGCCTGGCCATGATTTCCTGCAGAAAACTGATAAGAGACTCGAACACAAAAACATATATATGCAGCTAGCCTTTTTTCTAGAATTAGTTAGTACTCTATGTGACCATTCATATCTTAACAAAGTTTAAAATGTATATATATATATTAATCTTGTAAATTTTGATATAAAATTTATACTTTGAGAAAAGTTTAAAGAATCAGAATAGAATCAAAGAGTTGAGATTAGTAATAGAATAGTCCCTTAATTAATTTTGCTTTTGTCCTGTACCATAGCAGAAGATGGCTCTTATTCTGGCATGATACAGGGAGTTTGCATTTTCCTTTTAACAACATGCTTGATTTTAAAGAAGGAGAGAGCCATTCTCCAACTCCAAAGTCAGCTTTAAATTTTAATTGAACTGGGACTATTAGAAAACCAAGAGTGTTAAATCTTTAGAGAAAAGCAGAAACAAACATTTAGGAAGACATAAAATTTTTTTAGATAATATATACCCATACACCGTTTCACTCTGTTTCTTGGGATAGATGATTTGTCCCTTTTCTTCAGTTGTCTCATTTGTCCAGTGTTCTTCAGATTCCTTAACCTTCATTCTCCTAAAAGACAAAAACAAAAACCTTTCCCCAAGACTAATTTTGGGGATGTTCCTTTTTGGCAAGTTATTATCTGATGAAATGAAAAGGCATGTTTTATTGATACAAGTTAGTTTAAATTGGATGTTCATGCTGGTTGATGAACTATCACCTCCTCTAATTAAGAGGTCTCTCTTGTTCAAATCGAACCTTTATCAATTTTGATGGTACCCACAGCTTATCTTCTCCTGTAGAAACAAAAGCAAAACCACGTCCCCAATGTAATACATACCCTGGTTTCCATTCTGAGGTCAGCACATCCTTAAAGTATATAGGCTGATTTAATTCTGTAGTTTTTTCTATTATCCAATGTCTCTCTGCAGCTGTTGTTCCTTTCTCATTGGCATTCAGAAAATTCAAAGTTAGAAGAGCATTATGCAGTCTATTTCTGGGGGTTTTTGTTACCCATTTCTGTTTATTTAGCATATCCTTTAGAGTTCTGTTTGATCTTTCTATAACTGCTTGACCTGTAGGATTATGTGGTATGCCTGTAATATGCTTTATATTGTAATAAGCAAAAAACTGTTTCATTTTAACAGAGACATATGATGGAGCATTGTCAGTTTTGATTTGTGCAGGTATACCCATGATGGCCATAACTTCTAGCAAATGAGTGATTACAGAATCAGCTTTTTCAGAACTCAAAGCAGTTGCCCATTGAAATCCTGAATAAGTATCGATAGTGTGGTGTACATATTTCAATTTTCCAAATTCTGCAAAGTGAAACACGTCCATCTGCCAGATTTCATTTCTCTGAGTACCCTTTGGGTTACATCCTGCTGGTAATGGTGTCTGATTGTAGAAGGAACAAGTAGGACATTTCTTTATTATTTCTTTGGCTTGTTGCCAGGTTATGGAAAAATCCTTTTTTAAACCTTTACTATTAACGTGATGTTTTTTATGAAATTCTGAGGCCTCCAGCACATTTCCTATCAATAATTTATCAATCTCTTCATTGCCTTGTGCTAGAGGGCCTGGCAGACCAGTATGGGATCGAATGTGAGTTATATATAAAGGATGATTCCTTTTCCTGATTGTATCTTGTAATTGAATAAATAGTGAAGTTAATTCTGAAGCATCAGGGATAAATTCTGCAGTCTCAATATGTAACACCACTCTTTCAGCATACTGAGAGTCAGTTACTATGTTGAGAGGTTCTGAAAAATCCATTAATACCAACAGAATAGCATACAATTCTGATTTTTGCACTGAATTATACGGACTTTGAACCACTTTACTTAAATTTTCTGATTTGTAACCTGCCTTTCCTTCTTTGTTGGCATCTGTATAAAATGTACGAACTCCAGATATGGGTTTTTGCCGTACAATTCGAGGCAAGATCCATTCAGCTCTCTTTATAAGATCAATTCTATTGCTTTTGGGATATTTGCTGTTAATTTCTCCCAAAAAATTACTGCAAGCTCTTTGCCAAGGTTCACTTTCTGTCCATAATTTTTCAATGTCCTCCTTAGTTAATGGTACGACAATTTCTGCTGGGTCTATGCCTGCTAATTGACGAAGTCTCAATTTTCCTTTGTAAATCAAGTCAGAGATTTTTTCCACATAAGTTTTTAATTTTTTATTTGGTTTATTTGGTAAAAATATCCATTCCAATATAATATCTTCCCTCTGCATTAATATTCCAGTAGGAGAACGCCTAGAAGGTAAGATAACCAAAATGCAATCCAGCTTTGGATCAATACGATTCACGTGTCCTTCATGCACTTTCTTTTCTACCAAGGCTAATTCTTTCTCAGCTTCAGGTGATAATTCTCTTGGACTATTTAAGTCCTTGTCACCTTCTAAGGTTTTGAACAAATTAGTCAGTTCATCATTTTTTACCCCAACAATAGTTCGTAGATGAGAAATATCTCCAAATAATCTTTGAAAGTCATTAAGAGTCTGTAGTCTATCTCTCCGAATTTGCACCTTTTGGGGTCTAATTTTTTGTAGCTCTATTTTATATCCTAAATAATTAATAGAATCTCCTCTTTGTATCTTTTCAGGAGCAATTTGTAATCCCCAGCGAGGCAAAATTTTCTTTACTTCTTCAAACATTATTTCTAAAGTATCTGCATTTGAGTCAGCTAGTAAAATATCGTCCATATAATGATAAATTATAGATTTAGGAAATTTTTTACGTATCACTTCCAATGGCTGTTGTACAAAATATTGGCACAGAGTTGGGCTATTCAACATTCCCTGTGGGAGGACCCTCCATTGAAATCTTTTAACCGGTTGAGAATTATTATAAGTAGGCACTGTAAAAGCAAATCTTTCTCTGTCTTTTTCTTGTAAGGGTATTGTAAAGAAACAGTCTTTTAAATCAATAACTATGAGAGGCCATCCTTTTGGTAACAGAGTAGGCAAAGGCATCCCAGATTGTAGAGAACCCATTGGCTGAATTACTTTGTTAATTGCCCTAAGGTCTGTTACCATTCTCCATTTACCAGATTTCTTTTTAATAACAAATACAGGAGAATTCCAAGGGCTGGTTGATTCTTCAATATGCTGAGCATTTAACTGTTCTTCTACCAGCTCTTCTAAAGCCTGGAGTTTCTCTGTTGTTAAAGGCCATTGCTGGACCCATACAGGCTTGTCTGTTAACCATTTTAAAGGTAGAGCTGTTGGTGTCTTTGGAAGATCATCAGTTATTGTGCCCTGTTCTTGTATAATATGGATGGCTGGTGACCACTCATTAGAACAATATCTTCTAATATTTCTCTCAGTAACATGTGCTAGTTTATGATTTGTTTCTGAGATTGGAGGGATGTTAATCTGAGTATTCCATTGTTGCAACAAGTCTCGACCCCACAGGTTCATAGTTATGTTAGCCACATATGGTTTTAATTTTCCTCTCTGTCCTTCTGGACCTATACATTCGAGCCATCTTGCACTCTGTTTCACCTGAGATAATGTCCCAATTCCTAACAGTTGAACGTTTACCTCCTGAAGAGGCCAAGTTGGATGCCAAAATTCTGGTGCAATTATGGTAACGTCCGCACCTGTGTCTACCAGACCAGACAACAAAACACCATTTATTTTTATCGTTAATTTTGGTCTTTGTTCATTAATAGAAGTTTGCCAAAAAATTTTCTTTATGTTTTCTCCTGAATTTTCTATTCTCTCTGTTTCATCATTCTGACCAGCATGATTTATTCCAATAGGCATTTGGTTATTTAATCGCTCTCCAGAGCAGGCATTTCCTCTATGGCTGCCGGAAAGGTTTGAACTGGATTTGCACTGGGGGCCTGCCTGAGGCCCCTCTGGGAGTTTCCCGAAGACTGAGGCAAAGGATTACCCTGTCTGTCCTTTGTTGATCTACATTCGTTGGTCCAGTGTTTTCCCTTACCACACCTTCTGCATACTCCAGAAGGAAGGGGCATTCTGTTGCCATTGTTCCTTGAAGAAACATTGTTTCTGGAAATGACCTGTCTACAGTCCCTTTTCAAATGTCCTTGCTTTCCACATCCAAAACATCTAACACTCCTCAAACCTTTTGAAATTACTTCTCCTACCCATGTATCATCATGCTCATCAGCTTCAACATTAATTGTTTCTCTAATCCAATCTTCCATAGGTGCAGATCTTGCCCTTAATGGCCTGATTATTCTTTTGCATGCTGCATTCGCATTCTCAAAGGCCAAAGATTCAATTATTGCCTTACCAGCTTCTGAATCCGAGACCGTTCTCTTTACTGCTGAAGACAGTCTTTGTAAAAAATCTGTAAAAGACTCTTTTGGGCCTTGCTTCACCTTTGTAAATGACTCAGATTTTTTTCCTGGTTCCTCAACTTTGTCCCATGCATTCAAGGCTGCCGTTCGACATAAAATTAGGGTTTGGACATCATATAAACATTGTGCTTGTGCTGAAGCATATTGGCCTTCGCCCATAAGCTGATCCTGGCAAACTTGTACTCCTTTATCCCTCCATTGTTTTTCTATGTTTTTAGCCTCCTCCTTAAACCAAGTCAGAAATTGAAGTCTCTGGCTGGGTTCCAGAACACCTTGTGCGAGGTCCCGCCAGTCCTGTGGTACTATCCTATTATATGTTGACCAAGTGTTTAACATTTGCTTTACATATGGGGAATGCATGCCATAAGATACTATTGCCTCCTTAAACCTTTTTAAATCCAACATTTCAATTGGAGCCCAAGTATTTTGTGTAGCCATTTGATCAGGCATCTGCTGTACTGTTACAGGATAAATTAAGGGTGACTGTGTGAAAACAGGCTTTCTTTCTGCAACCTTATGATCCCGACTTGAAACAACTTCACTGTTAATTTCTTCTGTCTGAATTTTTACAGGTTTAACAAGTTCTTCTAACGCTGTTATCCTGGCACTTAAATTGACTATCTTTTTAAATATTAAAATGTGGATTATTATAGTGATGAGGTGCATAATTCCACCAATACTAATATTATATAGTTGTTCCATTGCCAGACTGCCTAAAATTTCGAACAAAAACCAATTTTCTTCCAATGTACACATAAAACCCATTTGTTTTTTAATGTGGAAAAAAATTCTCTTTTAGATAGTTTCTTTTAAAATATCTGATATATTATGACTTACCAAATCTGCGTAGAACAGTAGAAATCCGAGGGGATTTTCAAAGCAGCCACCTAGTGTCCCAGGTGTAAATCCAGAGAGAGAGAGAGAGAGAGAGAGAGAGAGAGAGAGAGAGAGAGAGAGAACGCACAAGAAAGCGTAGCCGGCTAAAGCTTAAATGCAGCCACGTGTTCCCTCTTGTGCCGAGTCAAGGCTTGGGTCTGGCTTCCTTAAGCTCCGACCACCATGTGCTTTGGCTTTACAGGCAGGGCCCTGTTCAGCAGGGCAGGTCTGAGTTGTTTGTAGCACCGGCTTTAGGCAAGCTGCTCACAGACCTAGGCCCGGGCTAGAAGTTGCTACCCGGACTAGGACGCCAGCAGCTCGGACTAAGAAGCCGATCGCCGCCGGCCGCCGTGTGCCGCCGCTGCCACCGCCGCCGCCGCCGCGGGCCGCCTGCCGCCCTTGCGGGAAAGCGGACCTGCCGCCAAGCCAAGCAGTTTTTAATGGATTCTTGTCACGTTGGGCGCCAGATGTTGATGTAACCAACCGTCTTATTAAATAAGAAACACAGAAACAATGTAAAAGAGAAAGCCGAGAGGTCAGAGCTCAGAGCTAAAATCTCACCCTTCCTCCTGCTGTCCCAGCTTCGCGAAAAGAGACCTACTTCCTCTCGGTTCGTATTTTTAAAGTATGTTGTTCTGCCTTCTCATTGGTTGTAAACCCAAACACATGACTGCCTCGTCACTGTCTGAATGTACAGCCCCCTAGGTCTTAAAGGCATATGTCTCCAATGCTGGCTGTATCCCTGAACACACAGAGATCTTATGGGATTAAAGGCGTGTGCCACCACCGCCACACTCTTGCTATGGCTCTAATAGCTCTGACCCTGAACACACAGAGATCTTATGGGATTAAAGGCGTGTGCCACCACCGCCACACTCTTGCTATGGCTCTAATAGCTCTGACCCTGAACACACAGAGATCTTATGGGATTAAAGGCGTGTGCCACCACCGCCACACTCTTGCTATGGCTCTAATAGCTCTGACCCCCAGACAACTTTATTTATTAACATACAATCAAATTAATATTTCAGTACAAATCAAAATAATATTTCAATACAATTAGATTACCACCACAGAACAGCAATACAACAAAGGCATGGGTAGACAGGAAGTAACTCGCATTTGGAAGCTGCAGAGTTGGTGAGGTAAGGTTGGCTGGTGGCTTTCCCTATTTTCCTGATCTCTCTAAGGCTTTCACCCCTGTATTTGGCTCCTTATTTTTTATTTAGTAAGACCATTTAGAAATTTATCTACATCTCTCAGCTACTTCCATATGTTATTTTTACTTTATAGTCACATATTTTCTTTATTTGTAATCTCTCATGGAACTTATACAAAGTCTATAGTACTAGATTCCACACCATACATCAAGTAGACTATTCCTGGCTATTAAGGCCTTCCCATAAACTTGCGATTTCTCTTTATAATAAGAAAGAGAACAAATACTATTCTTGTTTACTCTGGCAATGAAGCCAGAGCAGTTTTCTCTCTCTCATCCCCGAGTTAGCTATTTATTCTTCATCTTTATGTGGGGGCTCTCTGTAATTACTACTTTACTCATGATGGAGAAGAGCCACCACATGTAGAATAAGATCTGTTAGCTGTGACAGAAGGGTGAAATGAGCTCATCAAGTCATTTTGCAGGGAATCTTTTGTTGGTGTATTGATAAATAATTACATCACCTAAGCCAACTTAGTTTTGATTTACATGCTAGTTCCAACTGGAGAGAGATACTAGATGGTACCATACTAGAAGGAAAGGAGGTTGCCACTTTTTCTGAAAATTCCCACCTGGGGTCCTCTAATAATAGAGAGAGAAACTGAAAAGGGTACCATACCTGTAGGCAGAAATCCTGCCTTCTAGGTTCCCAAGTCCAATGTAATTCCTATAAATTTGATTATAGTTGAACAATGCTAATGAAAAGATCTAGGTTAGCCGGGCATTGGTGGCGCACGCCTTTAATCCCAGCACTCGGGAGGCAGAGCCAGGCGGATCTCTGTGAGTTCGAGGCCAGCCTGGGCTACCAAGTGAGCTCCAGGAAAGGCGCAAAGCTACACAGAGAAACCCTGTCTCGAAAAACCAAAAAAAAAAAAAAAAAAAAAGAAAGAAAAAGAAAGAAAGAAAAGATCTAGGTCATGTGCACAGTGAATTTATATCCAAACCTTTACCCCAGTCTTTATAACATGGCCTTAGTGTTGATGTTCAACAAATGCCTCTGAATCTCCTTTGAGGCAACTCATATCCAAATAAATTTGAGTTGATAAGTGGTAGTTTAAAGGATTTGACAGAACTGGAGAAATTGTCTTGATAGCCCCCTCCTTAAAGCAACTATACATTACAACAGTCTTCACGGCAGCAGCATATACAAGGAGCTCGGGGTTCTCATTGGTAGTTCTGTCCTTCTGTGTTCTTTAGATTCCAATCCTGTTGATTCTCCCAAGAGCAATCCAAGCAGGCCACTGGCTTCTTCCTTGAGAATTAAGCACAGCATGTAGATAGGATTTGACTTACATAGCTTCTAGTTTGGTTATTTTGTACTTGGGAACAGACAATAGAGAAGAAATACATAGTTTTCATTTATTTTTTTTTAAGTATATATACATGTGTCCTTGTCTCTGAAGCTCATGGAAGCATAATGGACACTAAACCATGTGAATTTGCTATATTTTATGTTGTGTGGGACAAAGAGGATGCATCACTAGTTTCATGCCTACTCAGAAGGGAATGTGTGTTTTCTTTCTTATGTTGTATTTCTTGCTATGGCTAGCAGGCACACAAGGTTGTCCTACCACACATGACTGGTCTGGATCAGACTCCAGCAACATCATGGGGAGTTCTTTTAAGAAAGCTAGGAATATCACTCACTTACAGTACAGAAGAAAGCAATTTGTTCTCCAGAGTAGGTGGGGAAAATGATGTCCACTGCTCAAGATCCCTAATATCATTAGAGTCACAAAGTGGAAACTTTATTGACAAGATCAAGTCAGGATGATTTCTGGAGTCAGCATCTTATAAATTTTGCCAGTTTAGTCATATTAGCAAAACAACATATTTTATAATAATCATATTGTCACACCAAATAAACATATATATCATTCCAACATCAGTTTATCTTATGCACAGTAGATTTTTTAAATGTAATTTTCAGTAATTATATATAAGCTAATATTCTAAAGAATATAAAACTAAAGCATGCTTCCAGTATACATGCAACTACATTTAAGACCATTAGGACTGAAGCTAATAAGAACTGAGAGACTGCTGTGTTATAGGCATTTATGTATTTATGTATTTCATGTACACACGTGTTTTGTCGGCATGTATATATACACAACAGAAGAAGACATAGGATCCTATGGGACTACAGCTATAGACAGTTGTGAGCTACCATATGGGACTCATGGCTCTGCAGTGGACCTCAGGACCTCTGGAAGAGCAACCAGTGCTCTTAATGACTGAACCATCTCTCCTACACCAGCATTTCCTATAACACAAAAGCTATGACAGTTCTTTCACTATGGTCAGGGATTAGTAGAATTGTATACTTGTGGAAAAACTCTGTGTTATTTGAATATATAATTTTGTGTTTCTTAAAAAATGAATAGTAGCTACTGTAAGATAGGAATGATTAGAAAGAATGAGCACAGTTTACGATAAAGAGCTTTAAGAAACAAGCTTCCTTTGTATTAAGATATTGCAACAGGGAAGCAAGGATAAACTGCAGTTTATTTTGTTATTTTCCTACTCTCTCTCCTCCTCAGCTATCTTTGTTTCTTATTTGGGAGAAGGCTAGAGACAGTTTATCTCCATGTAACACAGGATGGCCTTGAATTTCCTATATAGCTCAAACTGGCCTTAAATTCACAGAAATCCCCTTGCATCAGCATCACAGAGTGCTGGGGTAACAACATGAGCCTGGCTTGCTTATGATTTATTTTTTTCCACTTGAAATATTTTGGTTTCTGAGATTAAAATAACAACAACCAGACATCACTTGTCATCAAATGAAGCTTCTATACTGGAAATGGGCTACGTCTAATTGTGTTGCTGGTCCAAGCAGTCCTATGGGAACCCTTAAACAACCCAGGGTATTTACAAGACAGTGGGTTGCTCTCCACAAACTGACTTCAAGGCCCCATTGCTGAAGATAACACCCACACAACTCACTGACTACGGAGAAGTAGAGCTGGTGCCTACATAGAGCCTTTACTTTTATGCTCTAGATCTTTGGTACAGCAAGGTACTCTGCATGTTACCAAAGAAGAAGCATAAATACCAACCCTTTGATCTATAGTGGTGATCTCCCTTCAAGATATGTCAGTACCATGGTGGCACAAAGATTGTAGGAGTAACCAGCCAGTATCTTGTTTGACTGAAGACCCACTCCATGAGATTAAACTCATTCCTGACACTGCTTTGGTGACCAAAAACCCAACACTAGATAGCCCAAGGACCTACAGTAAAACCAAATTTTACTCTTCTACTAAAAGAATATAGAAATAAAATGACTCCTAATGACATTCTGCTATACTCAGAGATCAAGAACTTGCTCAGCCATCATCAGAGTAGCTTCCTCCTACAGTAGCTAGGAACAAATACAAAGACTCACAGCCAGTCATTATGCAGGGAAGGAGAGGCCTTAGAACATTAAGCCCTAATGGCAATGTCTCCATTAAATCCCTCCCTTCAGAGCTCAGGGAACCCTGCGGAAGAGACAGTAGAAAGAGTATAAGAGCCAGACAGGATGGAGGACACCAAGAAAACAGAGCCCTCTTTATCAACAGGATCCATGCACACATGAACTCAGAGACTGAGACAGTATGTTCAGGGTCTGAATAGAGTCTTCACCAGGTGGGGTCCTAGAACTGAAAGGAAAAGTGGACATATGCCCCATCTCTGACCCAGAAGCTACCTCTAATTGATAACCACTTACAAATGGAAACTGAGTTTCCTCCAAGGGATTCTCACTGGGAAAACAAATGACTGTGAAGGGTAGGCTCTGTGCTCAACAGTAGATTGTCAAAAGAAAATGAACTCAGTGGCGTCTTTGGAGGTTCTTTGTCTCATTATGTCATGTCAGGGTATTTTCTTCTTAATCCTATTTTTTATTTTTGTTTTATTTAATATAAATATATTTTAACTTTTTTCTTCTCTTTGTGTCCTACAGGTCCTTTGCCTTATAGCTACCAGCTTAGTGTTTTAGTTAGTTATAGGCTTCCTGATTGTGCAAACAAGTGAATATCTGTGTCCATATCTGTTTTTTGAGCCTTTTCTTGAGTTTTTCCTATTGTTTGTTTTGTCCTATTCTAGTATATTAGTTTTTGTTTTATCTTATATTATGTTATTTTAATTATATTATATTATATTATGTTATATTATATTATTATCCCTTAAAAGCCTGTTTATTTTCTAATAAGAGACAGATAGGGAATGGATCCAGACAAGAGGGGAGGAGAGGAGGAACTGAAAGGAGCAGAGGGAGGTAAAACTGTAAACACGTTATATCATCTGAGAAAAAGAATCCATTTTAAGAAAAACCCAAATGAAAACAGAGAGATCAAGAAAGGGTGTGGATTTGTGTGACTCAGGAGGAGCTGAGAGGAATCTGGAGAGGAGGAACAATAATCAGAATAAATTATATGAAATAAAATCTATTTTTAATTAAAACAAACTGAAGAGTTTTCTATGAAAAATCTCTATTATTGTAGTATGACATTGGAATGGATTACTGTAACCCTTTTCTTTATGCCTATATAAGTGGAAGCAAATAGAAGGACAAGGACTTGGTGTTTGTAAAACCCAGTACCTAAAATGACTAGCAGTTTCTACCGCTTGCAAACTTGAACTAAATCTGAAGTCACCACCCCTCCCTTTATTTTGTCCAACAATTTCCTCCACGTACTTTAAATGCTTTTGCAATTGCTACTATAATCTCGATTATCCATGAGAAGTTCTTCATCTCTAACCAAGAATTCCTCCTGTGGTTTGAAGTGATCTCAGATTTTTTCTCTGTGATGCAGTTAGCATGTGAGTCTGTTTATAGATATGGACATGGAAGCTGCAGGATTGACACAGGCAGGTTTACTGTGCTAGCCAGTTAAAACGCACTCCATCCCATTTTTGATGCTTATCAACATGTAGAACTTCTCTGCACAGTAATTAGGTATAAGTAGTAAGTACATTACAAATACAGCTGAACAGTTGAATCCCCTTAGGACCTCTCTTCACTGTCATCTGTTCTGGGAATAGAGGCATATTAAAGCTTTTGCCTGATTCAGGGACTACTAATCAATGTCCTCCATCTAACCCTTCTACACAATGTGTCTCTAGTCTCATGCTTTCTAGAGTCATATATATATATATATATATATATATATATATATATATATATATATATATATATATATATATATATATTGGTTTTCTTTCACTGGGGACTGCATTTTGCCCTCTTGTTTGTATTCTCCAGGCTCCTCTCTTCTGAAATTTTCCTGGGTATTGATCTAGCTCTTCCCAACTGTATACTAGACATACCAAATAGGCCTAAAATATCTTTTGAGCATGGAGTTACCAAAACAGAAAATACAGCTTAGGGGTAGCTTGTAATGTACAGCAAGTCCAAGGGTACCAGCATGCGGGCTACAAACTGTGGTGGATGTTCACCTCCTGGACAAAGTGGCAAAGCTGAGCCGGAGTTTTGGATAAGACAAGATAACCAAGCAGCAATTGCCCAAGGCACCGTCTTTGAGAAAGAAGCTAAAATATCACCGAAGTGAAATAAAGCTTTTAAGGCAAGTTTCCACGCATAACATCTTACATAACTAGAAAAATGTAAATTGGCCACATTCTTCTGCCAAAGTAGATGGTGCCCTTAAACGAAAAGGAAAAGAATAAACTAAAAGCCCCCTCACTGCTGATACATAGGCTAAACCAAATATATATATATATAACCCTAGAGTTTATTGTGGTAAAATCATGCAACATGAGACAAGGCCTCAGTAATTTTATGCTTACTGCATTAATGCGAAAGACTGGCTACACACAGCAGTTCTCTCATGCACATTATCATCTACAGCAAAGTTTTCACCGGTTAATGAAAAACTCCTCCTTCCTATCCCTCCCCAGCCCCTGGAAATCAGCTCCCCACCCTGCCTGATTTTCTGAGATTATTTTGGATTTTTCTTTGTGTAAGAGGAATCAGGCAATATTTGTGTATTATAGCTGACTAAGCTTCTTGTCCTCAAAATTCTTGCATGTTGTTCCCTATCACGGCACGCCCTTCCTTCTGAAATGTGTGTAGGAGTCTATTGTATGTCTATATGCCACTCTTTCTTTCTGTATCTGTTCATTTGTTTCTAGACACTGAGGTTGTTTATTCATCTTGACTATTTTGACACCATTGTGTTGAGCACAGGGAGTGCCACTGCCTCTTTAAAATTCTCGTTTTCATTTTTGCAAACTGCTGGCAGTGGCTCTCTGCCAGAATCAGGAGCTACACAGTCTGCATTGTCTCTGATCTTCAGTGTCTCTATTGTTCATTCAGGAGTACTCTTCATAAAAACCCAGTCATATCTAAATCTGAATCATTTACATACATACTTCTTACCTAGTGTTCCTTAAAAATTCATTACATATTTTTTTTACTTATTTTTGTACACATGCCATGATGCACATATAGTATTCCAAAGACAGATAGAGGGAATCAATCCTCTCCTTCCACCTAGTGAATCCCAGGGGTCAAACTCAGGTCCTCAGCCTTGGTGGCAAGCATCCTAAATTGCTGACGTATCTCACTGGCACCCAAGAAATATACATGCTCATACACCTTTCTGCTGCATACAAGAACACATCTTAAATTCAAAGATAGACACTACCTAAGAATAAAAGGCTGGGAATAGGATTTCCAATCAAATGGTCTTAAGAAATAAGTGGGTGTAGCCATGCTGATATCCAGCAAAATAGACTTCAAACTAAAATCAATCAAAAATGATCAAGAAGGGCATTACATACTCATCACAGGAAATATCCACCAACATGAAGTTTCAATTCTGAACATTTATGCCCCAAACACAAGGGCACCCACATATGTAAAAGAAACATTACTAAAGCTTAAACCACATATAAAACCCCACACATTAATAGTGGGAGACCTCAACACCCCACTTTCACCACTGGACAGATCTCCCAAATCGAAACTTAACAGAGAAATAAAGGACTTAACTGATGTAATGACTCAAATGGACCTAATAGTTATCTACAGAACATTCCATCCTAACAAAAAATAATATACCTTCTTCTCAGCACCCCATGGAACTTTCTCTAAAATCGACCACATACTTGGCCACAAAGCAAATCTCAACACCTCCTGTGTTTTATCAGACCACCATGGTTTAAAGTTAGATTTCAACAACAACAAAAACTACAGAAAACCTATAATCTCATGGAAACTGAATAATGCTCAACTGAATCACCAATGGGTTAAGGAAGAAATAAAGAAAAAATTAAAGGCTTCCTACAGATCAATGAAAATGAAGACACCACATACCCAAAGTTATGGGACACAATGAAAGCAGTGTTAAGAGGGAAATTCATAGCACTAAATGCCCACATAAAGAAGTTGGAGAAATCTCACACTAGTGACTTAACAGCACACCTGAAAGCACTAGAACAAAAAGAAGCAAAGTCTCCCAGGAAGAATAGATGCCAGGAAATTATCAAAGTGAGAGGTAAAATCAATAAAATAGAAACTAAGAGAACAATACAAAAAATTAATGAAACAAAGAGTTGGTTCTTTGAGAAAATCAACAAGATAGACAAGCCCTTATCTAAATTAACCAAAAGACAGAGAGAGAATAAAAATCAGAAATGAAAAGGGGGACATAACAACAGACATTGAGGAAATCCAGAGAATCATCAGGTTGTACTTCAAAAACCTCAATTCCACAAAACTGAAAAATCTAAAAGAAATGGATAATTTTCTGGATAGGTTCCACATACCTAACTTAAATCAAGACCAGACAAACTATTTAAATAGTCCAATAACCCCTAAGGAAATAGAAACAGTCATTAAAAGTCTCCCAAGCAAAAAAAAGCCTAGGACCAGATGGTTTCAGGGCAGAATTCTACCAGATCTTCAAAAAAGAGTTAATACCAATACTCTCTAAATTGTTCCACATAATAGAAACAGAAGGAACATTACCAAACTCCTTCTATGAGGCTACAATTACCTTGATTCCTAAACCAAACAAGGATACAACAAAGAAAGATAACTACAGACTGATCACCCTCATGAACATTGATGCAAAAATACTCAATAAAATACTGGCAAACAATCCAATTAAAAATGGGCTATAGGCCGGGCGGTGGTGGCTCACGCCTTTAATCCCAGCACTCGGGAGGCAGAGCCAGGTGGATCTCTGTGAGTTCGAGGCCAGCCTGGTCTACCAAGTGAGTTCCAGGAAAGGCGCAAAGCTACACAGAGAAACCCTGTCTCAAAAAACCAAAAAAAATTTATCATGGTCTCCTATTCCTTGTTCTCCCTCTCTTTTCTTGATCCAGCTAGGATCTCCCACTCTTTCCCTCGACTGTCGCCCTTCATTGTTCCCACTCATGACCAGGCTATTCATGTAGATCTTGTCCATTTCTCCGTGTCTTTTTTTGGGGTCCCGTTTTCCAGGTAGCCTCACTGGTGATGTGAGTAGCAGTCTAGTCATCCTTGTTCCACATCTAGCATCTTCCTATGAGTGAGTACATACCATATTTGTCTTTCTGAGTCTGGGTTACCTCACTCAGGATGATTTTTTCTAGATCCATCCATTTGCCTGCAAATCGTGTGATGTCGTTGTTTTTCTCTGCTGAGTAGTATTCCATTGTGTATATGTGCCACAATTTATTTATCCATTCTTCAGTTGAAGGGCATCTAGGTTGTTTCCAGGTTTTGGCTATTACAAACAATGCTGATATGAACATAGCTGAGCAAGTGCTCTTGTGGTATGATTGAGCATTTCTTGGGTATATGCCCAGGAGTGGTATAGCTGGATCTTGATTCCCAATTTTCTAAGAAAGCGCCATATTGATTTCCAAAGTGGTTGTACAAGCTTGCATTCCCACCAGCAGTGGAGGAGAGTTCCCCTAGTTCCACATCCTCTCCAGCATAAAGTGTCTTCAGTGTTTTTGATCTTAGCCACTCTGACAGGCGTAAGGTGGTATCTCAGAGTTGTCTTGATTTGCATTTCCCTGATGATTAGGGAAGTTGAGCAATTCCTTAAATGTCTTTCAGCCATTTGGGATTCCTCTGTTGAGAATTCTCTGTTTAGTTCTTTACTCTGTACATTTAGTTGTTTAATTATTATTTGGCGAGGGGACTTTTTTGGGGGTCTATTCTGTTTGGTGTTCTATAGGCTTCTTGTATCTTCATAGGCATTCCCTTCTTTAAGTTGGGAAAGTTTTCTTCTATGATCTTGTTGAATATATTTTCTGTGCATTTGAGTTGGTATTCTCCTTCTATCCCTATTATTCGTAGGTTTGATCTTTTCATGGTGTCCCAAATTTCTTGGACATTTTGGGTCATGACTTTGTTGGCTTTAGTGTTTTCTTTGACTGATGAATCTATTTCTTCTACCGTATCTTCAATGCCAGAGATCCTCTCTTCCATCTCTTGCATTCTGTTGGTTATACTTGCATCTGAAGTTCCCAATGGTTTACTCAGATTTTCTATTTCCAGCATTCCCTCTCTTTGTGTCTTCTTCATTTTTTCTATTCCCCTTTTCAGGTCTTGGACTGTTTCCTTCATTTGTTTCATTGCTTTTTCATGATTTTCTTTCAGTACTTTATTGTTTTCTTCCAGGGCTTTTTTGTTTTCTTCTACTTTATTTGTCCTTTCCTCTAGTTTTTTATAGTGTTCTTCACATTTTTTGTCTTTTCCTCTACACAAGCCTCTACCTTCTTCATGATGTTATTCATAAGGCTGTTTTCTTCTGCTTCTTCCAATTTTTGATGTTCAGGTCTAGATGTTGGAGGAGGGCTAGGTTCTGGTGATGCTGTATTGCTCTTCATTTTGTTGTATGTATTTCTGCCTTGATGCCTGCCCATCTCCTTGTGATTCGTTGTTGGTCTTATCAGTGCACTTGGTTCAGACAGAGCTGACAGATTCAGGACGTCTCTCTCTCTTGCCCAGATGGGAGCTCTCTTGTCCAAATGGGAACTCTGGGACAGGATGGGAGCTCTTGTCCAGACAGGAAGTCCGGGCCAGGATGAGAGCTAAGTCTCAGAAAGTGTCTGGGGTCTCGGTCGGATGGGCATGTGGTTAGGGCATGGAGATTGCAGGGTCTGCTGGGGGTCTTGGCAAAGGGGAGCCTTCCCGCTAGGGCTAGAAGGGAACCTCTGGTCCAGAAGGCAAGTCCGGGGCAGGATGGGAGCTGGGGGATGGTCTCCAAGTCTCTGGAAGTGGCTGGGGTCTCAGGCATATGGGCATCGGGGCAGGGCGTGGAGATTGCAGGGTCTGCCGGGGGTTTTAGAGAAGGGTGGCCCTCCAGGTAGTGCTAGAATGGAACCTGCCCAGTGGCCCAAACCTGGGGCCAAGTTGGGCAGGTCTTCCCCAGAGTGGCTGGTGCCCAGGGATGGAGTCTAGGCTAAGCCTGGACACTCACCTCTGGTCCCAAAGGGAAGTCGCAAGTGTAACTCTTAGCCTTCTGTGCTAAGGTGGGGAATGGACTAATGTGGGTGCATAACAATTGATAAAATTCCTTTCCCATTTGTTCTCCTTTGTCATTGCACATGAAACAAGGTCTTGATACATGGACCAGGCCAGCTAGAACTCACTACATTATCCAGACTGGCCTTGAACTTGAGATCCTTTTGCCTTTGCCTCCTGAGTGATGGGATTACAATCATGTATCACTTGTTTTCTTATTTTCTGTATCTCCAGATGTTAGAAATTAGGAATAGTATAGCAGGCAAGAGTGGGATATAGTGATGCTTGAAACAAGAGAACAAAGAATCATTTTTAGAAAAGAAGATCTGGAGGACATTTGTCAGGGAATCCCAGAGGAACAGAACTGATAGAATGAATTATTAAAAGTGATATTTTTAGATTGATTTATAAAATACAGTTTGGGTAGCATACCAATGGTTGTCCTTATACTGAAGAGGTTAAGACCTTGGTAGATGCTCATTCTACAAGGCTACATATCTCAGCAGGGCCAATCTGATGCTGAAATCTTGAAGGATGCCTGGAGAGCCACTGGTCTTCAGTAAACATCTGAATATATTTGTGTTTTGATGTCAGCAAAGGATGGCATCAACAGCATTTTAAATCAACTCAGCCAGCAAGACTTGAAGGTAAAGCGGTTTCCTAAGACCTCCTGAATCTAAACCACTGTCCACATTTAGGGTGAATCTTCCTATTTCAATTAACCTAATCAAGAAAAGCCCTCACAGGTATGCCAAATGACTTGTCTCATGGGTGATATGGTAATATTTTTTTGTACTGAATTGTGATTTTATTTGTATGTTAATTAATAAAGTTGCCTGGAGGTCAGTGGTAATAGTAAACCATAGCAGAGCTAGGCATTTGTGGTGCACGCCTTTAATCCCAGCAAGATATCTGTAAGCAGAGCTAGGTACATCTCTGTGTGGTCAAGGATACAGCCAGCATTGGAGACACATCCCTTTAATCTCAATACCAACCATAGAAGACCTAGAGGTCTGCACAGACAGGCAGTGATGAGGCAGTCATGTGGTTGGGTTTACAACCAATGAGAAGGCAGAACAGAAAGTCTATATAAAGACAAACACACAGGAAGTAGGTCTCTCTTGGCAGAAGAGGATCACTGAAGCAGGAAGGGTAAGGCTCTTAGCTCTGACCTCTTGGGCTTTTATCTTTACATTGGCTCTGTGTTTCTTATTTAATAAGACGGTTACTCCTACAATTCTCAATCTTCTCAAGTTGACCGCCAAAGCTAGCTGTTACAGACAGAAAGGGCCAAAAAGGCATGGGTATTTTTTAATATAGTATATATAAACATGTACTAAATTTTCCAATGTATAGATATAATTAGGCTTTCAATGTAGCTATTTTAAAGACTGTTGAAATAAATCATATCACTTTTCTGGAATTGGATGATAAATAAAATGGGGAACAAAGAAAAACGTCAGAATTGAAACTGGTTTTGAACATAAAATCTGACAGATATTTTCAAGATTTGTAAGTTCAGAAATATTTAATGTGTACTTACTCGTTTCCTGGTACCATTTGAAGCACTGAATTATTCAGGACCTTTGCATATAGGTTACAATGGCCCAGACTTGTGTGTGTGTGTGTGTGTGTGTGTGTGTGTGTGTGTGTGTGTGTGTGTGTGTGTGTGAGAGAGAGAGAGAGAGAGAGAGAGAGAGAGAGAGAGAGAGAGAGAGAGAGAGAAGTAGTGTGTAGTATCAATTGATTGTGTAACAAACAGACACAACCCTGGGAAACAGCATCCCTAACAGAAGCATCAGCAAGACCGAAAGTCTTAGAAATGGAATTGTTTGTCTGTTGAAGGGCAGAAAGAAAGGAAGGACAGACTATAGTGAATACAGAAGGTGATTAGGCTGCTGATGTGGGTCAATGCCAGATTGTTCAGGGTTTTGGAAGTGGTTGCCTTGTGATTATAATAAAATAGTGAGCTTAGGAAATGCAGAAACTAGTGACCAAAGTTCAGAGAAGTGCTGCAGAGGACCCATGGGTGATATGGTTCTCCACTGGTTCATCAGACGTTAATGAAAATTTCCAAGGAGAGATGAGGAATATGACTAGAGGGACAACAATAGTAAATGTCACACTGATCCCACAAAGGATGTACACTTGAAATAGAGGCAGGTAGAGCTACAGATGGGTTGGTTGTTGGGTATGGGAATGAAGGAAAGGGAAGAGTCATCATCATTTTGAGGTTGGAAAATTTTATGAGCAGTGTGCAGTTCACAGATGGAAACATTGGAGGAAAAGCATGCTTCTCTGGGTAGAAATTGTGCTGTCTTGGTGGTGTTAGAATGAGTGGGCATGGCAAGCAGTCTACAAGTCTGTAGCCAAGACAAATTGACTAGTCTTCAGGTATAACCTGGAAGATCACCAACATAAATATTGTCTAAAATCATTCAAGGGGAAGAAACACCTATGATGAGGATGGCATTAAGAAGAGTCTTCTGGGGCAAAATGTAACAATAAAATCTGACAGGTGAGGTGGAGCTAACAAAGGCAACTGAGGAGGTGTTAGCAATGAAGAAGGGAATTCTAAGTGTGTTTGTTCAGTCAAAAGGAAACAAATATTTCATAACATGTTGAGAAGTAAAAACTAACGATACGGCTTTCCATTGTCAACATTATCTTATAAAGCTGTAATCTTGCCTCCTTGGGCCATTGAATTTACCCACACTTGTGGAGCCCCAATTCATCCTCTGGGACCCCATCGTTGCTGTGGGTAAATGACAGTTGTCAAGATACCATTGGACAGGCTTTTATTCCCATTTCCTGTGATATGGCCTCATTTAACCATGACTGACCTTAAACTCCTGATCTTCCTGCTTCCACCTCTCAAGTGTTGGTATTCCAGGTGTGCACCACCATGCTTGGCTTCATTTTAACCTAAAAGGAGTATTTTTCTGACTGTTGGGTTGTTTCTCAATGACTAGGATACTATATATGCCTCACTTTTCTCAATGTTTTTAATTGCTTTATTTTGTGATTAGCACTGTGTTCTATTCTCCCTCTCCCAATAATCCTGTAAGTTTGAAGCAGTGGGGACACTGTAGAATAGCACATACTATTTTTACTTGTAGGGCAGTTGATTTCTATGAGGTCTGTGAGATTTGGTAAAATTCAGTATAGAAGTTGATAGTGACAAGCCTGGATAGGTATAAGGAGATTGACAGATTCAAACAGCCCTATGGGATGGAAGGTTAAAGGAAGTAATCTTGTTTGTATCCACAATGCTTAGCCACGGGATTAAATACTGCCTGCCTCATCTGGCATTCTCTTTTTGGCTCTACATTAGCTTTAGTGTATCACAACATTTTCTTTGCCATTCCATATATTGAATATGATAATGGATCCTTTTATTTTAAAAAACACAATTTGTTATTGATTCATTGGGAATTTCACATCACTCACCCCAATCCCCCTAACCTCCCAGTCCCTCCATTTTCACTGCTCACCCCTGTAGCATCCTCCCAAAATTAATTAAAACCAACCAACCAACTAACCAACCAACCAACCAAACAAACAAACCCATCTATGCCTTCTGTCTTTCCAACACAATGGCTGTTCTTATTCATTGAAATAAATATTCCAGACTTTGGTTTGCTTGAAATATAGGTACTCAATACATGCCCACACTTTGTACCAGTGTGTCACAGCCTGTCACAGGAATAATTGCTTGAGAAAACAAATTCTTTGAGAAGCAGTTGAGATAATCCTATGGGATTTTATGAGAAGAGTTACGTACAGCCACTGTGACATAAGATTGGAAATGCTTGCCCACAGTGGAATGGGCTGCTTTCCAGAGAGATGCTGTTCCTCCTAAACTCAGTACTGGTTTGGAGCATATTCTGGTGGAAAAAGACACACCTTTCAAATTAGAATGAGAATGAGACTAGTGAGAAGAAACTAATGACATTGTAAGTTTCCTACAGATTGAGAAAATATAGTAATATTTCCAGTACCACTTTCTTAGAGAATAAATGGATCTGCTGGTGAAAGGCTAACTCTTCACATATAAGGCAAACAGGTTAATTATAATTGAAATACAGGTTAGGTCTTCCATTTGGGTTCACGATCATAGCACTAGATTTAAAAAAAAAAAGGAATAGTGTAAACTGATTCCAACTACCTTTCTACCTACTTCTAATAATGAATTAGCTTGGCTTATAAAGTTGAATGATATAAGGACAGGGCTATAAACATATTGTGAGTTGGTACACAGTACTTTAAATTCTTTATAGTAATGTTCAAGAGAAACTTATTGTTAAATAATTCAGCAATAATTACTAAAGGACAGCATTGATTCCTGTGAGCAAGCCAGGGCTTCTGCATATTAAAGAACACTGCCTCTACTCTATGAGATCAGATGGAGTCAGCTAGTTAGGGTGGTATATTGTGATTAAATGATAATTCACAAAGGCAAACTATATTGAGTTTGGGCTTTGGGACTTCAGGTTTGCACTTTAATTTACAAAAAGATTCAATATTTAGATTCAGTTTCTCTCAAAAAACTTTGCAATGATAGGAATTTTTATATTCAAGTTTGGGACATCTCTAAAATGGTAATACTTTTCTTTTAGAAGCTCTTGGCATTATTATTTTAGCTCACTGTAAAACCCACAGGTCCTACCAGAAAAATGAGCTTAGATGTAATTTAGCATAACAAATACCCTAAGCAATGAAATGTGAGGCCATGAGCAGAGCTTGTGTATATCACAGAAGATTCTGCTTACCCTCTGCTCTAACGTGATTCCTTCATGGAAATGGCAGCGGTTTCTGTACACCTAGCCTGCCTGTCTGAATAGTTACTTCATCCTTGGATCCCTGCCAGTTACCTTCTCTGATGCTATTGAAGAGACATGGTGCATTATATTCAGCTTGACATCATGGCTAATACCCCTTTCACCCAAACACATGTAATTTTAGACTTACTTTCATGTGGTCTGTCCAATTTACCTGGGTATAATTAGCCTGTAGTTTAATGAAATTTTGTGGTTTTTGCTTTAGCACAGCCTTAACTAAACTTTTCATTCTTTTGCTTACCATGTCCCATTATCATCGAAGACCTGACACTAATGCTGATCCTGAAGTTGTTTTCCTCGAGCCTTTTATTGCAGCCAAATAATAAATTGAATTCTGTAATTATATCCAGTGCGGATTTAAAGTTTTTTTCAACTTAATTTTTTCTTCTGCAAGAAGAGTTGAATCTTGGGACTGGTCATGGTAGGTAAGAATTCTCTACTGAGCTATACCATAGCAATTAGGGTTAGAGTCTTGTATGTAGCTCAAGCTATCCTTGTATTCCCTTCATAACCAAGGCTAGCTTTGAACTTTAGAACCTCTTGCTTCTGCTTCCTGAGTGCTGGGATTACAGGTGTACACTACCATACCTGGCTTCAAATCTGAACTTCTTTAGGAAGGTAAGTTGAGCTGAATTACAAAAATCATTTTTATTGCAAGAGTATAGAGAATTGAAAGTGCAAAATAAAAGTGGATACATTATTCAGGAAACATTGCTTTTCCTGCTTAAGTAATAAAATTTTTAAATCATATAATTTTATATTTTAAATCAGTTTAGTTCATATGTCACAGTTGTCATAATAGGATTATCAGAGAATCAAAGTTCTTTTATTCCTTATTAATTTGTGGAGTTCTGATGTAAATTCAGATCCACCTGGCTATAGAGCTTGAGGCTCAATATGCTGAGAATCGGGACCCTCATCTTACTGTGTTTGACCCTCCATGATCTCCATGATCTGTCTTACCCTTTCATGAATTTGTTCACCAGGGTAGGAGCTGGATTGTTTGAACTGAATAGGAAGGTTAATTGTTGCCCAAACAGGAAATGCCAGATGCCATAGAACACAATACTTTTCTTAAATATGTTTTGTGGATGCTGTTGATTTGTTCTGTTTTGTTTTCAATTTTGGATCCCATGGTAGCTTGATGCAGGCATCAGGTTCCATAAGAACTGGGCTTCCTGCCCAGATCCCAGCTCACATGTGGATTGTAGGAAGTTACTTAAACTCTTAAAGCACCAGTCACACATGTAAAGTAGAGTCAGGTCAGTGTTCTGTTAGATTTTTCTGTGAGGATTAAATGAATGGTTTCTAGCACACTGCCAGACACCAGAGAGAGCTCAATGAATGAGAAACACAACCGTGACACCACTTTGTGTTCCCAGAGAAAACTTGGCATAAAAACTACTGAGGTGCATTTCTTTCTTTCCTCTTGGGGGTAAAGAAAATAGTGCCAGACAGAGAATTTGTCTCCTTAGATTGAGGTATGGTAGCCAAGGCCAGAGTCTACCATTAATCTTCCAATGGTGTGTGTCAAGGGATTACCAAGAGACAGGTGAAGAAGTTTTACTCTGCATAAGACTAAAGAATTGTAACAGACTCAAGGCAACAAGTGTGCATTTCATTAACTGAAATTAATACCTGTATATTCTACTGGCTCTCCTATGATATGATGAATGTAGAGAATATGCCACTATGTAATTTTCTGTGTAGATTTTATGGAATACACCCATCAAGGGTTCATTTAGGGAAGTATATTACTATGTGTATCATGAACACAAAAGTTTTTTATTTATTTATTTTATTTTATTTTATTTTACAATACTATTCAGTTCTACATAACAGCCACAGATTCCCTTGTTCTCCACCTTCCTATCCCCCTCCCCTTACCCCCAGCCCACCCACCCCATTCCCACCTCCTCCAGATCAAGGTCTCCCCCGAGGACTGAGATCGACCTGATAGACTCAGTCCAGGCAGGTCCAGTGCCCTCCTCCCAGATTGAGCCAAGCATCCCTGCATAAGTTCCTGGTTTCAAACAGCCAACTCATGCAACGAGCCCAGGACCTGGTACCACTGCCTAGATGCCTCCCAAACAGATCAAGCCAATCGACTGTCTCACCTATTCAAAGGGCCTGATCCAGTTGGGGGACCCTCAGCCTTTGGTTCATAGTTCATGTTTCCATTCGTTTGGCTATTTGTCCCTGTGCTTTATCCAATCTTGGTTTCAACAATTTTCACTCATATAAACCCTCCTCTTTCTCACTAATTAGACTCCCAGCGCTCCACCTGGGGCCTAGCCGTGGATGTCTGTATCCAGATTCCTCAGTCCTTGGATGGGGTTTCTGGCACAACTATTAGGGTGTTTGACCATCCCATCACCAGAGTAGGTCAGTCCCGGCTGTCTCTCGGCCATTGCCAGCAGTCTTTTGTGGGGGTATCTTTGTGGATTTCTGTGGGCCTCTTTCGCACTTTGTTTCTTCCTTTTCTCATGTGGTCTTCATTTACCATGGTCTCCTATTCCTTGTTCTCCCTCTCTGTTCTTGATCCAGCTGGGTTCTCTTGCTCTCTTTCCCTCGACCCTCACCCTTCATTGCTCCCATTCATGTCCAGGCTGTTCTTGTAGATCTCATCCATTTCTCCATCATTGGGTGATCCCCGTGTCTTTCTTGGGGTCCTGTTTTCCAGGTAGCCTCACTGGTGATGTGAGTAGCAGTCCAGTCATCTTTGTTCCACATCTAGTATCCTCCTATGAGTGAGTACATAGCATATTTGTCTTTCTGAGTCTGGGTTACCTCACTCAGGATGATTTTTTTCTAGATCCATCCATTTGCCTGCAAACCTCATGATGTCATTGTTTTTCTCTGCTGAGTAGTATTCCATTGTGTATATGTGCCACAATGTATTTATCCATTCTTCAGTTGAAGGGCATTTGGTTGTTTCCAGGTTTTGGCTATTACAAACAATGCTGATATAAACATAGCTGAGCAAGTACTCTTGTGGTATGATTGAGCATTTCTTGGGTATATGCCCAAGAGTGGTATAGCTGTATCTTGGGGGAGATTGATTCCCAATTTTCTAAGAAAGCGCCATATTGATTTCCAAAGTGGTTGTACAAGCATGCATTCCCACCAGCAGTGGAGGAGAGTTCCCCTAGCTCCACATCCTTTCTAGCATAAGGTGTCTTCAGTGTTTTTGATCTTAGCCATTCTGACAGGCGTAAGGTGGTATCTCAGAGTTGTTTTGATTTGCATTTCCCTGATGATTAGGGATGTTGAGCAATTCCTTAAATATCTTTCAGCCATTTGAGTTTCCTCTGTTGAGAATTCTCTGTTTGTATTTGGGGCATAAATGTTCAGAATTGAAGCTTCATGTTGGTGGATCTTTCTTGTGATGAGTATGTAATGCCCTTCTTGATTTCTTTTGACTGATTTTAGTTTGAAGTCTATTTTGTTGGATATCAGGATGGCTACACCCGCTTGTTTCTTAAGACCGTTTGATTGGAAAGTCTTTTCCCAGCCTTTTATTCTTAGGTAGTGTCTGTCTTTGAATTTGAGATGTGTTTCTTGTAGGTAGCAGAAAGATGGGTTCTGCTTTCATATCCATTCTGTAAGCCTATGTCTTTTTATAGGTGAAATAAGTCCATTGATATTAAGGGATATTAATGACCAGTGATTGTTCATCCCTATTATTTTTGATGGTAGTGTGTGTGTGTACTTCTCTTCTTTGGGGTTAACTGCTGTGGCTTTATCTATTGCCTGTGTTTTCAAGTGTGTATCTGACTTCCTTCGGTTGGAATTTTCCTTCTAGTGTTTTCTGTAGGGCTGGGTTTGTGGATAAGTATTGTTTAAATCTGGCTTTGTCTTGGAATGTCTCGTTCATTCCGTCTATGATGATTGAAAGTTTTGCTGGGTATATTAGTCTGGACTGACATCCATGGTCTCTTAGTGTCTGCATTACATCTGTCCAGGTCCTTCTGGCTTTCAAAGTCTCCATTGAGAAATTGGGTGATATTCTGATGGGTTTGCCTTTATAGGTCACTTGGCCTTTTTCCTTTGCTGCTCTTAATATTCTTTCTTTATTCTGTACATTTAGTTATTTAATTATTATGTGTCGAGGGGAGTTTTTTGGGGGGTCTAGTCTGTTTGGTGTTCTATAGGCTTCTTGTATCTTCATAGGCATTTCCTTTTTTAAGTTGGGAAAGTTTTCTTCTATGATTTTGTTGAATATATTTTCTGTGCCTTTGAGTTGGTATTCTTCACCTTCTTCTATCCCTATAATTCGTAGGTTTGGCCTTTTCATGGTGTTCCAAATTTCTTGGACATTTTGGTTCATGACTTTGTTGGCTTTAGTGAATTCTTCGACTGATGAAACTATTTCTTCTACTGTATCTTCAATGCCAGAGATCCTCTCTTCCATCTCTTACATTCTGTTGGTTATACTTGCATCTGAAGTTCCCAATCTTTTACTCAGATTTTCTATTTCCAGCATTCCCTCTGTTTGTGTCTTCTTTATTTTTTCTATTTCCCTTTTCAGGTTTTGGACTGTTTCCTTCATTTGTTTCATTGCTTTTTCATGATTTTCTTTCAGTACTTTATTGGTTTCTTCCAGGACTTTATTGTTTTCTTCTAATTTGTTTGCCCTTTCCTCTAGTTGTTTACAGCATTCTTCCCATTTTTTTTTTGTCTTTTCCTCTACACAAGCCTCTACCTTCTTCATGATGTTATTCATAAGGCTGTTTTCTTCTGCTTCTTCCAATTTTTGATGTTCAGGTCTAAATGTTTTTAGGCGGGTTAGGTTCTGGTGATGCTGTATTGCTCTTCATTTTGTTGTATGTACTTCTGCCTTGACGTCTGCCCATCTCCTTGTTGTTCGTTCTTGGTCTTATCAGCGTACTTGGTTCAGAAAGAGCTGACAGATTCAGGAAGTCTCTCTCTCTTGTCCAGATGGGAGCTCTCTTGTCCAAATGGGAACTCCATGGCATGATGGAAGCTCTTATCTGGACGGGAAGTCTGGGGCAGGATGGGAGCTTTTGTCCAGACAGGAAGTCCGGGGTAGGATGTGTGCTCTTGTCCAGAAGGGAAGTCCAGGGCAAGATGGGAGCCCTCTCTGGTCCAGAAGGGAAGTCCAGGGCAGGATGGGATCTGGGGGCCAGTCTCTAAGTCCCAGGAAGTGGCTAGGGTCTCGGGCAGATTGCCATGGGGGCAGGGCGTGGAGATTGTAGGGGCTGCTGGGGGGCTTGGAGAAGGGGATCCTTCCTGTTGGGGCTAGAAGGGGACCTGCCTGGTGGCCAGAACCTGGGGCCAAGTTGGGCAGGTCTTCCCAGAGTGGCTGGTGCCCAGGGTTGGGGTGCGGGCTGGGCCGGGATACTCACCTCTGGTCCAGAAGGGAAGTCAGGGGCAGCATGGGAGCTGGGGCCGGTCTCTAAGTCTCAGGAAGTGGCTGGGGTCTCGCGCAGATGGGTGTGGGGGCAGGCCAAAAGGTTTTTTTTTTTTTTAATAACAATTGACTTTACATAAAAGTAGAGGTATCTGGAAGACAGAAGTTATTGAAGAGAGTTCAAGGACTAAGCAGGTGCATCTTGAGACAGGAGCATGAGTAGCAAATCAAAGCTTGCAAAGGAAGTGAAAGTCACTACATGTTCAGTAGCCAAGGTAAATCCACAAAGAGAAAGCTTGTGTAGAGGTCTACATAGGAGGGACAAATCAAACATTTGATGGTAGACCTAGATCCAGCATTGAACAGCAAATGAGAAGACAAACTTGACACAGAGTGGAAGAGCATGTGTGGAGGAGTTGGGGTACATGGGTTCTTCTGTAGCTTTTATTTCTTAGTTAACCATGATGATCAACCTCCTGGTAATGGTAGAAACTGCTTTGCTTCCTTTTCCAAATCCCATGCAGATCTTTGCTTCTTCTCCTTCAGCCAACTCAGTTAGTGAATTTTAGAGGGCTGGAGGGATGGTTCTGTGGTTAAAAGTACTTGCTGGTCTTCCAAAAGTCCAAGGTTTATTTCCCAGTATCTACGTTGAGCAGCTTACAACAGCCTGCCTCTAACTCAAGGCTATTCCACGACCTCTTCTATCCTTTTTGATTACACAAACACATTCTACCACCACCAATAATAACAATAATAAAAATGATGATGATGATGATGATGATGATGATGATGATGGTAACAATAATAAATAATGTATTCTGGAAAATATATTCAGTTTTTCTAAATTGTCATAGAATAGCACATTGATTTGCTTATTTCACTTGTAGTAAGAAGAATAATGGTCCCTTAAGATGCCCCAAACCTATGAATATGATACCTTACATAAAAAAATTGAATTTTTGAACTTCACAGTTCTAATTAAGCTTAAGAACCCAGAATGAAGAAAGTTTTTCCAGAAATACCTAATTGAGTCTCTTACTTTTCTTTGAAGAAGAATCCTTACAGCTTGAGTTCAGGAGCTGAGTATAAGCACACACAATTGATATTCCTGTCAGACTTTTAACGAAATTCTATTAATTAAACTTGTGTTGTTTCTAGCCACCATAATATGTGGTAAATGGTTATAGCAGCAATAGAAAATCAATATGAAAAATTCCTGCTATGGGGAGCAGAAATGCTTGAACACGTATTCTAGACTCACATGTACAAGATGATACAGAGTATTTTTTCAAGGGCAGTCTAATAAACAGAATTAGTGGTTTATATGATATATTGTCCTTAAATTGCTTTCCAAAGTGACACTATCACATTACATAGACAATGAGGACAACAAAATTTGATAAGGTTTTGAGTAGGCTTCATGGATTCCTGGGACCAGCAGGAGAAATTTGGCATTATTACATTAGTATGCTTTCTGCTTCATCCATAGTCTCTTTCTAATTAGTAAGCACTCCAATCATTTTCTGTAAAACATTGAAATGTTACAACTTTATAGGATCATCTTTTTATTTAGACATCTTATATTTATGTTCTTTTAAATTATAGTAGAATTACTGTTTGCTGTTTAAATGCAAATACTATTGATTGTTTTGTATTAGTTTAGAATCCATCAACTTTATAAAATGCATATCTAAAAATAGTATTAAACATTTCTTCACACAAAAATCTTATCATCTGTGCATAATAAAAGTTTTTCCAATTTCAACTTGGATAAATTTTATTCATTTTTCTTTTCTTACTAATTATCTAGAAATATCAGTAGAACAATGTTGGGTATGACTTTGAAAAAGAATGCCAATATTTTGTCATTAGGTATGAGAAACATTTATTTCTATAGATATCTTATGTTAAATAAAATTCTCATTTATTTATTTTGTGTGTTTGGAGTTGGATAGCACATGCTGCAGTGTGTATTCAATGGTTATAGGAAAGCCACTGAAGTTGGTTTTCTTTATTTACCATGCAGCTTCTGGGGTTTTACCTGCTGGGTTATCTTGCCAGTCTCTCAAAAATATCTTTTATATTAAGGTTAAGGAAATTGTTCTTCCTTTCCAGTTTGCTAGGTCTTTTTTACATTGATTTTATTTTTATAGGAGACAATATATATATATATATATATATATATATATATATATATATATGTGTGTGTGTGTGTGTATGTGTGTGTGTGTGTGTGTGTGTGTGTGTGTGTGTGTCTCCTAACCATACTCTTAGCCTTGTCTTAGTCATATCTGGTCACTGTAACAAAATACCATAAGCTATGTGGCTTAGACATGAGACAGTGCAGTAATACAGTTATTCCCTAGAGCTTTGGAGGTTGAGCTGTCTATGGTCCAGGTGATAGCTGATTTAGAGGCTGAGGTGGTAGAAAATTTGATGATTGGTCAGGCTTGACTATCAAATAGCAACTTCTCATTGTATCCTCACAAGGCAGAGAGAAAGAATGAGAAGGGGAGGGGACACTTGGCCTTTTCTTGTAGAGACACTAATCCCATCTTGAGGATCTCACATATCCTCATGTAATGAATTTCCCCCCAAAGGCTTGATCTTTGAATTACCAGTGCATTGTGAATAAGGCTTTAGCACATAATTTAGCTGGGACATAATGCAATATATATCACTTGCCTTACACTCAGCATTCTGCGAAGGTGGTACATTTTTACCAATGAACTTGCATTCATACATTGCTATACAAAAAGACTTTTAGATGATGTAATTAATGAATGTAGAATCTTGTCTATTACTTTTTCCTGCATCCAGTCACTCTTGGCATGACCTAATTTTTAATGAACTGATGTGGCAAATGACAAAAGCTGTTTTCTAATGCTACCTTAACCTTGGATTTCTGTGAAGAGTGAAATTGGTTCTGCTATATTATCTTTTTGCCATTTTGTGCTACTTTTGACAGATTTTTCCTTAGTGATTGTGTACATGTATACATTTGTGCATTAAAATGAATTGAAAATTTCTTTTTCAGCATTGTGCTTACAGGTTCATTATAAAAATGAAGTAAGGCTTCATAGTGAAGTGTGCCACATTTCATCATATTTCAGTCTCTGGGGGGAGCTTTTGTAGTGTAGAAATTACTTGTCCTTAAATGTTTGACAGAACAGGGTTAGAAAGAGGTTGCCTAAGGGCAGTAGAAATACCTTTCACTTTCTTTCTTCTTGAAGCAGGATGGCAACTTTTATCTTTGTAAAATTATCTATTTGATCTAAAATTTCAAAGCTTTGGCTTAAATTATATTTTTTTTCCTTAAAATCCAAGATTTAGTCACATCTCAAAATTTGGGGTATTAAAAAAACTTTTACTTTCAGTCATGTTTTCTTCTTTGACCTATCTGTTAATGCTTATGTAGACGTTCTAAGTTTTTGATTTGCTATTTATTTCAGTAGCATTGAAACTAATGATTAATTTCAGTTCCTTAAAATTTCTAAAGATTTATTTTGCTGCCCATCACACACACATAGTCTGTTTAGTTACATGGTTTCCCAGGATTATGGTTGATGGTGTTTTATTGCAGTATGAGTGCCTAACAGTCCCTCATGAAGTCTCCTGTGGTGGACTTGAAGAGAAATTTTACAGACATTTCCAGTATACCAAAGTTCAAGGTAGTGGGTTCCACTGGGATTCTTGTCATTTTTCTTTATATAAAAAAAAATCACATCGAGTTATTTGTTGATGGTAATCTTGAGTGTATAAAGTAAACCTGGAAGTGATTAAGCTTCATTTGAATGTGAAAGATTGGAATGGAGAGAAGGGTGAGTTGGTGAATGAGTAACTAGAATTTAGTCCACTGTGAGCTACGGAGAAGAGGGGCTGCATGTGACTGTCATATACGGAATACCATGTGCCTTTAAAAATTACTTATCTTCAAGGCATAGAAAAATCGTGAACCACCC
Organism: Peromyscus maniculatus bairdii; assembly: GCF_049852395.1. Lineage (NCBI taxonomy): Eukaryota > Metazoa > Chordata > Mammalia > Rodentia > Cricetidae > Peromyscus > Peromyscus maniculatus. Next base: position 10,749,815 of record NC_134865.1, on the reverse strand, counting down.
CAAAGCCTATCCACTGTCCAAACACATTTTCTTCCATTTCCCACTGCCCAGAAGGCCTACGTAAGGCTACATTTTCAGCAACTGTGCACATTTGACTTCTGGCAAGGGATGGAATTGAGCATGACTGAGTAGAATAGATCACATGTCTGGGTTAATAGCCCCCTTCTTAGGTTTCTAAGCAGGAGGTCACTGCAGGAGAAAAATTGTATTTTTAGTCAGGAGTGAAGTATGAGTAGCCGGAAGAATACTGAGATCAAGAGTTATTTTTAAATCAAGTCAGGGGAGACCTTAGGTAACTGTGGTGCAGTCACTGTATATGAATAAAGAGGGCAAGATATTTCTCTGGGGACAAAGAAAATACATGACCAGTGATGTCTTTGGAGCCAACATTTTAAATGCAATCTTTCATATCTAAATGGATAGAAATGCTTACAGTGATTGAGAAGCCCAGACAAGAGGCTTTTAAAGGCCTTTCAGTTATATACAGCAGTCTAGTGTCTACTCAAGAAAAAGACACAGGTGAGTCTGCAATCATTACATCAGAAAAGTTAGTAATCCAATATTTACATTATCCTAGGAGACCAAGAAATCCATTTAGTAATTAGTTAGGTGAAGTCATGAATAGCTTCTAGGCTACAAGGGGAATGAGACTTTCCATTTTGTCTGCTATTAAAGCCTACACAATGCACTTAAGTCTGACAAAGTTGGAGTTTATTCTTAGATGCTTTGAGTTTCATTTATAGTAAAGCTATTCTCAAGTGAAGGTAGTTAATTTTATAAGATGCTCAGAGAATATAATAGGACATCACTAACATATTTGTAAGAGCAGGTCCTTGGAAAGCAAGTGCCTCTAAGTTTATAACTAAGAATTTACAAGGTGCAAGAGGGTGCTTCTTTAAAACTTGGAGAATGTTCAACTATTTGGTTGATTTTGTTAAGCCAGCACAAAAAGTATCCATAAGTCTAAGTTTAGTGTATAATTAAGCATTGAATGTAGATCTAAATACATAAATAACTGTGTCAGAAATCAGGGATAAGATGATGTTGGGGCTGGGGAAACCAAAAGAGAAGCATAGTCTAATGATCTTAAAACCTGTATAAGTGATAGTTGTACCAGTTTGTCTTTTTGAGGGTCATAACAGGTTGCAGAGGTCCTGTTATTTCCAGAAGCACATAGATATGACAGGTCACAGTGACCTCTCTTTTTATTAGGATGCTTGTACCAAGGACTTGGCCAGATCAACTGAGACCATTATAGATTTGGCCTCACTTGTATGCCCTACATTTGTACAATTTTTAGCTCAGAAGCTACTTGGCTTAAGCTATCAATAGATGAGATTTGAGGTAGTAAAATCTTTATAATTATCAAACTGCTGACTGTATATTTTGCCAAGAAAATGGCTGTCTGATCCAAATTTAGTAAGGGAACCTATTTTTAAAAATATATTTTGTCCACCAGATTTACTGAGGTGAAAGCTATTAAGTAAGGTGGTGTGCTAACAAGGGTGAGGGTGACGTCCCTGGGAGAAAGATTAGATGAGATGAAAATGCTGAGAGATACTTGAGTCCAGTCTCTGGAGTAATTAAGATATCATAAAATTAGAAACAGAATACAGTACTTTAGCCAATTGCAGGGAACTTTTTCATTTGGTTTGAGGTAAGGACAAATTTGGGAAGAATGGAGATGTTAAATTCTTAGAGGCTGTCATTCTCTTCCAAAAATGTGTCCTTGTCATTTGGCTTTAAATTTTGTCATGTTGGAGTCAAACTGTCTTCAGTTATGCTCAGACAGATTAATTCCTCCTACCTGAGCCCACCACCTCAGTCTGAGTACTACTGGAGAAGAGGATGCATCAGTAGAGACTAATGCACTCATCAGGGGGCAGTAATAATGGTCTCTAGAATCTGGGATGCACTTGAGTTTTTCTTGTTTACAGGAATGAAAATTTTCAATAATTTTGATCAAAATTACACTAAGGATAGCTGCTAAGAGACAGAGATCTATCATCTCATACTTTTTTGGTGGTCCATCTATGATAACACACATATGATATATATATATATATATATATATATATATATATATATATATATATATATATATCATATCATACATAATATATAAAACATATATCAAAAGAGGACTCAGGTGTCCTACTCCATCACTCTCTGTGTTATTTCCTTGAGTCAGACAGGATCTCCCACTAAACCTGGAACCTGCTAGTTTTTCAGCTATATTGCATGGCCCACAAGCACTTGGGATGTTTTTTTAATAACCTCATAGTGCTGGGGTTAAATTCCAAGCCACATCTAGTTTTTCACCTGAGGACTGGGTGGTCTGAACTGCTTTCCTTTTTGCACAGGAAGTGCTATACTCACTGAGCCATTTCTTCAGCCATAATTTGTACTGTTAGAGCAATTTGGTAATCAGTCTATATTGCTTAAAACATTGAAGGCTGGGAATATAGCTTCAGTGATACAGCACATGCTAGTGTGCACAGGCCTTTAGGGGAAAATACATATATCAGTACAATATCAAGATTCATGGGTTATTGAGATCAGTCTGCCTCCCTTCCCCATCTTCTCATCCCTTCCTTTCCTCCCTTTCCTCCTTTTCTCTTTTCTTCTCTCTCCTGTCTTCCTTTTTTTCCTTTGAGGCTATGTCTGGATTCTGGGTAATAAGATGAGATGTAGGTTGTTGTAAGTCCTGCTGTGAAGGCAGCTATCTGTCCATTTGACATCCTACCCTATGATTTAATCTAGCACTAATCTAGCATTGCCATGAAGGTATTTTGAAGACATGGTTAACATCTCTGATCAGTTGATTTTAAGTAAAGGAGATTGCTCTCCATAATATGAGCAGACCTAATTCAATCTGTTAGAGGTCTAAAGGGCAAAAATTCAATTTTCTAGAAGGAATTATGCCCCAAGACAACAGTGTTAATTCCTGTCAAGTCCTGCCAGGCTGCTTTATGGATTTCAAACTCATGAATCCCTAAAACAGAATAACCCCATTCCTTCAAAAAAGTCTCTGTTTTATTTCATTTAAATATTTTATTTCACAATTTTATTTAAAACACTTCTTGACATATATCAAAACCATCATTTTCTTTGTAGGGATTTGAATAAAATTTCCAGTGTGAGGCTAGGGAGTGACTGTGGACCAGGTTCAAATGAATTTTTAAGGAATGCAGAAGATATTTTGAGGCTTAATTTTTAATAAGAAGAATGTACAATGATTCATTAGATATGCTGACCAAGGTAACATGAGAAAAATCAAATCCATCATTTGCTTCTTTTTTCTTTTGTTGAAAATAGATTTTTCATCATATAATTATAATATATCCTGATTACAATCCACCACCTCCTCCCTTTTACTCCCCTCTCCCCTCCCATCCAGATCCACACCCTCTGCTGCTTCTTAAAGAGATTCAGAACACAGTATTTATTCATGATTATTTATGTGAACAAATCATATTGAGTTACTTGAGATACCAAAGAAAACATAAACATACTACATAAAAATCAAAGATATAAAATAAATCTCAACTTCACACCCATGGGATGGTCTCAAGTGATTTTTTTTTCAGGGACCACCTTTTGCAACTATTTTTCTGAAAAGTTGCAAAGATTCCAGAGTGTATTTTGGGAGAGCAGTGCCTTACTAAGCCTTTCAATATTTACTTCCTGTTTGTTCATTTTTCTTTATAATTGATTATGTATAAGTAGGTGAACTTTAAAAAATGTTCTGCTTTTCTACCACTGTTTATAAGTTGTACATCCCTATATGACTTAAATTCCTTATTTAGACACTTGCAAATGGAATAACATTAGATGTACTTTTTTTTCATATACCCTGACTTCCATTAACAGAATTTTGCTTTATATTTGTTGCATATATTGTTGGAGACTCTTAGGTTTTTTTTTTATTTTTTTAGACTTTATGAATTGCTGTAATTGGTATAAGCATCCATTTATAATTGTTTGAATTTTTATTTAAATTCTATAAAGATCCTTGCATGTTCCTAATTACTTAGTAAAGACATTTGCTAAGGCATATACTGAAGGGAGAGGACTACTAAAGTGTAAAATATTTATACACTCATCTAGTATGCAAATGTTTATATTGTCTTTAGTCTTTACAAACATGTGGACCTGCCACATTTTGCCAAATTGCTTGTATAAAATAAGAACTTCATTGTCATAATTTGCCCTTCTTGATTATAAAATACTTTGAATTACTTTTAATATACTTAATAACTTCTATCAGTTGAGTAGAACTTATGTCTCTGCTCATTGTTTTATTTGGCTACTTGCAACATCTTTTTTGTGTGACTATAAGACTTTGATTACAGATTCTTTTTAAGACTTAAGGTTATTATTTCATTTTCTTGTTGCCCTTTTGTGAATATTACTTCTTTTTTTGTTTTATTTTGTTTTTTGTTTTTTAAGACAGGCTTTCTCTGTGTAGCTTTGGAACTCACTTGGGAGCCCAGGTTGGCCTCAAACTCAAAGAGATCCTCCTGGCTCTGCTTCCCCCTAATGCTGGGATTAAAGGCGTGCACCACCACTGCCTGGCTGACTATTACTTCTTAATCTTAGTAGAGTAACTTGATTTTTCATATAGCTTATATCATGTTTAAGAAATGTTTTCCTTTTCTGAATCCAGAGAGAAATTTATTTATATTTTCTTATGAAAGTTAAAAGTTGTCTTTCCTATTAAGTATACAATTGATTTTGCTATATGATTATTGCTTTTGTATTTTGAATAATCTATAATCAATAAAATATATCTAGTTACATGTATTTAAATTAAAGTAACTAAAGAAAATATATCAATATTCAAAAGCATGGGTAAAATTTTATAAAAGTCATATTTAATTAATTGCCTGCCTTCACTTATTTGTGAAAGGAGTTGAATTTTGTCCTCTACCCCTTTGAAATTGACAGTTTGGAAGACTTCCAACCTCATGACATTATTTAGAAACACTGTCATTGAAGACATAAGTGGCTTAGATGATGGTGACAGTGACATATTAAGGGACTAAAGCAGAATGTGACCACTGCCTCACACGGAAGTTATATTGAGATATAAAGACATTCACTGGGAGGACACTGAGAGAGAGCAAAGGCAAAGGCCCAGATTCTATGAGCCAAGGAATACCAAGAATTATCAGCAAAACACCAGGCTCTTAGGGAAGGGAGTGGACTAGATCTGCTTCTCAGTTCTCAAAAAGAAGCAGTGTTAGTTGTAAATGTCTGGTCCTGTGAACTGGGGCATGAGGCTTTTCTATTTTTTTAAGTTGGTAGTGGTTGTCACCTAAGCCCCTAGAACTAAAAGAATCTGAAGTATTATTTTTCTAAAAACACCCTGTAGTTTTAAAAGCTATTTTTGCCCTTCTGTTTATACCCGTTTACATCTTATTAGCAAGGCAACTCTTAAAATTGGGTCATTAGTGGGATAGAAAAAAGTACATTATGCTCATAGAGGACAAGTTGTAGTAGGGAATACATATTTCTCATAAAAAAGTCTCAACTGTCATAGGAACATCATTTCTTTTTATTACTGATTCTGTTAGGATGGATTTTCATTTATTTACAGTTAATTTAGTGATTGCATGAATTCTTTTATTAGTCGAAAGGTAATAATCTTGTGCTCATAATTTTTCATGTAGAGAAATTAAGGGACAAGATCACAGATGAGGGGTTTTATGCCTTTGTAATGTTGAGAGACATCATCAAATCATTCTGCATGGACATGTTAGCAATTACTCTACCACAAGTAATGGAAGATAAGGACCTAATTTCTCATTGATTCTTCTTAGCTAAATCATAAAACTTCTGATCTTTTGTTAATAACTTATCTGAATAAAAAAAAGTTCAGAGTAATGTTTTTCTCTTGACTCAAATTCTGCTTTACTCCTGTCTTTTGCCTCCACTCCTGACATTCTTGAGAACTTTTTTTTAATTAAACAACAACAACAAGTTTCCAGAGGACCAGAGACAGGGCTCGGCAATGAGAGCACTTGCTTGTCTTACACTGGACCTGGACTGCGCTCCCAGCATCCACATCTGCAGCTCACAGAGGTTGGTGACTCCATTTTGAGGGGTCCATCTGACAGCAGCTTCATGAATGTGGTGCACATGCATGAACCCAGACACACACATACACATACAATGAAACAATAAATAAGATAATCTTCTATGTTTTGTAGACTTTTTAAAAAGTCAGAGAATGAATGAAGTGACTAGTTTGGTCCATAGCAATGCAGTAACATTGGTCCCCTGGCTGTGACAAATGTATTATGGTAGTGTGAAAACATGTGAGCAGCAAGGGGAATAGGAGGGATTTATGAGAACTCTGAATTACCTTGGCAACTTTTTTTTGATCTGTATTCTAAAATTTAAAAATTCTTCATAACATTAAAGGCATGGAGTAGATATGGTTAGAAAAAAATAATGTCATTTCAATAAATGTCAGGGACAGGCATTTCTAATTATCAAGAACACCATAATTCTTGGGATGGCAGGTGAGAAAATCTCCTCTAATTATTACAGAGGAGGAGAAGAATGATTATAGGAGGCAGAGGTCAGGGAGGACCAGACTAGGGTACTGCAACATTGTACTAATAGCAGCTGTAGTTACCTACACAAGACCTGAGTAAGCTCAGATGAATCAACACTTCAGCACTATTGGATGGTTCCTCACCTGTGGATATATGGGCAACACAAATTGGACTCAATGTGAGCTATAAGAATACAAAAAGAGGACATAAAATCATGATGGCGATGGAGGGTGGGAGTGGATCTAGGAGGAGTTAGGGGAAGAGTGGGTGTGTGTGAATATCATCAAAATACAGTGAATATAATAATCGAATTCTAAAAATGAATAAAATATTACATTAAAATGCATGTACAAATACAACACATGTATAATAAAAACTATTCTGGTGAACATATAATTGGAACCTAGAATATAAAATAATTTAAAAATTGTCTTTGAGATTTTTTATGGAACTGTGTTTCCTCACCAAGTATTTTAGACATGATGCACTTCTACTGTGTCTTCTGTAGCAAAGCCCTCTAGATAGTGGATTCCTGCTCTCTCTGTTTCCATAGCAGACCATCTGCTGCTTATGTCCACAAGCTTTCATTCTAGAGAAGTTAGAATAAATTTATAGACCAGTTGGAACACCACAAATCTCCTAGTCCTATTTCTCTAGTGTTATTCCCAAACCATCATTGTGAAATTTGGGGTTTTGGTGCGTTTTCATTTTTCTCTATTTGTAATAATATGATTGTATTATCCTGTATAGATTTGTATATATTTCAACTGATTTTTTTTACAATGTCTGGTGAAGAAAATACTCATGAGAGAATTTTGAAGTACTTTGATAAATTGTCCTGTATAATATTTATATCAATTTATGGACTGGAAAGGGATGGGTGGGAAAACTGATTTCCTGACATATCTGTTAAGAATGTTGCTTTATTTATTATACAGATGTTTTAAAGTTAACAATAAATTTTATTTTTATATATTTTTGAGACTGTAATGTAATAACATCATCTTTCCCTTCCCGTTCCTCTCTTCAACCCCTCCTTAATGTACCATCATTTCTCTCCTTCAAATCCTGCCTCTTTTCCCATTAATTGGTATATATGTATGTATATTATATATATATCATATGTATTATATATAATACGTGTAACACATATAAAACATATGTATGTTTGTACATATATACATATTTCCTAAATATAACCAGCTCAGTCTGTATAATATTATCTGTATGTACGTTTTCAGGGCTGACCATTTCGTATTGGATAGCTAATTGATGTGCTCTTCCCTAGGGATGACTATTTCTCCCACTCTCAGCACTCCTTAGTTTCCTTTAGTTCTTTGTATATGGTATAGGCCTTGCAGCGTTCCCTACCCGCTTCCCCACATCTATTGTTATTGCCCTTGTTCAGCTAGTGTTTAGACAGTTATGGGTGGGAGACTTTATGAGTGTAGATTCTGACATTGCTAGGAGATACAGTCTTATAGCAAGCTCCCTGATTCTCTAGCTCTTACAATCTTTCCACCCCCTCTTCTACAATGTTCCCTGAACCTTAGTTTGTAACATGAATCTTAAATGGTCTTATTAATAAAAAAAAAACCCGAGTCAGGTATTGGGGTGCAAGCTGAAAGATCAGAGAGTAAGCCAGCCATGTTTTACCACTAGGAAATCCTCAGCTCAAGGGAGCAAGTTCCTGTTTCCTCAGACTGAAACCCTCTGAGTCCTCACCTGAAAAGGTCTTAGTTCAACTGCTTAGAAAGCTTCTAGTTCCTGATCCTCACACCTTATATACCTTTCTGCTTCCTGCCATCACTTCCTGGGTTAAAGGCATGTGTGCTTCCCAGTACTAGGATTAAAGGCATGTGCCACCACTCCCTGGCTCTGTTTCCTGTGTGGCCTTTATCTCACAGAGATCTGGATGGATCTCTGCCTTCGGAACGCTAGGATTCCATATACCACCACTGTCTGGCCTCTATGTCTAATCTAGTGGCTGGCTCTGTCCTCTGACCTTCAGATAAGTTTATTAGGGTGCACAATATATTGGGGGACACAATATATCACCACATTTCCTTTTTTGTCTAAAACAGTAAAAGGTTATAACTAATATAAGAAAAACTATATGCTATAAGTATAATAAGTATATACAATATATACAGTCAAGAATTACATTAACAGTGTCCAGTCCATTAATATTTGACAGATTCAAACAAAAATCCATTATTAATGTAGAAAAATCCAATCTAATGTAAAATATTTAAACTAGTAGTTGCCTTTTAAAAGTAGATTCAATAATCTACCTTTTATTTTATCATGTCCATATTCTTTTTTTTTCTTTTCAGAGTAGATTCAGTAATCTACCTTTTATCATATCTATATTCTCCTTTTTCCAGAGTAGACTCAGTAATCTACCCTTTATCCTATCATTTCTATATCATTTTCTTCTTTTTAGAGTAGATTCAATAATCTACCTCTTATCTATATCCTCTTTTTTCTTTTTTTCAACAAAAATCCTGAAACTAATCTCCTTATGTATCCTTCCTTTTTTTCAAAGTAGATTCAATAATCTACCATTTTATCCTATTATTTCTGTACCTTTATTTTTTTAGAGTGGATTCAATAATCTGCTTTTTATCTTATCACTAGTTAGTTATGGAGGTTGTTTTGTAGGTATGTCCATGGAACACGAATCTTAAAAGGTCTTAAAAAACTCAGAGTCAGATATTGGGGTGAAAGCTGAAAGATCAGAGAAGCAGAACAGCCAGCCACTACCTTACCTCTACAAACCCTCAGCCTCAAAAAGGCAAGTTCCTATTTCCTCATGCCTTATATACCTTTCTGTGTCCTGCCCTATTACTTCCTGGGATTAAAAGGTGTGTGTCACCACTGCCTGGTTCTGTTTCTCTCAAGTAGCCCAGTGTGTCCTTGTAATTTCAGAGATACAGACAGATTTCTTCCTCCTGAGTGATAGGATTAAAAGTGTGTGCCACCACTGCCTGATGTCTATGTCTAATTTTGTGACTGGCTGGCTCTATCCTCTGATCCTCAGGGAAGCTTTATTGGGGTACATAACATATCACCATGTGTCCATTGGGACTAGGCTCCAAAACTCTTTGTTTTGATTCATTGTTTTTTTTTTTTTCATTGTTGTTTTCTCTGTCTCTTGCAAAGACAAGATTCCTTACAGATGATTTTATTTGGGAAAGTAGAATACTGTAATCAACTACTATTAATGGATTGCCATTAATTCATGTCTTTAAATCAGTAGTACATTTTTGATGAGACTAGATGCTCCTGATATTGGTGTATATATGTTTAGGATAGTTGTGCCCAATTGGCTAACTGTTCCCTTGATTAGAATGAAATGTCTCTATTTATTTCTTCTGATTAACTTTAGTCCGAAGTCTATTTAGTCAGATATTAGGTTAATGACACCTGATTGCATCCTGATTTGATTAGCATACTTTTGTTTATCCCTTTACTCTGAGTTGGTGCTTGTTTATAAAGTTAAGATTTTTTTTGAAATTATATAGATGAATTTTGTTTCTTGATACATTCAGTCAGCCTGTTCTTTTGATTGAAGAATTGAGGCCACCAGTATTTAGAGTTACTATTGAAATATTTGAGTTAATTTTGGTCATAGTGTTGTTGATTTTGGTGGGATTTTTGTGTGTGTGTGTGTGTGTGTGTGTGTGTGTGTGTGTGTGTGTGTGTGTGTTTCTCAGTGATACTTTGTGTTTTAATAATAAGGCCATCATATTTCTTTCTATAGTCTCTCTGCTATGCTCAAATCTCTTTAGCCTGAAGTATTAATTCCTCTATTTTCTTTCTGTTTTGTTCTTTGGATATAATTTTTTAGATGGTTCACATAAGGAGGTTTTTATTTCTCATTCAGTACTTTTGAATATTTTTTCTAGGCATATTAGTCTAGGCTGGTCATCAAAGTCTTTGAGGAGTTGAAATGCAGTGTGCTTCAGTCTTTTCTGGCTTTCAAAGTGTCCTTTGAGAAATAGCTCTTCTGATAGGTTTTCCTTTATATGTCACTTGTGGTTTTTTTTTTCCTGCTTGCAGCCTTCAATACACTTTCTATATTCTGTATTCTTTGTATTTTAACTATGATATGACATGGCTATATTCACCTTTAGTCTTGGCAAGGTGGTGTTCTATGAGCTCTTTGTATTTCTATCTTAGTTTGAGGAATTGGTTTAATTTGAAGTTCTGGTCTATGCCGTTGCCTTAGGATTCTTCTTCATCTATGTTTATTATGCAAAACTTTAGTATTTTATGGTGTCCTATGTTTACTGTGTATTACTTTCCTGTGTTGTTTTTTAAATTTTTTATACTCCTTGATTAATTGGTCTAGGTACTTTGTTTTTGGCTCCTGATAATCTATCTTTGCTTTATTTATTTTATCTGTAATGTTTCCTTTGGATTTTTTATTGAGTTGTTGGGTTCTTTGTAGCACAAATCTTAAATGGTCTTACTAACAAAAACAAACCCAGAGCCAGATATTGGGGTGAATACTGGAAGATCAGAGAAGCAGAACAAGCCACAGCTTCCTTACCTTGCCAATTCCTCAGCTGATCCTGTTTCCTCAGACTGGAAGCCTCTGAGTCCTCATCCAAATGGATCTCAGCTGAACTGCTGCTCAAAAGCCTAAAAGCCTAACCAGCTCTAGTTCCTGGTCCTCAGGCCTTATATACCTTTCTGCTTTCTGCCATCACTTCCCGTGATTAAAGGCATGAGTCACCATGACTGGCTGTTTCCAGTGTGGCTTTAAATGAGAGATCTGGATGGATCTCTGCCTCCCAAGTGATAGGATTAAAGGTATGTGTGCCACCATTTTCTGGCCTCTATATTTAGTGGCTGTTTTGTTCTCTGACTCCAGATAAGTTTATTAGGGTACACAATATTTTGAGGAACACAATATCACCACAGTTCTTCAATTCCATCTTCATTTCTGCTTGAGTCCTCTTCAATGTTTCTGTCTCTTTATTGAATTCCATTCTCAAGTCTTGGATCGCCTTCACCATTTCCACCAGCCTTACGTTTGTATTTCTTGGGCATTTATTCTTCTTATGTTCTTTCTCTTTGATATATTGAGCTGTTTCTTTGTGTCTTCTTTAAACTCCTTGAAACCTTTGATGAAGTTTATACTGGTTCTTTTTAAATTCTGTATCCCGTGGTTCATCTAGGTAGTAGTCACTGGCAAATATTTCTATAGGAACGGTGGGTTTTGTGAAGATATTGACTTGATATTTCATATTGTTTGTAATTTTTGCATGGGATCTGGGCATGTAGACTTCTGTTATCAGTTCTAAGTCTGGTGTGGACCATTTGCAGTTGAGGCAAATGAGAGGATGTATGGGTGAAGTGTTTTTTTTTTTTTTTTTCCGAGACAGGGTTTCTCTGTGTAGCTTTGCGCCTTTCCTGGAACTCGCTTTGGAGACCAGGCTGGCCTCGAACTCACAGAGATCCGCCTGCCTCTGCCTTCCGAGTGCTGGGATTAAAGGCGTGCGCCACCACAGCCCGGCTTGGGTGAAGTGGTCTTAGAGGTTGAAAATGGCTTGGGTGTAATGAAGTTGGGTGTACAGAGGAGACTGGGCTGCTGTATACTATGTGCCGTACAAGCCTGGAGTGTAGCAGTAGGCATGGTTTGGTAGAAGGGTTAAATGTGGCTAGTGAGGAGCCTCTGGGTTGGGGGAGAGTTGGGCTGTCGCCTAGAGATCATTTGCAGTACTGGCAGTGGAGGCAATGGATGTGGGACCCAGGCTAAATGGGAATATTATATAGACTGGGGAGATCAGGGAGACACATTGGGCTAGACCTTGGGAAAGGATGTAGGAGAGCTACCTTGTTGGATACAACCCAGATGAATGGTGGATGTAGGGTTGGTTCTGGAAGATACCTAGAGGTAAGTTGTATTGCAGACAGCAGGTGCCCTGACTAGGTTGAGGCACTGGATGTGGGGCCCAGAGAAGATCAGGTGGGTTGAGGAGAAGGGGTTGATAGGGAGGGTCAGAGGTTCTCACTGGGTTAGATTCTGGAGAAGGAAGCCATTTGGCCCTATTATATTTTTAACATGTGAACACTATTCATTGTATTTGTGTCACATTTTTTGGATACAAATTTGCTGATGTACTGTGAAGCTGGATATACTTTTACATTTGCCATATCTACTCCCATATTTTGAGTTACACATAAATATTCTTTATCAAGGCATTTTGACTTTCAGGGATCAATCTTCATAAACCATTATTTGTGGATTAACTCATTTCTAAGTGACAAGGAAATATTTTTTTTTTTCTAATATGATGGTCTGGACCATACTGAATTCACTTGGACAGTCTTTTTAAGTTCCCGATATCCCCTGGCACAGCATTTTCCTCTTTAGAGATGATCCTGGACATGAGATATTGGAAGCAAATTTATTGTTTCTTGCTTTCTCATTGAGCTCTGCTCTATCAAGATGTTTCCAAACCACAGTTCTGCCCATTTTTCTTCCACAAAATCAAGTATCTTGTTATCTCCTTTATTTACCTGTCAAGTCTGTTCTCTCTACAAGAAAATGTCCATGACCACTGGAAATAATTGTGGATATTTACTTTGGGCTATAGCTCACCTATGATAAAGCAATTAATTTTCTTCCAGTTCCTATTTAAGAAACATGGCATATTTTGATTTCCCTCTCAAATGTTTCTTTCTGAAGTTTCTGAGAACGTAAGTAATGTTAACTCAAGCTATTTCTTGGGAACATATGGGCTTCTGGAAGATTTTGTTTTAGTTCTGAAGCACAAAGACACCTAACATGACGAAATTACTAAGTTTCTTTTACTCTCAATAAACAGACAATTGAGTTCTTCTTAGATACTTTTAAAGGCCTTTCAAATTATATATATGTATATGAATATACATATGAATATAAATATATATCTTTGCTTCCTCCATCTTTTCCATACAGAATTTTTAAGATCTTATAAAATGCCTGTTGATAATATTTTAACATTACTTACCAACCCTGAGACTGACTAGTAAGAAATAATTCGAGTCTCTGAAGTTCACCAGTAATTGTCATGAAACAGAAAGCCATTTAAATATTTTTTACAAGAGCTATTTGTAAAATGAAAACAAATGTCAGATTAGTATTCATGGTGTTCTATATGGAACATAGATTTAGTCTTTGAAACTGTAGGTGTTATTAATGCCAGATATTGACCCAACTGTGCATTACAGCAAAGCATCTGTAAATGTCATAGAACAGTGTACACTTTCAGATGGTTTAAAAACTGAGTTTTATGGCAAACTAGGTCAAGGTTAAACAAGCACTAGTCAACCTTTACATATTATCTTTTCTCCATTCACTACAGAGGTTTGTCAAATTCTTCTTGTAAATTCAAATTTGAGCATCATCTTTAAAGATTTTCCAGCTCAGAGCACTTGCTCTGTGTCATGGCTTAGTTTTATACATTTTTGTGTGTCCCCCATTGACTTTTATTGAGGTAGTTAGAGACATAGCCATTCTAAATGTCAACCCAGCGAACATTAGTAGTGGTTCCATCCTTAATTATTATGATTGGCAGTTGTGTTGACTTATGGTCTCCAGAAATTACACCTGTATTCTAAAAGGGTTAGCTATCTCAGGACAATTAGAATTAAGCGTGTGTATCTTCAGGGTTTTCTGCCTTATTCATTACTTTTTCTGAACTTTTATTTCAAAGTCTTTTTTTTGTATCTCAGAATTTTTGCCTTACACACAAAATTCCATGTATTTTCTAAAGTAATTTTTCTCTTTAGATTTTTTACTTGGAAGTTATATAGAGTTCTGTATCTTACAAATATTTTCTTTATTCTAGTATTTGCGTCTTTCTGTTGAACATTATATTCTTTTCAGCTACTATAGACACAGAGTTATAAGGTAAATGATAGAAAAGTGGTTAGAAGAATGGACCAAGCCTTCTTGTATCAATGAGTAATCCAATTAAAAGAAGTCTTTTGAGACCCCAAAATTTATTTATTTAGAAATAAGTTCAGATTGTGTCTTCTAATGGAACCAATTCCTATTATCCCTGGCATATGGAACAGACTTTTATAAAACCTCATGCACATTTTTGTCACAAGTGTTCTGTAATAATTTGTTTTATTATTTTTATAGACAAAAATAATCTGTTTTCTTCACTAAGTTATCTTTAGCAAGTGAAAGGCTGCTGTATGTTTGTGTATTCAACCTTTTAGCATACCACTATTACCCAGTAAGTACAAAGCACAGGCTTTCAATTTAAAAGTAATGATTTTTGAAGTCTTTGTTTAATCCATAATTTTTTTACTGAATAGAGTCCAGATTGATTCATTATTTTGTTTTTGTTTTTTCCAGACAAGTTTTCTCTGTGCTGTTTTGGTGCCTGTCCTGGATCTCATGATGTAGACCAGGCTGGCCTTGAACTCACAGAGATCCACCTGGCTCTGCCTCCTGAGTGCTGGGACTAAAGGCATGCACCACTACTGCCGGGCAAGTCATTATTTTGTATATCTGGTTTCTGTCCATATTACCCAGGCTGGCCTTGAACTTCTTAAGGATCAAGTGAATCTCATTTCACTGTTGTTTGTGGACGTGCTGATGGGCAATTATGGAATGCAAGCAAAGAAAAAAGGGAAAGAAATGTAAAAATAAATGCTCTGACTTAATAAATATCATATTTAGTACTAAGTCTTTGAACTTCTCTGGCCATCACTGGGATCCTACATTCTTTTGGCATGTAGACCCAGCACAGTTGCTTAGATACTGCACATGCAAGAATTTATTATTTTGTGTTGTCAAGCTGCAAAATGTTATGTAATGACCGTTATGATTATTTCAACCTTTCCTCAGGCTTTTAAGAGCAAAAAAGTATCTGGTGAGAACTTACATGTGCATCACTGGGGATTATGATACTTGGAATGCCTCTGAAATACATGAAAAAGAACAATGGCTCTGATAAAGTATTCATAGTTCCTAAAATGTATTCATTTATAACTGCCGAGCATAGCTGAACAGTAGGTTTATTTAAAGTTAAATTACCTTTGTATTTCCTTGCTTCTGTTCATTTCAGAGCAGCAGGATACTGTATCCAGCCTTCCCCTGAGCAACCAAAGATGAGAGCTCCTTATAAAATTTAGATATTTAACTGATTGCTTCAAACAATTGCTTTGAAAAATGCAGTGGTGTTTTTGATGAAAAGCCAACAAGTAGAATTTTCTATCAAATCCATTCTTAGAGGAATAACTTTTTCAATTGCTCATCTAATTGAAGGGTATGAATATATTCAGAAAATCCTCCAATGTATTTATTATGCAATCTGAAAGCACAAATAGCATATTACATAAACGATAACAAATAGGGTTAAAGCAGGAGTTAGCATCACAACGCCACAAGGGCTTTTTCTACCCTCTGAATTAGCTCGTTCTTTGTAAGCTGTCCTTCATGACTGCTGCTGGATTACTCTAAGACTCTCAAGGTTTCAGCCTGAAGATGACCAGTAGTCTGTGCAGTTCACCAAGATGCTATTGCCTTAGACTGAACTGCCAGCTGGTAACTGCGACCTTGACTGCAGTGTTTTCAGACAGATTGGAGAATGGGAGATTAGAGTGAAGCATTTAAAGTATTTTCTGTGTAGGAAAATTTTTGCAAAATATTCTTTTTTTTTGGTAGTGAATATAAAGAATGCCATCCAGGAACTTTATACTCTACAATAGGGATACCTGCACATCTATGCTCATTGCTGCCCTAGTTACAATGGCTAAGAATTGGAAACAGCTCATGTCCAACAACTGATGCATGGATAATGAAATTATGATTCCACTGTATGACAGACATTTCCTGTGAAGATCCAACAGATACACACATGCACACACACACACACACACACACACACACACACACACACACACACACAAACATACAGAGAGAGAGAGAGAGAGAGAGAGAGAGAGAGAGAGAGAGAGAGAGAGAGAGAGAGACTCATCACAGAAATGGAACCCATGGGACAGACCAAAATAACAATTGCACCAAAGTTTACTTAGGAAATTAAAGAGCTTATTAAAGAGCTTTTATTGGTGTTACTAACAGGGCTATGTGTGAGGAAGTTACTTACAGGAGAAGGTATGACCAAGAATCAGCTGCACCACCAAAAGGCCTATACCAACATGGCTGATAACTCACTAATTCTTTAACCCAGAGCTCTCTGCACAATTTTCAGGCAGCTTGACAAGTTGGAGAATCTCTTCTCTGTAGCTAGCCTGATCAGAGTTCTCTCCCAGAAGCTGTTTGCTCCTTTTATAGAACAAGACATGACTTTCAGCATCTTCTAAGTTTCCATTTTTAAGACCTGTAATGTTTTGTTTTCCTCCTGATACTCTTGGGCTTCTTCCCTCCTGGAAGGAATGTTTGAATTCAGAAGAAGCTGCTATACACCAGGAACACATCTACACAATCAAATTTAATTCAGTTTAGAGGAAAATGAAAATTGTGAGATTTTCAGGGAAATGAATAGAAATAGAAAAATTATACCGACTAAGGTTCAGAACCTAGTAACCTAGGTTTAGAAAGATAAATGCTGCATGTTCTCTCTTATATGTTGTGTTGGTTTAAATGAGAATGCCCCCATAGGCTCATATATTTGAATGCTTGGCACCAAATTTGTAGAACTATTTGGGGAAAGGATTGGGAGGTATGGCCTTTTATGGAGAAGGGTGTGTCACATGGAGTGGTCTTTGAAGTTTCAAAGACTCAGTCTCCTGCAGCCAATATGCAGCTCAGGATGAGCTCTCTCAGGATGTGCTTCTGCTAGAGCACCATGTCTGCCTACTTGCTGCCTTGTTAACCACCATGATGATCATGGACACACCCTGTGAAACTGTAAGCAAGTCCCTAATGAAATGTTTTCTTTTATATGTTGCTTTGGTCATGGTGTCTCTTCACAGTAATAGAGAAGTAACTATGACACATGTGAATCCTATCTTTAGCTCTTTGGCTCTTTAAGGAGATGTACTTGTGGAAGCAAGGACAATAGAAAGGGGACATGGGGCATTGGGGATTCTTTCATGGATGGAGGATAGCAGAGCATAGGTAAAAGAAAGTAAAGGAGGGTGTTGGTGCTAAGGTATTAGTAGGAAGGGAGGTGGGAAGATTAGACACATGAGGTTGTGGGAAGGGAAGCTGGGTCTGCTCTTGGGACCCTTTTTCCTCCCACTGGATTGCCTTGTCCAGTCTCAATGTAAGGGCTTTTGCCTTGTCTTATTGTACCTTGTTTTGTCCTGGTTGGCTCTCTTGGAGGTCTGCTCTTTTCTGACAAGGAGGGAGAGTGAAAGTGAGGGAGAGGGGAGGTGGGGAGGTAGCTGGGAGGAGTAGAAGAAGGGGAACTGGTCAGGATGTATTGTATGAGAGAATAATCTATTTTTAATTTAAAAAAGACTAAAGAGGCCATATGGAAGCTGGTTGTCTTATAATCCAAGTAAACAAGGCAAACTAAAGACTGAAGAGCATCATGCTTCATGACTCAATGACAACGCTCCTGGAAACTAGTACAAATGTAGTTCCCAGAAATACCATCACAGGAGTAGGTCAGCAATGTCTGAGAAGCCCCCACAAGAAGTCCTTGTCAATTTTCCTGGATGGTCCCAGGACTAGAGGATTATCATACAGAACATATCACGTATCTTGGCTGTAAACTGTAGAGGGAGCAGGCTGGCACTGTGCTAAATAGAAACGTCATGTTTTCTAGCACTTGAGCATCCACCCATAGAAGATTGCTAAGGGGGTTGCTGAGTGAGAAACAGCACCATCAATATTGCCAAGCTGTGAACTCCATGAAGCAGAGGTCCAGTCTACTGAGCTAGACATGCCCATGCATAGTAGTAACTTGACTGTAGTAGGGTAATCTATAGCCCATGACTAAATTTGAGGCCTGCTCAGTGTGTATGACAGTGTTGATGACCTAGGATTGGCACTATGAGCTTGGCTAACAACACAGGTTTGGGGAGGTCACTGGCCCAGTTGAAGAATGTATAATTCAGTTTTAACTAAATGGATTGGTTCTGCCATAGCCATAGCCAGAGATTCTAGAAGTAGGTCTTGTTTTTCTTTATCTCTTCTGCTCTAAAGGAGTACCTTTTCCAGGAGACTATACTGTAGGTAGAAGTTTCTCTCCTACCTGCCTATCCCCAAATACCCAGTAGCCACTTCCCAAATAATTGACTTGGAGACTTAATATTACATATAAATGCTTGGCTTGTACCTCATGCTTATTACTAACTACCTCTTACACTGAAATCAACCCACAATTCTTATCTATGTTTAGTCACATGGCTTGGTACCTTTTCTCAGTTCTGCCTTGTCATCTTGCTTCCTCTGTTTCTGCCTGGTGACTCTTGACTCCACCCTTCCTCTTCCCAGAATTCTCCTAGTCTGGTTGCCCCACCTATACTTCTTGCTTGGCTACTGACTGACTAGCAGTTTATTAAACTGATCAGAGTGACAAATCATTACAGGGTACAAGAGAATTATGCCGCAGCACTGTACTGAGAATGTGACTAAAACTATGAGATACCAGGATTCCTAGAATGGAAACTGGACTGTCCAGATCATCTCAGCTCTCTTCCTCCATCCAGTAAAGCCTTATTAACTCCATGACCCTCAAGAATACTACCTCCAGGAGACCTACCCTACTGTACAGGATCTCTGTCATTGTTCTCCCTCTTAATCATCCTATAATAAAATACTTTCTAAAATGTATCCCCTCTGATCTATAAATTTCATTCTTCAAATCTGTGAGACAGGTACCCAAACTCTACCAGCTCAAGGTAGCTTTGGTGGCTATTGAATTTCTTGGACCATAGCTTGCAAGCCAAGCATTCCAACAACTGGGAAAGGCTCTGTCACTTTCAAAGTCATCCCAATATTCCCATCTTACTGCTCCAGCCTCCTGAGTACCATTGTTACAGGAGTGAGTCGCTACAGTGGACTCCTTAATTTAAAATATTCCACTCAGATGTGATTAAATTCAAGACTGGTGAAACTAACACTAACAATAAATTGGAAAACTGAGTGAATACCTTTCAGAATTGGCATGTACCTCTAAATATGTGATTAAATGTTATATATTTTAAAATGGAATCCTGTCCTATATTGAGACATGTTAAAAAATTTATTTTCTCTAATATGTATGGATAATTGCTTAGGGATGGGTACTCATCTAATGTGCGTGAAGCCCTGGATTCAGTCCTCAGCATAGTATAAACCAGGGCTGGTGTCACATACCTGTAATGCCAGCACTTGGTAGAGGAGTGAGAAGGAGTACAAGGCACCCTTGTTACACAGTGAACAGAAATCATCCTGAGCTATATGAGACATAGTGTCAGCAATAACAGCAGCAGCAGCCCCACCACCAACAAAAAGCAAAAACACAAAAACAAGAGAAGAAAAAGAAAATGGATGAAGAATTTATGTGATTAAATCATAGCAACTACCGTAAACAGTATCAGAATACTGTTTAACTTTGTTTCCTATTATATAGATTGGAAAGGGTCAATATCTAGGTTAAGATACTTTATATCCCTGAAATTATTATTTATCTATTTTATTTCTACAAATAGAATGATGTTTTTAGATTATCAGCAAAAGCAAGTGAATATGTCTCTTTATCAGAATTCTGCAGTTACAAGGAAATTTGAGGAAGATTAATGAAAACTGTTGAGTATGATGAATCTTTAATCTGGCAAAGAAGATAATGTATGAAATATGACTCCTGTAATCATCAAATACTTTATAATTGCTAAAGAAAAGGATAATTTCCTTCTGTCTGCCTCTAAAGATTAGGGCTTTATTCTCAACAGTAAATACCTCTAGCTCACATTAAGACAGATAGGAGCACAACTGATGATACAAAAATGGCTAATAAATCTCTGAGCATCTGTCATATTGTGTTAATACTTGACAGTTCATAATCTACCAGCATCATGTTATTTTAAAATGTTACGAAACGTAAAGCATTTGGTCTCAAGTTAGTATCTTGGGTTATTTGGCTTGATTTAATTAACTGCCATTCAAGCCAATATTTTCAAGGGTTCTCAATTTCCCCCTTTACTTGTTCTTCTGTAAGTAAAGAATTGCTGATTGAAATATTTCTGTATTGCAGTGAATCAAATGCGGGCAGAAGGTGACCCAGGGAAGAAACTGAGAGAAGAGAGTTGGGCTGATTATAGTGTCCCATTTAAGGGACCTGGTCTCAATGTGAATCCCTCTATTCCCAACCCTTCTTCCCATATCAATGTCTACCATGGTCATGCAGTCCTGACTCCACAGGCCACTGTATGGAGAGTTAAACAAACAACTCAGATATTTTCTGTTGGCTCTCTCTTTATTGATCAGTCATAGAACAAATGCTGTGCATCAATTTTATTGATGAAGTAACCAGGTGATAAATTATCCTTTGTTTCCCTGAGCCTCAACTACCAGGGGAAGCAGCAGGTCACACCATGGATCTGGTTGTCCTTCATCCAAATACAGCATTGATGCTGTAGATATTTGTCCACTACTTAACAGAAAATCTGGGTAATTAATTATATGTATGAGAATAATAAATATATTTATTTTACTTTACTTGATATTTGGGGTTAATTAAATGGGGAATAACTACCTGGTTGACACTGGGCTGTTTTTATTTATTTATTATTTATTTATTTATTTATTTATTTATTTATTTATTTATTTATTTTTCTTTGCTTAGATTAGGTCATTATGCAACTAGTAAGAACAGTTATGGCACCTTACATAATTGCGTAAGGATGACAAGGAAAACTTTCTTATGCTTGGTATAGTAAGTGATCAACAAACTCCCTCAAAAATTGTTGTCAGACTATAATTGAAAATCAAGCAGAGTGAAAATAGAAAGTCAGAGTCAGTAGAAAAAGATATATTATCTTAATGAAATGTAATTTCTTAAGCTGTCATCAACTGACTTATGTGCTATATGAAACTAAATGAAGTAAAACTTTTTAAATCTTTAAATTATGTTTTTTCCCCACCCTGAAAACCATTTTAAGCCAAAACCATGTTCCTCTCAGGAGATATTGTCCATTTTACTATTATTCTCCAAATATATTGTCTTCTGTTTTGGAAACATTTATGCTTTAAGCAATAAAGCATGTTTGCCTTTATTAGCAATCTACATACCTATGTTTGAATGTATTTATATATGCAGGCATGAACACTTTTTAACATATTTAACTGTATAAAGTTTTTCATAAAATCTTAACATAAAGAAGAGTTTTTAAAAGCATTTGTGAAGTCCAATTGCTTTCCTGAAATAATATATTTGCATAGTAATTATAAAATATGTTGGGTCTCTATAACTAGTCAGTAATGTATAATTTAATTTGTATTTCCATTTCTTTACAATTTTTGGCAAAGCATTTCTATTTAAATCAGATCAGCACTTTTTTGTATGCTAGGATTTTGCTTAATTGACTGGACATATGGTAGCTTAATTCACCTATTTATCTCTTGCCCTGGTTTTAGACATGACCTGCTAGCAAGCATTGTTTACCCATCTCAAGAGCAGCAAATCCCCAACCTGTGTTGCTGATTTTTAAAGCCTGTGGTCTGTCATATAATATCAAAGGAATAAAATGCAGTAAACAGAACAAAGACAAGTCTTTCTGTATAATCTTTGCAATTTAAACAGCAACAGGTAGTGAAAAGGATACTTTCCTTCTGCTTACCGCTAATCTGGACTTGAATTCAAACAGTAAAAGGTAACAGTTCTCATTTGCCAGTTTTGATGAGGAAAAGCAAGCACAGGCAGATGAGAGATGGGAAAAAAGTCTACAAATTCCTGTCTCCCAAAGCAATGGAATTTTGATTCCCAAACCAATTAAAGATGATGCTCACTGTAAGTCACTATTTTTTTAGGTTCTGAATATCAGTTCAAATTTAGATTGAAATTCTGAGATGTGCACAGATCTCATGCTGGCTCAGGCAAGTTCAAAATATTCCAGTTTCTCATTTAGATATCGAGAGCCATGTTTCCATCTCAGTCTGGAAATTTTAAGCTGCCAAGAAGCTATTGGGGGATTTCATCCAGAGATGTCATTCACAACACAGATGCCAGAGAAAGCTTCTCACATCCCTGGCTGGTTTTGTGGAACTCCAATCAACAGCTGGCTTCTCAGGCTGCCAAAACAATCCACAATATTATGAATTTCTGCCTTCCTTCTCTTTTTAGGCTTTGCAGAGAGTTAGGAAACAAACAGTCATTCAATTTCCACTGTTGTAAAGAGAGTCAGGAGTTGACAGATGGGGAAGACTTTCTGCCTATAGGAAGGAAGATATATTTTCTAGAGTCTAATCATGGACACCATTAGCACGGATGACCTCTGACCAGTTAGCAAAAGTCACCCTTTTGGAAGATAGAAGATCTTAAGTACAACGTTGACATTTAGTCTCCCACCTCTTCTTTCTCTTTCTTTCTCTCCCTCCCTCCCTCCCTCTCTCTCCCAACCCGTGTGTGTGTGTGTGTGTGTGTGTGTGTGTGTGTGTGTGTAGTGTGTGTGTGTGTGTGAAGTGAACAATCTGTTTTGTTCTGTTCTATATGTACACAGAATACTCTGAGTATCTGTTGTGAGGCAGTTTCCTCAGAGATCAAAAAGTTCCATCCTTTAGGTAAGCTCTTTAAACAGGAAGGTGGACAACTCAAAATAGCTCCAGAAAGTCCCTGAAACTGAGGAGATTCACTAAGCCACTCCCTGCCAGAGTAAGTGATACAAGTTGAGAGTCTCCCTCAGATGAGAGAGAGAGAGCTGAGCTGCAAAGAAGATTATCAAAGGACTGGATCAGCCAAAAACACCCAGAGAAGAAGAGCTGTAAAGACACTGACACAAGATCAGTTGCCTGGAAGAAGCAGAAACCAGCTGAGTTGTCTGAAAGAGGTTTAGACTAACTGACTCATTTGTATAAAAGACTCTCCAAATTGTTGATCTTCCTGAAGGTGGTGCAGTGTGTTCCAGGTTCCCAAAATTTTGTCAACTGTCATCCATACTGGAGTGGGCTTTGGTGATGCAGCTTGTCTTTGAATCTTCTGCTCCTGGAGGTAACTCCTCACCCATGTTCCTGTAGGTAAACCTAATAAAACTCATTGGTTCACCAAGTTGGACTTTGGTGCTTTCCTTTCCTTACTTGATCTGCTGTGGACTCCTTATCTGTAGTGAGGGAATGTGTGTGTTGCATCTTCCCAGGAAATGTCTTGTGACACAACAGTCTCCTATCCTCTGTGACTACTATATGTGATAAACATACATCTCACAGCAAATAAAAATGCTTGGCTCAGCTCCTGTGTTATTCTCAGTGGCTACTACATTACTGATACCAAATGGATGTCTCACAAGTACTTATGGTCAGAGGGAGATGGCTTGATGACTGGAAAGAAGGAAACAAGAAGAGAAAAGACTTCGAAAGTGTTTTGGGATGTGGTAAACACCTATAAACTGAAATCAGCCAGACTTTTCAGATTTGTAATATAACTTAATTGCAGAAGATTAAAGCACAATTTTAGTATAAAAAGTAAAGATCACAGTTTTGACACACCTGTTCTTGTTAAAATTCTGTTTTACTGAGAGAAAACAAATACACTAAAAAACAGAGTAAAGTGTCATTTGGGTATATTGAATGAGACTCATATCATGTGGTGATAGCTAAAAATTCAAAGGCCAGATGGTTTATAAAAAGAAGAAAACATAATTATTATCAAGGGTTAGATGAAAATTAACAGGTTATTGCCAAAAGCCACAGAATTGATAGAAGTAATGCATACAAAGAGAATAAAATAGCTTTTAAATGTTTAGAATTTAATGATCTTAAATAAGCTATTTAGTTTACAAATGATGTATTTCACTCAACTTTCTTATGATAAGCAAATAATTTCTATTAATTACTCATATCAATGACTTAAAATGTGATTGTAACTATGAAGTTCCACGGTGAGTTGAATGGAACTCAAAGAGTTCATAGTGGGAGTATAAATTGGTCACTATGACACAAGAAAACAAGAATCTAAGCTGCAGGTAGTGTTGTGTGATCTGCAGAGATGTGATTTAATGCACAGGCAAAATGTACTTTAGAGAGACAATGAAAAGCTAGTTTAAAGAGGGATTTTTTTAAAATCTCTTGTTGTATTTTGTATGTGAGCATTACAAGATAAGGCAAGGACACTGAAGATGTGTTGAGTGAGCTGAAGGGAAACTTCTTAGAACCAAAATGGTCTTCGGAAACCAAATCTTATGGGATTCTGCAAGTTTATGAGTATTCTTTCGTGATGTGAGAGTTCAACAATTTTGCAGTAATATAATTAACTGCAGTGGCATGAGGAGCTGTAAGGGGAGAATAATTACGATAGTGATCAACATTGTTTTAAATGATAACATTTCTTTTACTTAGAGAAGGGGTAATGATTGAGAGTAGGGAAGGATAAAGCAACAAATACTTCTGCTTAGAGAGACTAGATGGAGACACATCTCAACACAAGTACTTAGTCTCTGTGCAGACTTGTGTTCCAAGGGAAGAAAAAGTTTAACAGTGTCAGTCTCCCTAGTGCAAAATCAGTGACTTTTCAGAGGCATGGACTCAAAGAGTCCCAGAAAATATCAAACCAGCTACCGTTTTTTAGGGATTGAACTTTTCCTGCACCCGTGTACAACTCAGTTTTCTCATCAGGATGGCCGAATGCTTGACATAAACAATTTGAAAGAAGAAAAGACTTATTTTGGCCACAGTTTCAGAGATTTCATTCTATCATGGTAGGGGAAGGGAGGTGTCAGAGCAGCTCACATCATGGCAGTACAAGAAACAAAGTGGGGCAGGAACTGAAAGAAGAAAGAGCAAGGTATGGCTTCCAAGGACACTTTGCCAACCTGGCCTCACCTTCTGTCATTCCACACCCTCCTGACAATATGTTCACATTTTGAACCTATCAATGGATTGAACCATTAGTTAACCGAGAGCCCTCATTATCTATTCATGTTTGGAAACACCCTCAGACATGCCCACAAGTGTGTTTATTGATTATGCATTTCTCAACCCAACTAAATTGAAGGTCAAAATTAAACCATCATAATTGGTATATTGAGCAGATGTTCAAAAACTCTATTATGCTAACATAAGATGGAGTCCTTCTGGTCAAGAGAGATTTCTATATGCATACAGCATCACTGAAAAACTTAAATAGAAAATTATTATAAAATGCTCTTCTATGGGAGACTTTATTTCCCAAGATGGCTGTCCTTTAGATGGACTTTACAGATAACATGCTATGCTCTGTGTCTTTGTGTAAAAACAAGTGAAACATTTTGATTTATCTCTTCAAAAAAATTCAAAATCTATTTTTGATTTATTTTTATTTCTGGCCAGAACATTTAAAATAAAAACTTTTTTTTAAAAAAAATTTTCAACTAACATCCCCCTCCCATGACAGAGATGGTCTCTGCCACTACAGCACAGGGTATTCCAGAGTCCGTTGCAATAGGAAAACAATGTCACTCTCAAATCTACAGCACTGAATTTTGTGCCTGTCATTTGTCCTTTTGAGTCGACATTGTATTCTCACATGGTTAGATTTTCTGAGGTGAGGACAGCCCAGACAATGAGGGAATGAATGTACATGTCCCCAGGCTGGAGCAGATTCAGTATACTGGGTTTTTTTTTTCCCCAAATAAAATATGATGTAGTTTCTGAAATGGTTACATTCAGGGCAGGATAGGATGTTTTTCTTTCTTAGAGTACTTGTAAAAGATTTCAGCATCAGAGCTTCGTGATAGCTGGAGAGATTAAGTGGACGTTCACATGGATTTGTCGGACTGATGAAGAATGACACTTTAAGAGAGAGAAAGCAGAGAAACACCAGAACCCCGGTGCTTCTGAGGAGCATAAAGTGATGCTAGACAGGAGGTTGAAAGCCTATTAAACTATTCTATGACAGGGTCAAGAATCTGTTTATTTGTTATTTCTAGTCCCTAGTTCGATGACACATGTCCAATGTATTGATATTTTCTCTGTTCGTTTTATTGACTGCTTTTGTATGCACCTCTAATGTGAGTATTCACGGTCCCCCTTGTCATTCTTTTATATTTACTGAAAGAGTCTGTGACAGGGGCTATGGGGTGGAAGGCAGAGATGACATTCCTTTTATTCCCTGAGAGTCAACCTAAAGGGAGATTTTTCAGATTTGCCACTGGCAGGCATCAGGATAATGATCCTTTGCACCTATAATAGCAAAGAGTAGACACTGTGGTTCTATATCAACACAGACTAGAATATAAAATTCATTCCTGGACAGTATGTTTATGAAAATACCTTTCATATGTGTGTTTGTGAGACATTGTGAGTTTATACAAACATTGAAATGGTTTAAAGTTGGTGCAGGTAAATGAGATTTATTCACTACATTTTCTTCAATGTTCAAGAAGAGAATTGTGGAAATGTAAGTGGAAGATATAGAGGGAATTAACAAATATAATGTTTTATTATTAGTCTTTATCATTCTTATTTTACAAAGTCGGTAAATATAAATACAAACTATATTTTCTGATTTTCAAAATTCATTTTTAGCATTTGAATATAACCTGGAATTTCATTTTCATTTCTTTCCCTTTAACAAAATTGATTTAAAATAGCCAGAATAATGAAGCCAGGAGTTGAAGGTCCAACCTTCTGCCTCAACCTTGTGCATCACCAGTAATTTCACTCTATAAACTAGAGAACATGAACTCACCATTTGAGTTGAGAATGGAGATGTTTCTGGAAATTAGAGGCTGCCAGCTGTAGGTCTCCTGACTAAAGCCAAGCCAAATGGACTGTGAAATGATTACATCCATAAAATTATGTATAAAGGCCAATGTGAGGATAATGGGGAAATCTTCACTCTACACTCTGAAGAATCTCCTTGTTGTGTGGATGGAGCTAGGAAACTGCATTTTGTTTAGTTTAGTACATGCTGCAAAAAAGCTACAGTCTTCTAACTTTAGACATGGAGTGAGTGGCTTGCTCTGCAGTCATGTTTGTTACCAGAAAACAAAATGAAGCCTCTGCTTCTTTTATAACAGAAATTCTTTTAGCATGTGTATTAATCTGATTTCATAATATTTTATTGTTTCCTGCCCAGGGATTTGATCTAGGAAAATGTAATATTATAAGGTTAAGATGTTTGTTTATTGGGTGATTTGGTTGAGGACAATTTTAAATCACATCATTTAAAGTAGGAAATGATTCCCAATTCCCAGTCTACTTGCTCAGTTTGTTAGATATGAGAAACAGAGAGCTATAAATTATCAACATATCACAAATGCACTTTAAACAATTTTGTGATGTGAGGAAATGTGCTCTAAGAAAGTGATACTGAAATGAATCTTTGAAAATTGTGAAGCCCAGAACACATGCTCAATACTATCCCAGGTTATGGTGGAAGATAAATGCTGAGAGCCACATGAGTACATAAATGCAGAGGTTGTTGCCACGCCCTGATTTTACAACACAAGATGGGTAAAGGGCTTCTTGTCTGGTTAACACTAAACAAATGAATGAGTCTAAATTGTTGTTAATTTTTGAGCATTAAAATGACCACACTGGGTTTATTTGTCTTCTCTATTAGCTGTGTTTCTTCCCATCAGTACTGTGCCTTCACCCTGGTCCTGCTCCAAACATATCCCATGGCTTTGTGGAGATTCCTAATTCGAATCATATCAGTGTTTCCATGCACAGTATCCCACTATCTTCTGGAACATTTTCATTAGCATAAGTACAATGGAATTAAAGTTCTGATTTCTGGGACCGGAGATATGGATCAGTGGTTAAAAGGACTTAGTGGTCTTCCTGAGGATTGCTGTTTGGTTCTCAGCATGGACAAGTTGGCTCACAACCACCTGTAACTACAGTTTGAGGGGATTCAATGCCTTCTTCTGGCTTCCATGGCCACTAGGTTCCCACCTAGGGAAAAATACACATGAACACACACAGACACACACTCATGTTTGCACACGCACACACATGTCACATGCACAAGTACAAGCACACACACACACACACACACACACACACACACACACACAGAATTTCAAAAAAGAAAGAACTCTTTCAAAATTCTGATTCCTAATCCAGGTATGGTGGTGCTAACCAGCATTCGGGGAAGGGCAGGAAGGATGAAGATCTCAAGGGCAGCCTCATCTATACAAGCATTTCAAGATAATCCAGAGTTCCATGAGACCATCTCAAAAATAAATTAAATAAGTTCTGATTTCTTTTTCTAGTGCTATATGTTCTATTCACAGATGGAATTACTGTGAAGTTGAAAAAGCTAAACACCATGGCACATTTATTTCTTCTGGGAGAAGTCCTAGTAAGACATTCAATCTGTAGGGTTGGATTATTTTTAAGATCATTTTTCTTTTTTGGGGTGAGGGGCATTAAAAACCTGAGATATCAGAGGAATAGGAAAAGCCACAGCTATGTCTCACCCCACCAACTCCTCAGCCTCCAAAGAGACCTACTTTCTGTATACCCACGCTTATGTGCTTTTCTGTTCTGCATCTCACTTCCTCTCTCCACCCAGCTACATCACTTCCTGTCTGTACAGATCTCCAGACCGCTATGGTTATTCCTGGGATTAAAGGCATGTGTCACCATGTCTGGCACTGTTCCCAGTGTGTCCTTGAACTCACAGAGATCCAGATCTCCTGAATGCTAGGATTAAAGGTGTGTGCTACCATTGCCTGACTACTATATTTAATACAGTGGCTGGGTTTTTCCTCTGATCCTCAGATAAGCTTTATTAGGGTGCACAATACTTTGGGGGACACAGTATATCACCACAATATTTTCTTTTCTTTTTTTTTTATTAAGAGATTTTTCTATTCATTTTATATATAAACCACAGATTCCCCTGTCCTCCCTCCTCCCACCCCCAGTGTTACCCCCAAACTCACCCCCATTCCCACCTCCTCCAAGGCAAGGTCTCCCATGGGGAGTCAGCAGAGTCTGGTACATTAAGTTGAGGCATGTCCGAGCCCCTCCTCCCTGCAACAAGGCTGTGCAAAGTGTCTCACCATGGCTCCAAAAAGCCAGCTCATGCACTAGGGACAGGTCCCGATCCCACTGCCTGGGGGCCCCCTAAACAGTTCAAGCCTAAACAACTGTCTTCCTTATCCAGAGGGCCTAGTCCAGTATCATCCAGGCTCCTCAGATATTGATCCACAGTTCATGTGTTTCTACTAGTTTGGCTAGTTGTCTCTGTACTTTTTCCAATCATGGTCTCCCTATCTGTTTCTCATATGATCCCTCCTCTCTCTCATCAATTGGACTCCTGGAGCTCTGTCTGGGACCAGTCGTGGATCTCTGCATCTGCTTCCATCAGTCACTGGATGAGGGTTCTATGATGATAATCAATGTATTCAGCCATCTGATCACCAGAGTAGGTCAGCTCAGGCACCCTCTTGACCATTACCAGTAGTTTATGATAGAGTCATCTTTGTGGTAGCACTCTGCTTCTCCCTATTCCCAATGTGCCTTTATTTATCATGGTATCTCTTTCCTTGCTCTCCCACTCTGTTCCCATTCCAGCTCAAATCTCCCACTCCCCTAAGCTCTCAACCCCAGTCCCTTGCCCTCCATTACCCCTTCCTGACCCCCCAGTTTGCTCATGTAGATCTCATCCATTTCTCCATCACTGGGTGATCCATGTGTCCTTCCTACAGTCCTCCTTACTAACTAGCCTCCATGGAGCTGTGGTTTGCAGTCTAGTTATACTTTGATTTACATCTAGTATCCACTAATGAGTGAGTACATACCATTTTTGTCTTTCTGAGTCTGGGTTACCTCACTCAGGATGATATTTTCTAGTTCCATCCATTTGTAGGCAAACCTCATGCTGTCATTGTTTTTCTCTGCTGAGTAGTACTCCATTGTGTGTATGTACCATATTTCCTTAATCCATTCTTCAGTTGACGGGCATCTAGGTTGTTTCCAGGTTCTGGGTATTACAAATAATGCTGCTATGAACATAGTTGAACATGTGTCCTTGTGGTATGATTGAGTATTCCTTGGGTATATACCCAAGAGTGGTGTAGCTCGGTCTTGAGGAAGATTGATTCCTGCTGTGGATACCACTCTATATAAATAAAACACTGATGGCCAGTGACCAGGCAGGAAGTATAGGCGGGACAAAGAGAGAGGAGAATTGGGAAAACAGGAAGAAGGAGAGGAGACACTGCAGCCACCGCCAGGACAAGCAGCATGTGAAGACGCTGGTAAGCCACCAGCCATGTGGCAAGGTATAGATTTATAGAAATGGGTTAATTTAAGATAAAAGAACAGTTAACAAAAAGCCTGCCACGGCCATACAGTTTATAAGTGATATAAGTGTCTGAGTGATTATTTTATAAGTGGATTGTGGGACTGCGGGGCTTGGGGAACCTGGAGAGAAGCTCTCCAGCAACAGATTCCCAATTTTCTGAGAAACCACCATACTGATTTCCAAAGTGGCTGTACAGTTTGCATTCCCACCAACAGTGTGGGAGTATTCCCCTTGCTCCACATCCTCTTCAACATAAGCTGTCTTCAGTATTTTTGATCTTAGCCATTCTGACAAGTGTAAGATGGTATCTCAGAGTCATTTTGATTTGGATTTTCCTGATGACTAAAGATGAGCAATTCCTTAAATGTCTTTCAGCCATTTGAGATTCTTCTGTTGAGAATTCTCTGTTTAGCTCTGTATCCCATTTTTTAATTGGACTGTTGGGCATTTTGATGTCTAGTTCCTTGAGTTCTTTATATATTCTGGAGATCAGCCCTCTGTCAGATGTGGATTTGGTGAAGGTCTTTTCCCATTCTGTACGCTGTCTTTTTGTAACATTCACATTGCAAGAAATTAAGAATCATTCACTCATCACATCGATTTCCCCTTCATCTTACTTTCCCTTGTTTCAGGAGATATTCAAATATGTTTGAGTTGCACTTAGGCTAAGATGAGTTTATAAAGTGATATGTTTTTTTATTTATTTATTTTATTTTACAATACTATTCAGTTCTACATAACAGCCACAGATTCCCTTGTTCTCCCCCTTCCTGCCCCCCTCCCCTTCCCCAAAGCCCACCCACCCTTTCCCACCACCTCCAGATCAAGGTCTCCCCCGGGGACTGAGATCGACCTGATAGACTCAGTCCAGGCAGGTCCAGTCCCCTCCTCCCAGATTGAGCCAAGCGTCCCTGTATAAGTCCCAGGTTTCAAACAGCTATCTCATGCAGCGAGCCTAGGACCTGGTACCACTGCCTAGATGCCTCCCAAACAGATCAAGCCAATCAACTGTCTCACCTATTCAGAGGGCCTGATCCAGTTGGGGGCCCCTCAGCCTTTGGGTCATAGTTCATGTGTTTCCATTCGTTTGGCTATTTGTCCCTGTGCTTTATCCAACCTTGGTTTCAACAATTCTTGCTCATATAAACCCTCCTCTTTCTCGCTAATTAGACTCCCAGCGCTCCACCCGGGGCCTAGCCATGGATGTCTGCATCCAGATTCCTCAGTACTTGGATGGGGTTTCTGGCACAACTATTAGGGTGTTTGACCATGCCATCACCAGAGTAGGTCAGTCCCAGCTGTCTCTTGGCCATTGCCAGCAGTCTTTTGTGGGGGTATCTTTGTGGATTTCTGTGGACCTCTTTAGCACTTTGTTTCTTCCTTTTCTCATGTGGTCTTCATTTACCATGGTCTCCTATTCGTTGTTCTCCCTCTCTGTTCTTGATCCAGGTGGGATCTCCCGCTCTCTTTCCCTCGACCCTCGCCGTTCATTGCTCCCACTCATGTCCAGGTTGTTCATGTAGATCTCATCCATTTCTCCATCATTGGGTGATCCCCGTGTCTTTCTTGGGGTCCTGTTTTCCAGGTAGCCTCACTGGTGATGTGAGTCGCAGTCCAGTCATCCTTGTTCCACATCTAGTATCCTCCTATGAGTGAGTACATACCATATTTGTCTTTCTGAGTCTGGGTTACCTCACTCAGGATGATTTTTTCTAGATCCATCCATTTGCCTGCAAACCTCATGATGTCATTGTTTATCTCTGCTGAGTAGTATTCCATTGTGTATATGTGCCACAATTTATTTATCCATTCTTTAGTTGAAGGTCATCTAGGTTGTTTCCAGGTTTTGGCTATTACAAACAATGCTGATATAAACATAGCTGAGTAAGTACTCTTGTGGTATGATTCCTCAGCCATTTTTGTTTATAGTTATTTACCAGGTTCCTGTTGTAGGAATGCCATTCAGAACTACTTCCACACCCACTTGCCTTTGTGAGCCCTAAAGTACCTGACTGGAGAGTACATTACAATATGAACATTCCCTGAATCACTGGAAAGTGGAAAGATATGGATTGTAGAGCCACATTTGGATGATATGCAGGTGAATTTAAATCAGGAAATTATTGGCACATGTTAATATTGAATGTCCTAGTTTGCTTCCATTGCTATGACAAACAGTGATCAAGAGCAATTTAGGGTAACTTAAGGGAGGAAAGAGTTTATTTGGTTTACATGTTCTGATCATAATTGGTCACTGAGGGAAGAAAGGGCAGAAACTCAAGCAGGAGCAGAGGCAGATACCAGGAAGGAGAGTTGCTTGGTAACTTGAATCCTCTGGCTTGCTCAGTTACTATTCTCACACACCTCTGGACTGTGTACATGTGGGAGGTATCAATCATAGATCAAGAAAATATCCTATAGATATGCCCACAGCCCAATGTGATGGGAGTAATCCCTCAACTGAAGTTCTCTCTCCCATGGTGACTCTAATGTTGTCAAGGTAACTACAAATAACTAGCATAATTATTATCATTTTAAGATTAACTATTTTGCAAACTACTTGAATTGGTAGAAGTCTTATAGCTGTTGGGTGAAGGAAACTTGAGAAGAGATTTTTTTCTAAATCTGTCAAAATGTACAAGCATTTAAATGATACTATCATTCATAAACCTTGAAGATGAAACATTTCTAAATTGTTAATATTAAAATTCAATATGAAAATTAATATCATAGAAATAAAATTTGAATGCAGCTGTGAGAAACAAAGATTTTCAGTTCCTAGTAAGAGTGACTGCATTTTATAGTAAGAGCATTGGAGACTCAGAGCATCCAGAACAAGGCAGTACATTTTAGAACTTTGCAGAGTCACATGTCTAGCCCAGAGGGCAAATTGAGCACAGAGAACTCTTTAAGACCTAACACTAAGCCCGTTCTCCCTTCCCCTTATTATATCAGTAAACAGGAGGGTACAATCTTACATGCCATCTGTCTTTTCTTAGATTATTTATGTTTGTCTTTTTATCAACAAAAAAATAGCATGTGGGTTCATCTTGTTTATTTTTAAGGCTTTTAGGGTATATGACCTTGTAGGCAAGCTTGGGTGTCAATATTTTTCTATTTTAAACTTTTATTTGGTTGAGATGAGCATAACCATCAGTGTGTGTGTGTGTTTGTGTTTGTCTCTCTCTCTCTCTCTCTCTCTCTCTCTCTCTCTCTCTCTCTCTCTCTCTCTCTGTGTGTGTGTGTGTTTGTGTGTGTGTGTAGCTTAGCAGACTGTAAGCAAAGGTGGTATAGTATCTCCTATTCATTTGTGGCTGCACCTAAGCTGGCTTGAGATAGCTTTGAAAATCAACCATCAGAGCTTCTTCCTTATACCAGTCATGATGGAGAAGAACTGAAACTTCAGAAACAATCCCTGCTTTGGTTTCTATAGTGCATAGGAAGTTGAGAGATAATATATAAATAATCAAAATAAGGTACAAAAATAGTAGACAGAGGAGGTGGTTGAAAGTTGACTATAGATAGTTTGTAATAAAAAAACAGTATCTTTGTCTCTTCAAATACCATAATGTGATAGTGTACTATAGACTGGGTGGCTTATCTTTCAGTTGTGAAAGCTGGAGATCTGAGATCATGCTGCCTGATTTGGTTTTTGATTCGAGCTTCCTTCCTAGTTGGTATAGTACTTTCTTATTTTTTCCTTACACACTCTTAAGATGTAGATTCCAAAGAAATGTTCCCTTTCTCGTATGAAGTCACCAATCCCACCATGAAAGACCCACCCTTCTGACCACATTTAGTTCTAATTAATTAATTAGAACTAATTAGAATGGGCTCAAAGGCCTCATCTCCAAGTAGTATAACATTGAGAGTTAGGGCATCATGGGTAAATTAAATAGTTACAAACATTTAGTGCACTACAGAAAATGTCTTGGGTGTGCTCAGAGAAAAGAACTCTTTCTTTTTGCAGGCAATTCAGATGCCAGGCTCTTCTAGAAACATTAGGTCAAAAGAGCAACTTACCACTTTCTAACTCTAAAAAGAGCAGTTGTGGATCTCAGTAGAGAAATGAAAAAAAAGCACTTGATATGAATATGAGAGTAAAAATAGACAAATACTGGGATAAAAAAATGATAAAGCCAGTATTTAAGATGAATGGGAGAAAAACTTAAAGTGAATGACAATTCTAGGAAATAATTGACATCATGTTTATTTCTTACATAAAGAGACAGTAATCTGAAGAGACACAGTTAGTAAAGAAGGCACAGAAATGGAAGAAAATTGACAGTATTTTTCAGCAACTTTGGAGCTAAAGACCTATGATGAAAAAAAATCAGCTCCTAAAGTCTACAGAGTCTGTAACACTGAGATGACTCAGTTATAGAGAAGTGTGTCTAAATAAGTCATGAATAAAATTTTAACAAAAGAGAAAAACATCTAAAGATATGTCTTCTTTATTTCAATTTTACACCTTATTTAAGAATAAGATGAATCATAGAAATGAGAGTGTTGGGAAAGGGTCAAGGTGTTTGAAATTCTTGGGATATGTAGAAGCTCTTCAATAACTGCAGCATGACCAGTGAGCAAGGATGAGTCACCTTTACCAGGCTTCATTTTTTTATGCCATTTTATGGTGTTTTGTTTATAACACATTGTTTTTATACTTCTTCTGTTATGTACTAGGCTTACTTGCCGTTCTATAATGCAAGATGCAATTTTCTCAATTTACCATGCCAAAAGGCATGTGTATAGTCCATAAGCAAAAATGTATTTATATACATTTATTAAGGTAGACTTTTGAATGGCCAAAAAGTCAATGAAATGATCTTAATGATTTTCTGCTATAATCATGGATTGGTGCCTAGCCCAACTGTCATCAGAGAGGCTTGACCCAGCAACTGATGGGAACAGATGCAGAGAGTCACATTCAAACATTAGGGGTATTTCAAGGAATCCTGTATTGTTTTGTAACTTTCAGTGTTTATATCTTATAGCTTCATACTAACCTTAAATATTTTATTTTTCATGCTATCGTAAATGAAATGATTTTTATCAGTTTTGTTCTGTTTCATTCATTGCTTGGACTAGAAATAAGTTGATGTTTAGTGTATGGATCTTATAGACTGTTAATTGCTCTGTTTATCATTTCTAGAGTTGGTTTCTGTTTATTTTTTCAAGGTTTTCTCTAGGGTAGATGATGCCATTTGTGAATTGAGAGTATTTTATTCACTTTAAGTTAAATGGCTATCTTTTAATTCTCCTTTGCTTAATTTCTGCAGAAGTATAACGTTTAGTTTACCAATTTTGTTACAAAGAGTAAAACATTTCATAACAAGGTGCTTTATAAAAAATTTTAATTTTTATTTTATATGTATGAGTGTTTTCCTGAAGTATGTGTGTGTACCATGCACATGCCTAGTATCCATGGAGATCAGAAGAGGATGTCACATTTGCTGGAACTGGAGTTACAGATGGTTGTGGGCCACCCTTTGTAGATTATGGGAACTGAATCTGGATCCTCTGCAGTATTAGCCTCAATTAATCTATCCAGCCTCAAGTTGTGGGTTTTTGACTGATGCCAATTATCAGTTTGGAAAATGTCCTTTTTACTCTCATATTTTTCAGTGTGTTTTACAATCAAATGGTAATAAAATTGTTAAATGTTGTTTCTGTTTTGTTGAGATTAGAGGTGGTTTTTTTTCTTCTGCTAACATGGTGATGACATGATGGGCAACTGTGCACTAAACTAATCATGTTTCAGTGAACATTATTACTCGGTGAAGAATTGTTTTATATATTGCTGGAATCTGTTTGCAGTTTTGAGGTTTTTTTTTATCTTTTTTCAAAGAAGATGTTAATATATATTCTCTTCTTGGAGGCTATGTCTAATTTTAGTAGCATTGTAACACTAATTCCAGATTCAGCTTCCAGTTGGGAAGTGTCTCTTCTATTTTTTTTTCAGATTTGCAGTAGTATTCATATCAGTTTCTGCATGATATTATATAGAATGCACAAAGAGCTGTAAGGTTTTGTAGACGCCATTTTGTGTTAGGTTTCTTTGCTTCTAAAGCCACAAAGTTAGAAGCTGAAAAACACAAACTTATTACCTTAAATTTTGGTAGCTGAGAAATTGAGCACAGGTGTCATGGAGGTAAAACTGAGGTGTAGGCAACACAAGTGTCTTTCCCACGAGATTCTGGGAGAAGATCCATTTTGTCACCTCTTCCAATTTCTCGAGGGTGCATGGCTTAAGACTGCCTTTGTCTACACAGGCAGTTTCTCCTATGTTATATCTCTCCGTGTTTTAACAGTCATGATTTGCTAATACCAACAAGAAAGGGCTCTCTCCATTTAAAGGCACACATAATTAAATTGCAGCCTGATTGAGAGGGATAGCTGCCTCATCTAAAATTCTTCAATTTCTTCACTTATGTAGTAAGATTCTGCAGCAAGGTGTGTTTATGGATATCAGAGTTTAAAATGGACACATTTTGGTCAATCAAAATATAGCTACCACATTTTAAACTTGTGACCTCAAGCTCTTTAAACATTATTGATTTATTTAAAATTTATCTTTTTTTTTACTGAATTCATTTAGGTAATTTTTTGGTCTTTCTATAACATGTACATTTACCAGATCATCTAATTTATGAGTATATAGTTCCTCACAAGTATTTATTAGTTTCCTTATATATATACCATTATATATATTCAGGTCAGTCATGCTTTATCCTCTCTTACTGATATTTTAGTCATTTGAAGTTTTTTATATTAGTGTATGCTCATTTTTCAAACTCTGGTATAATATGTCATAATGCTAGGTGAATACACAAATGAATAGATAGTATATAAACTATAGGTCATTGCTGGAGTGAATAGGAGGCAACAACTTAATGATATATAGATCTGATGCATATATCCTATCAAAATCAAGTTCAGTATACCCTCAGTTATCTTAGTTTGGAATTCCCAAATAACCACAGCCAAACAGAATTAAAAAACAAAAGGAGACTTATGATGAATAGGGACACAAAGAGAAATAATCATTGTAGCTATTTCTTTTTTTGTTTATTTATTAAGAAATTTTCTATTCACTTTATATGTCAACCAATGGATTTCCCTGTTCTCCTTCCTCTCACCTCCCAGCCTTCCCCTCCAACTCAACCCCCATTCACACCTCCTCTAAGGCAAGGTCTCCCACAGAAAGTCAGCAGAGCCTGGTATATTCAGATGAGGCCGGTCCAAGCCCCTCCTCCCTGCACCAAGACTGTGCAAAGTGTCTCAGCATAGGGACTAGACTCCAAAAAGCTGGCTCATGCACTAGGGACAGGTCCTGGTCCCACTGCCTGGGGGCCCCCTAAACAGTTCAAGCTAAACAGCTGTCTCACTTATCCAGAGTGCCTAGTCTAGTACTCCTCCTCAGCTATTGGTTCACAGTTCATGTGTTTCCACTAGTTTGGCTAGTTGTCTCTGTACTTTTTCCAATCATAGTCTTGATATCTTTGGCCCATATGATCCCTCCTCTCTCTCATTCGTTGGGCTCCTGGAGCTTTGCCTGGGTTTGGTCATGAATCTCTGCATCTGCTTCCATCAGTTACTGGATAAAGGTTCTATCATGAGTTAGGACGTTCAGCCATCCGATCACCAGAATAGGTCAGCTTAGGCACCCTCTTAACCATTTTCAGTAGTCTATAGTGGAATCATCTTTGTGGATTCCTGGGGACCTCTCTAGCACTCTACTTCTTCCTATTCCCATGGTGTCCTCATTTATCATGGTATCTCTATCCTTGTTCTCCGACTCTGTTCCTGATCCAGCACTCTACTTCTTCCTATTTCCATGGTGTCTTCATTTATCATGGTATCTCTATCCTTGTTCTCCCACTTTGTTCCTGATCCAGCTGGGACCTCCTACTCCCCTAAGCTCTCTTTCCCCCAACTCTTGTCCTTCATTACCCCACCCCCAGTTTGATCGTGTAGATCTCATCCATTTCTTCATCGCTGTGTAATCCCTGTGTCTTTCCTAGGGTCCTCTTTGCTAGCTAGCCTCCCTGGAGCTGTGAGTTGCAGTCATTGTAACTATTTCTGATTGATTTTTTTTTTTGGAAAATTGTGCATAAAGATAGACTACATGGACACATTTTAGGACTTATTCCAGATTTTATAAGGGGCCTCTTCAAGTAAGCTTTCAAAACATTTAATCCATAAGAACCTTTAATAGTAAAAATTTTATTCTTCAAGTAATCCAGTCCCAAAATATAAGAAAATGTTTGACTTATGTCTCTCCTTAGGCTCGATATCTATTAGAAAACTCTTCAAAATACACCCAGATTCCCAGCAGCTCTCCCTACTGTACCTTATATGACCCGAGTCACCATAGACTGTCATTTATGTTATTTAATGATGATTAGGGCATTTCCCACCTGCTCATTAGCTTTCTGTGGCTTGCCCTTTCACTTCATTTAAAAGCCCAAGGCATTGCTGTGACTTGGAAGGGCTTATCTGGTCTTCCCACTTAGATCCTGACCTCATCTTCCTTCTCTCTCATCATGAACCCTGGTTCTATAGCCACAGAACAGAGGCCACCACTCTGTGCACATATCATTCTTGTGTCTAGCTTATGGTCATTGTAAGATGGATTGCTAAACGATCTTATTAATTAAAAAACTCAGAGCCAGTTGTTGGTATGAACACTGTCTGGCCTCTATGTCTAATCTAGTGGCTGTTCTGTTCTCTAACCCCCAGATAAGTTTATTAGGGTGCACAATATATTGGGGGACACAATATGTCACCGCAGGTCATAGTACCCATTGCTCCTGTAGACACATCACCCAGGAGTCTCCTCTTTGAGGCTTCCCGTGGTCATCACATCTGTGATTTTACCTTTATGGGTTGCCACCATCCTCATAAATCTTTTGTATTGTTTATTTTTTCTCATTTTATTTTGTTTTGATAATTTTTTACCTAGTATGTGCTTATTGATTTCATTATTTATAAGTACATTGTCCTGTCTGTTATTTTTCTACAAGAAACACACAACACCACAAATCAGGTGCATTTGCTCTTCTTGGTCAATTGTATCCCTTAATCCCCAGAAGGCCTAGGAGAGTGGCTCACACAAGGTAGGTGCTAGGTGAATATTTATTAATAAATATTCATTTAAATATATAGTTGAGGGAATACATTTGGAATTAGTAAGTCCTACAAAGCAGAATTAATGATATCAATGTGTTTTCATAGTATTCATAATAATCCACAGAATATCTCAGTTTTGGTGGTATTAATCTTAGCTTTTGAAATTTACTCTTCACATAATTTTCTTTGGCCTGGTCATGATCATTTTTGCATTCTGAGGATATAAAATACTAACCAAGACATAAGATGCCTTAAGATAATGTTCAGTAAAATAGCTTAAACTAAGTGAACATGTTGACTAAATTTCCCTCTCTAGAGTATTTTATTCTGAAACATGAAGATAAATGTTGTTTTCCTGATCAAAAGAGAATTCTAGAAAATTATAGTGTTTACAGTCCAAATTTCCTAGTTGGAAATTCTCACCAAGAGATATTTGAGTTCCATGTACAGAATGAAAGTAGCATACTAGTAGTTAGAGATTTTCGAACCAGAGAAGGCTCCAAAATAGACAATTCAATTAAGACTATTACTTGCCAATACCTGAGTATGTGACAGTCTGCTTTTGAGACTAAAAGCCTATAACTAGCTTTCACATCAATGGGAAAAAATAATAACCAGAAATACTCAGAGGATCCTCTGTATTTGAGGCTTATATTCCAGAGTAATACCTGGCAAACTATAAAGAAAATTGTGGTTATGGAATGTTGGTTAAAGAAAAATATTATTAAGTGAAATAAATTTGAAATGACATTTTTTTCTGAAGAATATTTTCAAAGTCTCTATGGTGTGCTGTGATACACACACACACACACATTCTTCATAAAATTCCTGTTTAAAGAATCATTCAACCTTTCTCCTTGATAACTTTCTCCTTTAGACTCATTTCTGTAGTCATAAGTTTTCTCCAGTACCGCCTGGCCACATGGGTTCTGCAGCTGCTTATAAAATAATTACTCAGAGGCTTATATTAGTTATCAATTGCATGGCCTATGGCTCAAGATTCTTATTAGTTAGCTCTTTTATCTTAAATTAACCCATTTCTATTAATCTATAAGTTGCCATGTGGCCGTGGCTTACCAGTATTTTCACATCTTGCTTCTCCTGCTGGCTGTTCACAGTGTCTCCTTCCTCTCCTCTCTCCTTGCCCTCTCTCAGATTTTCCTGTTTGGCTCCATCCTGCCCTGCCATAGGCCAATTCGGCTTTACTTATCAAACAATCAGAGCAACACATATTCACAGCATACAGTAAGACATCCCACAACACATTTCATAGGGATTTCTTACATGAAAAACCATGATATGGCATGTTTTTGAAAAAGCATGTCAATGAAAGGGACCATGGCTGAGGTGGTAGAATTATATATGGTTCAATGATAGATAAAGGTCTGATGAACAAGCAAGAACAATTTTCCTACCATACAGCTCCTTGCCAGCCCTTTATACCAGCAGTGAGACTTATGTCTTGCTTACATAGTGGACATGTCTTTCATTCAGAAAGATGAGCCAGCTAACTGTATGACTGTATGGGATCTTTAAGTGCTGCCTTAAGGTGAATTAGTCTGAAGAATTGCTTTGTTTGTAGCAGAGTTGATCCCCTGTGAATTCTAGTGGTCTGAAAGACCATAATAATTTTTCCAACCATTATAGGTATTTTCAGGCAGTGTGATTAGATTAAAGTTGTTTGCAGCTATGAAGCATTTTTTTCTCCTTGCCCTGCTTGGGAGTGATCTGCATTTTCATTATATTATTTGATGGTGCCTGCTTTTATTTCCAACTGAATAGCCCCCATATCTGAAATAGTTCACAAGATAGTACAGCAGCTGTGTGAAAAGCTGGTTGATTTCAAAGTGATCTCTAGCTTTATGATTGTCCTGGCTCCAGCACAGAACCAAGTGTGATTATAGCCTCCATAAAAGGTTACAGGCTGCAGAAGAATTGGCTCCAACTCAAAGGCAGAATAATACCGATGTAGTTTGTTCTTTAGACTTGTCTGAGGCAAAAAAAAATGTGTATAAAGCACTTGATTTAATTGAACAAATATTTGTTGAGTACCCATCACATGCAAAAATTCATTCAGATACCTAAAATGAACTAATGAGCTCAAATATGAATCAGCAAAACAATGGGTATCGTGAGGGAAGGTTTTCTTCCAAACCTCTGTATAATTCCATGCTGAAACGTTTGTCTAAGCCACATGAGCTGGGGAAAAGAGTTGAGTGTAACTGGGAAAAGACCTCCTGATTCCATACCTGTGCTTCCTGACACACCAACAGTAGCCAAGTCAGATCTGTCAATATTTTTACCAACTGCAGATTACTATTCATTGAATTAGAGATGGAATGAGTAAATCAAAAACAAAAAAAAAAGGAAGGAAAGGATCTATGTCATACTTTATCATTTGAAACTGAGATTAAATAGCAGATAAACCAAGTGTTATCGGATATAAATGTCATGTGATTTGAGGTAAAGACAGCTGGAAACAGTGAGAGATGTCAAGATGCAGTTCTGGAAAGTGTTCAATCAAAGGTATATTTGAGTTTTATCAGTATAAATAAATGTATATAGAGAATATAAACAACAACAATAGAAAAGTAGAGAGAGAAGAAAGTAGGTGAAAGTTAATGTGTCAGAAGATAAGGAACAAAGGAACTAGAGAAGGGGTAACATTGTAGTTACAGATATTTGTTTTCATTCAAAGATTAGCCCAGAGAAATATTAGGCTGAAATGAATTTTCAGGAAGATTGAAGAGTGACTCAATATAAAAGCTTGGCATATGTTATGTTTTTCTATTCAAAATGTGCCCCTGAAAAAGGAAACTTGGGGTCTATTTTATCATCTATGCAGAAATGGTTGAGGGGCTAATGAACTGGGGTCCAAGGGGATGCTTCTTCCTGATCCAGTCCATCTTGGGTCACAGGAATGAGAATTAAGGAAAGTTGCAGCCAGAACTCCCATGAAATTCTGTTCTACACTCATTAAGGTCTTGGGGTTACAATGAAACTTTTCAAAGCTCAGTGGATCAAAAGTAGCACATGCTGGCACACTCTCTTCAGTGAGTCCTAGCTAATGATCTGAGACTACCCTAACTAAGCAAACTGGGCACATCAAACTTCTTGGCACCAGAAAACCTCCATAATGCCATCTGAGAATAGAGATTATTTCAAATTAATGCAATGTTAATCATGGTTGGTGGGTTCAACATGAGAATCACTTATCATTACCGTTCCAGCATTGAAAAATGAATTATTCCGAATTAGTACTGTGCTGACCACTGCCACAGTGCCAGGGCAGTCCACTGCCATGGGCGAGTGTAAGGAACCAGTCTTCTCATATCTTAACTCATTTGATCCAGATCCGAACCTGAGAAAACAGATCTGGGAGCCCCTCTAAGCCCCTGACATTCACTGAGAGACTAGTTTCAAACACTATTCTGATTTCGAAGCACATAAAGACTTTTATCCAAAACTCATCTTCTAGTGATGCTTAACTACACAAGGGAGGGAGTGTAAGAAGTTCATTGATTATAACAGATCCCTTTTCAGCCCTGCAGCACACCCTTGGCCGAATCCGACATGGCTGCAGCTGGGTGTCAGGCTAAGCTTGTAAGACAGAGTATTTCAAGCGTCCAATCACCCTTTGGCTTGTCTTCTTGTTTTTTATTTCTGCCTCAGGCTTTCCCTGAAGCAGTGGGAGCTGGCTCAGCCTGGATGAATTGGTATGGATTAGGACAGCCTCTAAAGTTACCATTACTCCAGGGAGGAGAGTCTTGAGAGTTAAGGCTTCCTTCTCCTCCCTTTTTGAAGGACTGTCTAAGGCACTTTCCACAGGGTTCCCCAGAGGGTCACTGGAGGACTGAGACCCTGCTCTCCACAGAAGTAAGTAGCTCCGTGGTACATGCTTCATTTTTTTTTTCTTGACTCTCCAATCCATTCCTCTTGCTTCTTGAAGCCACATCTAAAACAAATAACCTGTGTCCTGGCCCCTGTCACCGATTTCGCTGTCAGGGAAATTCTAATGAGGACAATCATTCTAAACATTGAATTTTTTAGCAACAATTTTACACTACATTACAGTTGGGAGGCTGCTAGGTCGGCAGCAAAAAGCAATATGTTATGATATTTCACTACCATATGGGAGTCCTCAAAAACTTCAAGTTAAAAAAAAAAAACAACCCAGAACAAAACATGCATAAAACATGGCATACAATCTAAAGGAAATTCAGCTGCTGAGAAATGCACCACTGGAAGGTCCATTAGAGAAACCATACCACTCAGCTGAAAATATAGAAGGCCAAATTCCCACAGTCCATTTATGAAGCCACTATCATAAAAGGAAAATTATTCGTGCTAACTC
Source organism: Peromyscus maniculatus bairdii (assembly GCF_049852395.1). Taxonomy (NCBI): domain Eukaryota; kingdom Metazoa; phylum Chordata; class Mammalia; order Rodentia; family Cricetidae; genus Peromyscus; species Peromyscus maniculatus. The sequence goes on along the minus strand of NC_134865.1, from coordinate 10,705,404 downwards.
TGTTGAGTTTGTATAATTGCATTCATGTTTTTTCAATCATCTTGCTGATATGTCAAAAGAACACTATTTTTTAACTATTTTTTAAACTTGTACCTCTTGCATAAGATTTTCAAAACCTAAGCAGTATGATTCATATTTAATTCAGTGTGTTACAGAGAAGGTGCCAATGTTTTACAATTTATCTGAGGTAAGTGAATTTCTCCATGATCTAGTTTTCTTACAAGAGGCCACACACTTTTCAGAAAGTTCACTTCCTCGCTTTCTGTCATTCACATATATTTCAGAAGTAATTGCTATATGAAAGGTTAGTCTTGAAGGATTTCTATGTTTTCCTGTCTCCTTTAAGTGTCAAATATGGGAACATGAAAAAGCAAACACCATGTATCAAATGATCTATCATTCATGGGAAGGTGATGGATGGGGTCAGACTCACTCAGGTAGTAAATTCACATCCATTTTCTCAGGGAGCTGTTGACATAGTTTTTTGAAGTCCCCTCTTGATGTAAAATATTATCTTCTTCTCCCCATTTCTCCCCTATCTGCTTCTTCCTTCCAGGTAGAACAGGCAGTAAGATTTCAGCTGCCTTGAAGATCTAAAAATTAAGTACATCTGATACAGTCAATAAAAGTCAATGCCATGGCATCTAGAATTTTGCAATGAAAATACACTTCCTTATGAGTTGTCTTCAAAATGGAAATGCGTTGGAAGTAAAGGTAATTATTTATTCCACACACTGTGAAACAGGTGTATCTGCTATTTGGAGATCCAAATGAACATGCCAATTAAAGCATCAGGTTTACCAAAAATGTAGCCTTATTTAATTGCCCCATCTCAGAAAGCTGGCTTTTTGTTATAAAGTAAGCTTTGAAAAATAACACTGATGGTCATTTAGAAGCTGATGGTAGAATGCCAGTAGATCAGAAGGGCTCACATTTTATCTACCTTTGGACCTTTCAAGATGCCAACTTTTCAAACTTCTAGGGTCTTTTCCATGCAACAAAACAAATTGCATCATTACATATGCCATGGTGGGCACAATACTGTCAGTTCTAGTGGAGCATATATGTGTAGGTATAGAAAAATACAGCAATCCAGCAAAATGTGATATAGTCTTTAGAGATAGTAAGGGAGGCAGATTAACGTTCATGAGACCTCACATAAACTAGGAAAAGACTAACACTGAGTTACCTGCTTTTGTTTTATTTTTTTTCTTCTGCTTTTACTTTTAATGTCACAGGAGTGAGATATGTCTGAGGGAGCCACCTTTCCCCGGGGCTTTGGAGCAGAGGTTAAACATTTTTAAACGTGCATGTTAAATGCTGCTGAGCATTTCTAAATGCAACTGCTTTTGTGTTGGCACTTTCGTGACGTTTTTATAGTTTCTTGAATGAGTGAACACGCATGCCCAGAGCAGGCTCCCTTCACCTTTCAATGCCAAGAGAGAGACCTTTGCTTTTTGCTGGCAGCCTTAAATGGGAAACTGTCAGCTAAGCAGTCCTTTCTCTGGCAGTCAGTCACATAGTTCTGGTGGCAGCATGGCTATTTTGGATATTTTCCAATCACCCTAGCTGCAAGGACTACTACCACTGAAGCCAAGATCTTGTTCCAGAAATGCTTGCTCAAGCCATAGCTCTCTAGGCAACCTTCACTAGCTTTGGAAAGAAATACACTAGGCGAAGCTAGGTTCAGCTTTCTGCGATACTGCAGTGAAAATGGGAGAGTAACCAGTCCTCAGTAAACCAGCAAGAAGTTAGTGATAGGATGAATTGGCATCTGTTCTCTAATTGAAGCAAATATAAGCCTTAATTTATGTACATATTCCTTTCTGTATATTTAATTAGACTGCTCTCCTAGTGGTGGTAGTGAAGATAGGCAGCTGTAGAGTTCCAGAGAATGACCTGTGGGAGAAGTGATAGGAAAGAAAGGAGTGGAAACCACAAAAGATGGTGCATGAAGTAGAGAAGGCAGAGATCCAAGACTGTAGAAAGTGAAGGTAGATGGTGAATGTGTTGTTGTTGTTGTTGGTGGTGGTGGTGGACTGTTAATCCTCAGAGTTGCCAAAGCTTGAAGGCTGATGGGCTCAATACTCAGGGAAGGGAGCTATCATACTAGGTCCTGTAAAGGTCAAGGTGAACTAACACCAGTTGACTGCTGCTATCACTTGCTGCCACGTAGTGCAAAGAATTTTGCTAGCTTTCTAGTCCCAGGGTGCTGGCAACTGGAACCCAGAGAAGTAAGTCTCTATCCTGAGCACCTTGAGTTAAAGGGCTCTATTTTGAAGTCCAGAGCCATATGTTTCTAGTTCCCACCTCTTGGAGCTACTTGCCTCTGGGTCTGCTCAGCACTAAAGGTCAAAGGACTACTAACACCCCAAAAAGGTGTTCCTCATTTACTTAAAATTCCCATTCAAGTAGAACAAAAAGATCCCAGCCAGCTCATGAAAGACAGCAGGAGAAAGCAGTTTAACTTTGTGAACATGGTCCGGGCTGACATGTGGATTGTGATATACTTCGGTCAAAATGTATATAAAAGTTCAACAGAATGAGTCTCCATAAATCCAACAGTATATACAATTATTGATTACTTAGCAGGATGCTTTAGGTTTTGGATGCTACTTTTTATGGCAACAGGATGACAGTTTGAAAATAGTACTAATCATCCTGAGTGAGGTAACCCAGACTCAGAAAGACAAATATGGTATGTACTCACTCATAGGAAGATGCTAGATGTGGAACAAGGATGACTGGACTGCTACTCACATCACCAGTGAGGCGACCTGGAAAACGGGACCCCAAGAAAGACACGGAGAAATGGATGAGATCTACATGAACAGCCTGGACATGAGTGGGAGCAATGAAGGGCGAGAGTCGAGGGAAAGAGAGTGGGAGATCCTAGCTGGATCAAGAAAAGAGAGGGAGAACAAGGAATAGGAGACCATGGTAAATGAAGACCACATGAGAAAAGGAGGAAACAAAGAGCTAAAGAGGCCCACAAAAATCCACAAAAATACCCCTACAAAAGACTGCTGACAATGGTCGAGAGACAGCAGGGAATGACCTACTCTGGTGATGGGATGGCCAAACACCCTAATAGTTGTGCCATAAACCCCATCCAAGGACTGAGGAATCTGGATGCAGACATCCACGGCTAGGCCCCTGGTGGAGCGCTGGGAGTCTAATTAGTGAGAAAGAGGAGGGTTTATATGAGCGAGAATTGTTGAAACCAAGGTTGGATAAAGCACAGGGACAAATAACCAAATGAATGGAAACACATGAACTATTACCCAAAGGCTGAGGGGTCCCCAACTGGATTAGGCCCTCTGAATAGGTGAGACAGTTGATTGGCTTGATCTGTTTGGGAGGCATCCAGGCAGTGGTACCAGGTCCCGGGCTCATTGCAAGAGTTAGCTGTTTGAAACCTGGGACTTATGCAGGGATGCTTGGCTCAATCTGGGAGGAGGGGACTGGACCTGCCTGGACTGAATCTATCAGGTCGATCCCAGTCCTCGGGGGAGACCTTGATCTGGAGGAGGTGGGAATGGGGGGTGGGCTGAGGGGAAGGGGAGTGGGGCAGGAAGGGAGAGAACAAGGGAATCTGTGGCTATTATGTAGAACTGAATAGTATTATAAAATAAAGAAATATTTCTATTTTTTTAGAAAAAGAAAAAAGAAATGATGGTATCCCCACAACCTAGCCACATTTTTTTTAGTTTTTCCTGGGGATAAGAGGTGATTATAGTTATGCAAGGGTTGTCCTGGTGTTGGTAGGAGAAATGCTTTTCCTCCCTTAACAGGTTATACCAGTTATACAATCTGGGTTTGCTCCAAGTGGCGCTGGCTTTGTGGCAACGACTTTGAAATACTTTTAAAATATGTCATTTGGCAATCTAGATATTTTGAGGGTGGTAATTCTGAAGGCACAGACAAAATGTGCTTGCAGAAGCTAATGTAACCTGCTCCCTTTATTCAGGGAGTTTTAGAAACTGGCACACCTGCAAATTGTTAATTGACTTGTATATGAAACTTAGTCAACTGGCATTTAAATTTTATTAAAATTACTACTGAATATATAAGACTAGTTTCATTCAAAACATTACATAAGCATTTTAATATATCTTTGAAGCAACAAAATTCTGAACTTTATCTGGTTTCAGCATCCTTAAAAAGGTTTAATCATACATGCTAGTAGTATTATACAGACTGAGCAGATTATATTTACACATTTAGGAATATATACCTAAATGTATATACCTGTACATACACATTTACATATGCATACCTTTGGAACAACAATTAATGGAGAAAGACGCCATGAATTTAAAAGAGAGCAAGCAGGGGGTGTATGGGGAGTGGTTTGGAAGGAGGAAAGAAAAGGGGAAATTATGTAATTATAATCTACAAAAATAAATATTTTAAAAATATTCAAAACCACAAAAAAGAAAAAGAAACAAGTTTTGAGGAGAATGCATACACACATGAGTGAAAGAGAAAAACTATGAATACGTGGGTGCCTCACAGCAGACTATGAAATCCACATGTAGAAGTAGAACTAAAGTGGGTTTGTTTTATGCAGCAAACATTCTTTGTGGGACAGTTTTTCTTGTCTTACAGCTTTCTTGATGTGAAGGAGGCTGATACTTTAAGGTCCTTGGTATCTTTGAATAACTTTGATATTTATTAAGCCAAACAAAGACAGCCTCTGCTTTACTTAGTGTTGAGGGACTGGCCACTTTGCTTCTTTGGTCTAATGGCCCATAGAAAGAGGCACTGAGGGTCCTGTTACAACAGATCTTGCCTGCTACACATCTCAATTGAATATGTTTCTGTTTCCTCTCTAATATTTTTCCTTAAGCATCTTCACTGAACATGCATTCCCACTCTTGTTGTTCTATTTGGTTCATAGACAAGAATGACAGAAAGAAAATATTTTCTGTGACGTTAAGAGAACGGTGAGCCAGCCTGACTATAGGCTTTCTATTTCCTATCACTTGTGTGTATCATTGAAGATAGCAACCAAATTTCAAGAGCTATGAGGTCCATGCTAAAACAGTGTTTGAGGTCTCAATGTGTGCAGCTTTAATTTGCCGTTTTGTGGAGTCAGAAGTAGACATCTGAGAGACTGCAACTGTAACTCTGTTCTGCTGCTGTAATGGTCTGCTTTGTGAGCACAGGCTCCCGGCTGCTTCTTAATGAGATACCATCATACTTCAGGCAAAAACAGACTGAAAAAACCAAGAGCATTGGGAGCAAATGGTACAACAGGACTTAGAGCAAAAAGAAAATGGGCCACAAAAGGATTCTTCACTAGGCCACCCTCTGGTATCTGTTGGTTGTAGCAGATACAGAATGAGACCCAATTTACAGTCACAGGCTCCCAACTGTTAATTTGATAATTTATGGTCAAAAGAAGAGAAACTTCAAGATTATCTCAGTTTTGGATCAGTCATTCTTTTAGGTTGATATTTGTGGCCTTTAAATGTGTGTGAACACTTGAAAAGATCTCTGATGTAAGAACTTTGGGTTGTGATCACTGATAAGTGTATATAATTCTGGAAGATAAATAGTATAATACTTTTAGCTCTATGTGCACCTTAAATTTTTTTATTATTTTTATTTTATATGTTTTTCTTTTATTGAAAATATATTTTGTTTTCCACATAATGTACCTGATTACAGTTTGCCCTCCTTTACTCCCATTGCTCCCCATATCCCCTCTCATCTGGATCCACCCCAATGCTTCATATATACCTCTCTATTCCACGTCTGCTTACTTGAGCTACGGTATTCTAATCCCATAGAATTAGATCCCTGTGAATCATAACCCCCATCTTACTTTTTGCAGTGGTTCTTTTTCCATCTTTTAATATGGACATTCCCTCCTGGGACTTAAATTTTGTAATAATTAGGAACTAGAAGCACAGTTAAGAAAATGTTTTCTATTTCTTTTAACTTGGAGAATGAGGCCTGAACTTGTGTCATAGGTCACATTGATTTAGTTTCATGTTAAGGTAAATTATTCATAGATTTTAAAATATAGCTTCAGCATTGTCATTTTTAATGTTTTATTTATTTATTATTTATTTATTTATATTTTTATTTTTCTGTCTGTTCACATATACTTCACTAATAATAGGAAAAATAGAAAACTAGATTCATCATGTTATCATGTTAAATTAAACTTCAGCAGAGAATCCTTTCTTTAAGGTTTGGAGAGAAGATGGAACATGAAGATTAGCAAACTGAAGGAATGGTGACTTATTTGTTTAGGAATAGAAAGTGAACACTGTTAATAGTAAATCATGTATTTGCATTTTTATTTTTCAGAAATGTTCTTGCCACCTTACACAAATCTTAAAATGATCAAGTATTCCTGAGACTGATGAGTTCTCTATGTCAATAAATAGGCTTTATCAGGTTTCAGATTCAATCACACATTTTTAGCAACAACAACATATTTTGAGGAACACATTATTAACCAACTTCGTCATTGTACAAACATCAGTGTGTACCCATACATACTAGGTGGTCAGCCACTTGGTGCCTCGGGATGTATTGAAATGACTTGGTACAAAGGACATACATGAGACAGATGCCTAAATCACATGGCACAGTTTTTCACTAAATTTTTGGCTTTGTAAGTGCAGTACATTCTAGGAGAACAATAAAATGTACAGAGTAGTAAATATATGCCCTGAACATAGTCATTTGTTATCATTATCACCTATTATTTACTGCCAGTAATTGTATGCGCTGTGCTTTTTAATGACTGACAGTGTTGTGGGTTTGATTCTGTCAGAAACACAAACACATGAGTAATGCTGGTATAGCACTATGACAGTCATAAACTCACTAGGGGAGAGACATGATTCATCTTTATTATAATTTCACCACTGTCAAAGTTACAATCTGTTATTGACCAGAATGTTGTTATGTAGGTGTGTGATAATACTGGTTTCATGAAGGTTTGTTCATTACTCTTACGGTATGACTCCCACAGATGTCACCCAAGATAAGGGGCTCAAGCAAGATGCACAATGACACTTTTGAAGCAATCACTCATTGTTAGGTGCAACATTATTGCCTGATTGCACATCATGATATTTACCTATGGCTTTTGAATGGCATGATGCTACGCAACTGTAAATTATTTGAAAATAATGTATTTTTGGTATTCTGTCCTTCTGTCTCTGTCTCTCTCTCTCTACACATACAAACACACATACACACAGTGTACCCCAATATGAATTGAAGTGCTAGTCCTTTAATATATGGTATTTTCCAGTTAATTATATCTTATGTATTCTGAAAAAATGCATTTATGTTTCATTTTAAATATAACTAATTAGATACATATTTTTGGTTAATCACTATTTTTCATGGTTTTGAATATAGCACAAGTCTAACAGCTTGATTTAAAAGTTTATCAATACTTCAATTACTTTATTTTTTGCTTCATGACTGGAAACAATAAATTTTCAAAATAACCCAAGTTCTGAACAAGTTTAATCAAAACCTTCATACTACACTATTATTTGAGACTCTTTCAAACCCATACACAATAATTCTATGCAAGTTTTCATTCTACTTAAGCCACTTAAATAAGCTAGTTATGATTTCCCTGCCCTAAAGGGAAAGCATGCCTCCAATTGCAACATGATTTTCTTTGTGTGATGTCATTTCCTGATGCATACAACTGACATCTTTAAAATATTCAAGCACCAACACCCATGACCTCACTAGTCCTTTTCACCTGCACCCTTTACAATGTGACTTTTTTGCCCCACTCAACAGGGGGGACATCATGAACTATTCCAGAAACACAGTCAACCTCCCAGAGCTAGGGTCATGGACCTTAGAACAGAATTTATTGATATTTTTAAGCCCAAAAGTTATTTTCAACTTTCAGAGATTGTTAGTCATTTTACTCAAGTCTGCAAAAGTAAAAATGACATATTCTTAATATCCTATAGAAATTAGTGCCTTGCTATTATTTTTAAAATATGTCTAAGAATTACTTGCTATGGAATATATGAAACTTGTATTTACAGTGTAATTTCAGATCACCATCAACCATTTTTGCCTTTTTAGAAACTCCACATCTGTAGAATAATTTTTGTGTGTGTGTGTGTGTTTTTTTCGAGACAGGGTTTCTCTGTATAGTTTTGGTGCCTGTCCTGGATCTCACTCTGTAGACCAGGCTGGCCTTGAACTCACAGAGATCCACCTGGCTCTGCCTCCTGAGTGCTGGGATTAAAGGCATGCGCCACCACTGCCCGGATGAGAATAATTTTTATAGGGGACAACTGGAAAGAAATTGTTATTTCACAGTATTCTTTTGGTGATAGATTTTCAAGCTGATATGTGTGCAGGACCTATCAGCTCCAAGGAAGTACAAAGTAATTGCTATAAAGAAGACTAAATTTATTTTGAATAATGTTTTATGGAACACATCACTACAATACAATATTTTAAAATTGCAATCTCAAATTGACATAAAGTATTGCTTTCCTGTCATACAATCAAAATACTAATGTTTAAATACTTGTATAGGGACAACTTAAGATGCATATTCTAGTATTTATGCATTTTAATTTCAAATTTAATAATCTTAGTAAAGTTATAGAGTTATGCAACCATTGTCACATCCATTGTAGAATACTCATGAGGTAAGTTCATTTTTTCATTGCAAAATAATATTACATTTTACATTGTATACCATACTTTATGTGCTAGCCAGCTGATTGCCACCTGTTAATTTATTTCTGAGAATATTACAGATAGATTCCATAAGAAATATTTCTTCCATGAATATGAACTATTTTAGAAAATATCTTTAAAATACCTAAGGGGATTTTGAAATATGACTGAACCATGTTTGAAGGACATCTAGGATAACATATTTACAGCATAGACTCTGTGGACTCTGGGACTATAAAGAAACATGCTAATTTGTTTGTATATAATTTCATATTTATCTTCCCTTATATAACTGGCAGATTAAAACAGTGATACACAAGCTAGAGTGATGGGCCAAACCCACTCTGTGGCCTTCCTTTGTGTGCAAGCGAACAATGATTTTGTAAAAGAATTATTTTTATCACTTTTAATTATGTCTCTGTGTGTGTGTGTGTGTGTGTGTGTGTGTGTGTGAGAGAGAGAGAGAGAGAGAGAGAGAGAGAGAGAGAGAGAGAGAGAGAGAGAGAGAGAGAATGCCCATGGGGACATGCACTCATGGAGGTCAGAGGTATCAACCCCCTGGAATGGGAGTTACAAGCTATTATGAGTTCTCTATCCTAGATACTGAGAACTGAACTCAATTACTGTAGAAGAGCAATATGTATTCTTACTCACTGAGCAATCCTCCAAGTATGAATCTTTTGTTTCAAATGACTATTTAATTAGAACTGGAGAGATAACCCAGCAATTAAGAGCATTTAAGAGAAGTGAATTTAGTTACCTGATACAGTCACAACTGATTGTAATCCAAGTTCTCACCTTCTTAGATACATGCATGTGGTGTGTGTATATAGGTGCAGAACACACACACACACACCTTTAAAATAAGAGTATCTGATTTAAAAACAAAATATAGTTTTCAGACTTCAAAGACAAATATTTTTATTTTATGTCCCTGAAAAGAAAAAATATATGTCATCTTTTGGGATAAAATAACAATTTGCTATCTGGATCCTAGCATTAATTCTACGAGTACAGCAGCAGTTTCTTGCTTTGCATGGTACTCAGTTCATATTGGAGCTTCAGCCATTGATTTTGACTGGTGGTTCATTCATGTGATCAGTGGATAATGCTCTCTGTTCCCTGGGAAGTCAGCTGGGACAGTTTACCTGCACACCTGTACTTGACACTTCTGTGCAGTTTACACTTCATTTTCTCACAGCACGGATGTGGACTTGTGAATGAAGCATCCTAAAAGTAAACATTACCGAAGGTTCCTGCAGAGCCTGCAAAGTTTTTCATGTGTAGCCTTGGAAATCACAGAGTTGAAGTTTTGCTGCAATTGATGGAACACACTTAGGCCAAAATTCAATCTGGAAAGTGTTTAATACATTCGGGGAGAGTTTTGAGAGGTTTTATTCTTTACTTGGGGCGTCTCTGCAGACTCACTGCCATAGTCCTTTAATGGACCCCAACTCTTCCCTTCCATCTCAATCCAAAGTATACTCAGCTCCTCTCAAGACTCTCAGTGTTTGAATCATTACTTTATGACAATAGATTTAAAGTATAGACTTTCATCCCCACATCAGCTCAAGTGTGAATTAAGAGCCCTTAATTAAGATGCTACTTCATCAGAAGATCTGCAAATCAAACAGACAATTTGTCTGCCTCCCACACCTTCAGTACTGAATGCTGGAATGTGATTAATGCCATGAGCAAGGCCATTCTAAATGGGAAATGGAAGGGGAACAGTAGTCCCTGCTTGACAGCAATTTCAAACACCAGCTGGGAGTTCTACATTGCGCTGGTTACAGAAACATTTGCTGATAGAGGCCCAGTTCTGGTCTTCTGAGCTTATTTCAGATTCTTGACTCCAGGGTGAGCCATACTTTCTCCCCCATAGCAAATGTCCCATATGCACACCTGAGGATCTACCTATATAAATGTAACATACCTGAAGTTAGGATTAGAGAGATAGATCATCAGTTAAGAGTATTTAGTGCTCCTGCTAAGGACCCACCTTTGGTTCTTAACACTGAAATTTGGGTGGCTCATATCACCTGTGACTCCATCTCTCGGGAATCTAATGCTCACTTCTGTACTCTGTGGGAACCTGTACTCATTTGCACACAGGAAATACATTCCAAGTTCTGAAAGACCATGATAGCCAGCTAGGCTACCATGACTATCAGGCACAGGGACCAGAGACCCCTAAGCTGCAACTGACCCAAATGCTTCCTTTCTGAAGTTCAGCTTTCACGGTACCGGAAGTTGCCATGTAAGTTTCCGAAGGAAGGAAGGAAGGAAGCAACCAACTGTAGATTTAACCAATCGTCTTATTAAAATAAGAAACACAGAGCCAAGGTAAAAGAGAAAAGCCGAGAGGTCAGAGCTCAGAGATAAAATCTTACCTCCTGCAGTGCTCCTAGCTTCCCCGAGAGAGGGAGGTACTTCCTGTGTCTCTGTTTAAATCATCTTTCTGTTCTGCCTTCTCATTGGTTGTAAACCCAACCACATGACTGCCTCATCACTGCCTGTAAGTACCACCCTCCAGGTCTTAAAGGCGTATGTCTCCAATACTGGCTGTATCCCTGAACACACAGAAATCTACCTAGCTCTTCTAACCACCATGCTCTTGCTATGGCTCTAATAGCTCTGACCCCAGGGCAACTTTATTTATTAACATAAAATTAAAATCACATTTCAGTACAAATAAAATATCACCACATTTCCCCTTTTCTATTTAAATAAAAAGAAAAAAGGCAAAAGGTTATAACTAACAAAAGAAAAACTATATACAAAAGTACAATAACTATATACAATATATACAAGTAACAAATACCTAAACGATGTCTAGTCCATTTGTATTTGACAAATCAGAGAAAATAATTGCCTTATCTATCCTATTTTAGTAAGTTCAAAATGTATCTAATTCACTTTCTATCCTAATTAATCTTCAACTATAACTAACTAATCTTCAACTCCCTCAGAGACCCAAGAAGGAAATAATATTAGCTAACAAAAATAAAAACAGGAAGTGCACAAAAGCAACTTCCAAAAATTTTGTGAGTCGACAGAAACAGCCAGCTGCCTGGACAGTCACCTGAGGTTTCTCTGCAGTGTTGGGGCATCATCTTCAGCCTATAGGCTTAGCGTATCTGACAGACTCATTTGTGAAGTAGGTTGTACACAAGGTCAACAGTTCAACCTCACATTGGGTGAGAGCAGTCCATGTACCAGAAACACCTGAATTCCACTAGTGTCATGTCATGATTCAGGATTTTAAATTCTGGAAATTGTTGATGGTTTTTGAATTCAGCTGTCCATTCTTCTTGGCTGTGTATATATGGCTTCATCTAAGCATCCCCTTCTCCACATCCCTCTATTAAATGCCAGTCTACTATTGAGAGGCGTGAGCTTTCAGTTGCTGTTCCATTGCACAACAGAAGCCATCGGCCCACTGCCTGTTCAGCTGCCTTCGAAGAAAAGGGTACTGTACCTTTTCCAGATTGTGAAGGCCACTTCAGGGATGGTGCCATATTGTCCTGGCCTCAGAAGATGCCTTCTGATAAAGCCATAACCACACTTGTTTTGGCAGGAATCGGTAGTCCTTTGTTTCGTGTTCTGTCTGTCCATTTTGTCCTGTTGATTTGAGGATACTTTGTTGTCCAGTGGCTAACTTTTGCCACAATGAAAATTAACTCCATATGCAGTTTCTTCAATGCCCATATTTTCTCTGAAGTAGATTGGTACTGCCAGGAGCTGACATGTCTCAAAAAAGAAAAATTTCTAAGTTATTAAAACATTTTAAATGCCATATTCTGTAGATCTCTGAAGGGTTTGAAGATGACCTGTCTAAAATACATCTGCTCAATTTTTTTTTTTTTTTTGGTTTTTCGAGACAGGGTTTCTCTGTGTAGCTTTGCGCCTTTCCTGGAGCTCACTTGGTAGCCCAGGCTGGCCTCGAACTCACAGAGATCCGCCTGGCTCTGCCTCCCGAGTGCTGGGATTAAAGGCGTGCGCCACCAACGCCCGGCTCATCTGCTCAATTTTTAAAACATATCTAATATCACTACAATTTCTATTGTAATGTCTAACTACTAACTTTCATTTCTTTATATCCTAATAGTTGGTAATAATGTAAAGTATTTAAAACAAGTAATTGTCTTTTTCTTATCTTTTCTTTCTTTCTTTCTTTCTTTCTTTCTTTCTTTCTTTCTTTCTTTCTTTCTTTCTTTCTTTCTTTCTTTCTTTCTTTTTAAAACAAGAACCTTAAATCTAATCTCCTTTGCTTAGCCTTTTTCCTAACCCTTGACAACTTGTAACCAACCCCCCTAAACAATGAAAATTATCCCAGACCCAAAACCCATTAAAAGAACCAAAAAAACCACCCGCCCCACACCACCTCTTTGGGAATGTGGGCGTCATTCTTAAAATTGCTTCCTGCTGGGTATGGGTGAAGTTATCTTTATCCTGAAAGAAAAATTTAAGTTAATTGTCAAATTCTAGGAAAGGTAACTATATCCTTCATTATTATCCAGTCTGTGTATAATGCCAAAGTTCAGGGTTTATCTCAAGTCCTTATTCAAGTAATCTTTGAGACTGGATCATCTCAGCTAGTCATCTCAAAATTGCTCTGAGCACCTTGTAGTTCAAAGCTGATCTATAGATGATGTTTGTCAGTTCAGTGATATTATTATTGTCCACGTGGAATTGTTGTTGTTGTTGTGGGGCCCCATCTTCTTCCTGGAGACTTCAGTTGATGTTAGGCCTGGCCATGATTTCCTGCAGAAAACTGATAAGAGACTCGAACACAAAGACACATATATGCAGCTGATTGAAGCCTTCTTTCTAGAATTAGTTAGTACTCTATCTGACCATTCATATCTTAACAAACTTTAAAATGTATATATATATTAATCTTGTAAATTTTGATATAAAATTTATACTTTAAGAAAAGTTTAAAGAATAGAATCAAAGAGTTGAGATTAGTAATAGAATAGTCCCTTAATTAATTTGGCTTTTGTCCTGTCCCATAGCAGAAAATGGCTCTTTCTGGCATGATACAGGGAGTTTGCATTTTCCTTTTAACAACATGCTTGAGTTTAAAGAAGGAGAGAGCCATTCTCCAACTCCAAAGTCAGCTTTAAATTTTAATTGAACTGGGACTATTAGAAAACCAAGAGTGTTAAATCTTTAGAGAAAAGCAGAAACAAACATTTAGGAAGACATAAAATTTTTTTAGATAATATATACCCATACACCGTTTCACTCTGTTTCTTGGGATAGATGATTTGTCCCTTTTCTTCAGTTGTCTCATTTGTCCAGTGTTCTTCAGATTCCTTAACCTTCATTCTCCTAAAAGACAAAAACAAAAACCTTTCCCCAAGACTAATTTTGGGGATGTTCCTTTTTGGCAAGTTACTATCTGATGAAATGAAAAGGCATGTTTTATTGATACAAGTTAGTTTAAATTGGATGTTCATGCTGGTTGATGAACTATCACCTCCTCTAATTAAGAGGTCTCTCTTGTTCAAATCGAACCTTTATCAATTTTGATGGTACCCACAGCTTATCTTCTCCTGTAGAAACAAAAGCAAAACCACGTCCCCAATGTAATACATACCCTGGCTTCCATTCTGAGGTCAGCACATCCTTAAAGTATATAGGCTGATTTAATTCTGTAGTTTTTTCTATTACCCAATGTCTCTCTGCAGCTGTTGTTCCTTTCTCATTGGCATTCAGAAAATTCAAAGTTAATAGAGCATTATGCAGTCTATTTCTGGGGGTTTTTGTTACTCCTTTCTGTTTATTTAGCATATCCTTTAGAGTTCTGTTTGATCTTTCTATAACTGCTTGACCTGTAGGATTATGTGGTATACCTGTAATATGCTTTATTTTGTAATAATCAAAAAACTGTTTCATTTTAACAGAGACATATGATGGAGCATTGTCAGTTTTGATTTGTGCAGGTATACCCATGATGGCCATAACTTCTAGCAAATGAGTGATTACAGAATCAGCTTTTTCAGAACTCAAAGCAGTTGCCCATTGAAATCCTGAATAAGTATCAATGGTGTGGTGTACATATTTCAATTTTCCAAATTCTGCAAAGTGAAACACATCCATCTGCCAGATTTCATTCCTCTGAGTACCCTTTGGGTTACATCCTGCTGGTAATGGCGTTTGATTATAGAAGGAACAAGTAGGACATTTCTTTTCTATTTCTTTGGCTTGTTGCCAGGTTATGGAAAAATCCTTTTTTAAACCTTTACTATTGACGTGATGTTTTTTATGAAAGTCTGAGGCCTCCCGCACATTTCCTATCAATAATTTATCAATCTCATCATTGCCTTGTGCTAAAGGGCCTGGCAGACCAGTATGAGATCGGATGTGAGTTATATATAAAGGATGACTCCTTTTCCTGATTGTATCTTGTAATTGAATAAATAGTGAAGTTAATTCTGAAGCATCAGGGATAAATTCTGCAGTCTCAATATGTAATACCACTCTTTCAGCATACTGAGAGTCAGTTACTATGTTGAGAGGTTCTGAAAAATCTATTAATACCAACAGAATAGCATACAATTCTGATTTTTGCACTGAATTATAAGGACTTTGTACCACTTTACTTAAATTTTCTGATTTGTAACCTGCCTTTCCTTGTTTATTGGCATCTGTATAAAATGTACGAACTCCAGATATGGGTTTTTGCAGTACAATTCGAGGCAAGATCCAATCAGCTCTCTTTATAAAATCAATTCTGTTGCTTTTGGGATATTTGCTGTTAATTTCTCCCAAAAAATTACTGCAAGCTCTTTGCCAAGGTTCACTTTCTGTCCATAATTTTTCAATGTCCTCCTTAGTTAAAGGTACAACAATTTCTGCTGGGTCTATTCCTGCTAATTGACGAAGTCTCAATTTTCCTTTCCAAATCAAGTCAGAGATTTTTTCCCCATAAGTTTTTAATTTTTTATTTGGTTTATTTGGTAAAAATATCCATTCCAATATAATATCTTCCCTCTGCATTAATATTCCAGTAGGGGAATGCCTAGAAGGTAAAATAACCAAAATGCAATCCAGCTTTGGATCAATACGATCCACGTGCCCTTCATGTACTTTCTTTTCTACCAAGGCCAATTCTTTCTCAGCTTCAGGTGATAATTCTCTTGGACTATTTAAGTCCTTGTCACCTTCTAAGGTTTTGAACAAATTAGTCAGTTCATCATTTTTTACCCCAACAATAGTTCGTAGATGAGAAATATCTCCAAATAATCTTTGAAAGTCATTAAGAGTCTGTAGTCTATCTCTCCGAATTTGCACCTTTTGGGGTCTAATTTTTTGTAGCTCTATTTTATATCCTAAATAATTAATAGAATCTCCTCTTTGTATTTTTTCAGGAGCAATTTGTAATCCCCAGCAAGGCAAAATTTTCTTTACTTCTTCAAACATTCTTTCTAAAGTATCTGCATTTGAGTCAGCTAATAAAATATCATCCATATAATGATAAATTATAGATTTAGGAAATTTTTTACGTATCACTTCCAATGGCTGTTGTACAAAATATTGACACAGAGTTGGGCTATTTAACATTCCCTGTGGGAGGACCCTCCATTGAAATCTTTTAACCGGTTGAGAATTATTATAAGTAGGCACTGTGAAAGCAAATCTTTCTTTGTCCTTTTCTTGTAAGGGTATTGAAAAGAAACAGTCTTTTAAATCAATAACTATGAGAGGCCATCCTTTTGGTAACAGAGTAGGCAAAGGAATTCCAGATTGTAGAGAGCCCATTGGCTGAATTACTTTGTTAATTGCTCTAAGGTCTGTTACCATTCTCCATTTACCAGATTTCTTTTTAATAACAAATACAGGAGAATTCCAAGGGCTGGTTGACTGTTCAATATGCTGAGCATTTAGCTGTTCTTCTACCAGCTCTTCTAAAGCCTGGAGTTTCTCTGTTGTTAAAGGCCATTGCTGAACCCATACAGGCTTGTCTGTTAACCATTTTAAAGGTAGAGCTGTTGGTATTTTTGGAGGATTATCAGTTGTTGTGCCCTGTTCCTGTATAATATGGATGGCTGGTGACCACTCAAAATAATGCCTTCTAATATTTCTCTCAGAAACATGTGCTAGTTTATGATTTGTTTCTGAGATTGGAGGGATTTTAATCTGAGTATTCCATTGTTGCAACAAGTCTCGACCCCACAGGTTCATAGCTATGTTAGCGACATATGGTTTTAATTTTCCTCTCTGTCCTTCTGGACCTATACATTCGAGCCATCTTGCACTCTGTTTCACTCCAGATAATGTCCCAATTCCTAACAGTTGAACATTTACCTCCTGAAGAGGCCAAGCTGGATGCCAAAATTCTGGTGCAATTATGGTAATGTCCGCACCTGTGTCTACCAGACCAGACAACAAAACACCATTTATTTTTATTGTTAATTTTGGTCTCTGTTCATTAATAGAAGTTTGCCAAAAAATTTTCTTTATGTTTTCTCCTGAATTTTCTATTCTCTCTTTTTCATCATCCTGACCAGCATGATTTATTCCAATAGTCATTTGGTTATTTAATCGCTCAGAGCAGGGATTTCCTCTACAGCTGCAGGAAAGGTTTGAACTGGTTTTGCTATGGGGGCCTGCATGAGGCCCCTCCGGGAGTTTCCCGAAAACTGAGGCAAAGGATTACCCTGTCTGTCCTTTGTTGATCTACATTCGTTGGTCCAGTGTTTTCCCTTACCACACCTTCTGCATACTCCAGAAGGAAGGGGCATTCTGTTGCCATTGTTCCTTGAAGAAACATTGCTTCTAGGAATGACCTGTTTACAGTCCCTTTTAAAATGTCCTTGCTTTCCACACCCAAAACATCTAACACTCCTCAAACCTTTTGAAATTACTTCTCCTACCCACGTATCATCATGCTCATCAACCTCAACATTAATTGTTTCTCTAATCCAATCTTCCAAAGGTGCAGATCTTGCCCTTAACGGCCTGATTATTCTTTTGCATGCTGCATTCGCATTCTCAAATGCCAAAGCTTCAATTATTGCCTTACTAGCTTCTGATCCTGAGACCATTCTGTTTACTGCTGAAGCCAGTCTTTCTAAAAAATCTGTGAAAGATTCTTTTGGGCCTTGCATAACCTTTGTGAATGACTCAGGTTTTTTTCCTGGTTCATCAACTCTGTCCCATGCATTCAAGGCTGCCATTCGACATAAAATTACAGTTTGAACATCATATAAACATTGTGTTTGTATTGAAGCATATTGGCCTTCTCCAATAAGCTGATCCTGACAAACTTGTATTCCTTTATCCCTCCATTGTGTTTCTACGTTTCTAGCTTCCTCCTTAAACCACGTTAGAAATTGAAGTCTCTGGCTGGGTTCCAGAACAGCTTGTGCAAGGTCCCGCCAGTCCTGTGGTACTATCCTATTATATGTTGACCAAGAATTTAACATTTGCTTTACATATGGGGAATGCATGCCATAAGATACTATTGCCTCCTTAAACCTTTTAAAATCCATCAGTTCAATTGGAGCCCAGATATTTTGTGTAGCCATTTGATCAGGCATCTGCTGTACAGTTACAGGATAAATTAAGGATGACTGTGTGAAAACAGGCTTTCTTTCTGTAACCTTATGATCCAAACTTGAACCAACTTCACTGTTAAAATTAACAGGTTTTTCTAAAGCTGTTATCCTGGCACTTAAATCGACTATCTTTTTAAATACTAAAATGAGAATAAGCATGGTGATTAACTGCATAATTCCCATAATACTAATCTTTTCATATAGTTGTTCCATTGTCAGACTGCCTAAAATTTCAAAAACCCAATTTTCTTCCAATGTACACAGAAAACCCATTTTTTTTCTTTTATGACTTACCAAATCTGCGTAGAACAGTAGAAATCCGAGCGAATTTCAAAAGAGCCACCTAGTGTCCTAGGTGTGAATCCAGAGAGAGAGAGAGAGAGAGAGAGAGAGAGAGAGAGAGAGAGAAACAGAGACAGAGAGAAAGCAAGAGAGAAAGCAAAAGCGCAAGTGAAAGCGAAAGTGAAAGTGAAAGTGAAAGCGAAGGGGTAGCCGGCTAAAGCTTAAAGCCAGCCACTTGTTCCCTCTTGAGCCGAGTCAAAGCTTGGCTTTACAGGCAGGGGCCCTGTTTAGCAGGGCAGGCCTGAGCTGTTTGTAGCACTGGCTTTAAGCAAGCAGCTCACAGTCCAGCCTGAGCCCAAGCAGACCTGGGCCGGGGCTAGGGAGCCGGCTGCTCCGGCTAGGGAGCCAGCCCCAAGCAGTTTTTAATGGATTCTTGTCACGTTGGGCGCCAGATGTAGATGTAACCAATCGTCTTATTAAAATAAGAAACACAGAGCCAAGGTAAAAGAGAAAAGCCGAGAGGTCAGAGCTCAGAGATAAAATCTTACCTCCTGCAGTGCTCCTAGCTTCCCCGAGAGAGGGAGGTACTTCCTGTGTCTCTGTTTAAATAATCTTTCTGTTCTGCCTTCTCATTGGTTGTAAACCCAACCACATGACTGCCTCATCACTGCCTGTAAGTACCACCCTCCAGGTCTTAAAGGCGTATGTCTCCAATACTGGCTGTATCCCTGAACACACAGAAATCTACCTAGCTCTTCTAACCACCATGCTCTTGCTATGGCTCTAATAGCTCTGACCCCAGGGCAACTTTATTTATTAACATAAAATTAAAATCACATTTAAGTACAAATAAAATATCACCACAACCAACAGTCCTACCAAGATATGATGCCTATGAATTGCAACAACTGGCATGGCGTGATAACTCTAAGGATGCAGTGTTGGCTCAGATAACTTGGAAGTAACCAATAGCCTTATAATTGGACTTAAGACCTACTCAAGAAGAGGAAAATTATGCCTGGTACTGGAAACCTAGCCAGCTCTCTAGGGCTAGTGAAGTCATATATCTTTCAGGAGAACCTAAAACCATCACTTTACTATACCAGCATAATCTCTAATTACATTCTAATTTTTTCCCTTATACCCACAGATAAATGTAGTCCTTAACCCTCGTCAAGGAAGCCAAAAACAATCAAAATTCAGAGTAGCGGAATCTATTCTGAAGGGATTTATCTTCAAAACAACTCTTGTACCTCAGGCTTAGGGAACATTGTGGAGGAGGGGTAGACAGATTGTATGAATCAGATTATCTCATAGTCTGATGTCAGACTATGTCTTCTAGTAACATCAGAAATTATACCCATAAATTCTCACCCTTATTACTGCCTGTACATGAACTGAACAAGGACAATAACAATAGACATGCCAAGGTGGACAGGGAAATGCTCCTGTAGCTTCACCCCTATTAGAAAGAGCTACAAGCAACTAATGAATGCTAAAAATGGAGAAAGTCTTATCCAAGGAAAAGCACATTGATTGTCCATTGAAATGGTCAACCCCGACAACACATAAATAACATTATAGAGATTGAGGTTATATTTAAGAATATATATGTTCCTATGTATACATATATGCACATAACAACAGTTATTGAAAAAACAAGTCATAAATTTGAAAGACTGTAAAGAAATATATAAGGAAGAATTTGGAGGGAGGAAAGGGAAGGGAAAATAATGTAATTCCATTATTATATCAAAATAAAATAATAATAGTAATAATAATAATAGACCTTAGACCTTAGATATATTTTCATTTGCACTCTCTGATCCTTGCATTGCAGATTGGTACAATTATTTCAGATATTAATCTGACATACTACATTGAAAATCTGTTCCATTAAACTGGATCCATACCCACATTTTTTTTCCGAGATAGTACCTTTTACATGGGTCACCAAAGACATTTTTATGTCATCATTTTTTCATGTTTCTGTCCAGTGAAGAGGCAAGCTGCTGAGATTTAAGGCAAATCTTTATTTTTTATGTTAAAAAAAATCAAAGAATCACACCCTTAAGACCTTGAAAAACATTTCCTCTAGCTGAGAGGGTCTAGGAGACACATACTCTTGCTATTCTTAGAACTCCCTTTTCGCCTAGTTGTGGAAGTCTCAAGGAAATGTCTTAAAACTTTCTGAAGTTCTAAGAGAGTCTACTAAATCTCTCTAAATCTCAAATTCACCTGGAGGCTATATTTTAACAAAAGAGCTCAGAATTTGGTCTTTGTTCAGATGTTATCTCATACTTTGAGAACCTTGTGTTGCCTAGAAGGACTGGGTGAAAAAACAGATTGTATTTCAAGCTACAAGTTCTTATTTCTTATATTTCCTCTAAATTCTGTTAAATATTTTAGTAAAACTGTCTATAGCTCTTTGTTCTCTCTCTGCCTGTACTCTTCATCTGCAGCTTAAAATAAACCAGCTAGGACTTTCAATATTCTTCTGGGAAAAAAAATCCTATGCTGTATCAATGATCTCTGGTAAAAAAAATTTTGATACCCCAGGCAGTAATGTACCAGATAGGGTAAATGGTGAGATTACAGTACCTATGGGAAGGAAACAATGAAGCATGCTGTTTGTAGGGAGTCTAATATTAGTACTGAAACTAACTAAAAGCCATTCTTTATATTATTACTGTGAGGTAGCAATTGTAAACAGTGTAATTGAAAATACTTCTTCCTGTAGATTGTTCTCACTATTCTGTCCTGTGGATATCATTCTCAAGATTACATAATGGCATGTGGCAAGAATTTTTACAGTTGTGATTAGAGTCCCTTATCAATTGTGTTAATCAATAGGTGACCCTTGGAACCATGATCAAACTGAAAGTTCCTAAGGGGATAGAGTGGTTAGACTCAGAAACAGAGTATATTACCTTGATGACACTGAAAAAAAAATATGTCCACCTTATGAATTGACAATAAGAGCTATGAGTTCAGCAGGCAGCCAGCCCAGCTACACTGTGACTGACCTTCTGACCTGTAGACATTGTGAAATAATGAATAAGTTTTGTTTTAAGTCATCAACTGCATCATGATTTTACCTCTATGTAGAAAGTAACTATATTTTGGTTGATATTTTACTATCATATGAATTCCTATGGTGTAATAGCAAATATAGACTAATGGTCTACAAAATCCATTGGTATATTATGTTAATAGTTCACCATGTATTGTGCTATTTCTAAAGTAAAACAAATGCAATTTAGGAGATATGTGCAAGATTCTTTAGACACACAGCTAAAGAAAAATTGTCTCCGCAGGTTGTAAGGCCTTTTGCATCATGCTGACATCTGTGCTGGGCCTTGAAGATAAGTAACAGCCAGACAAGAAGGCAAAAGAGAAAGGATATTCTGACTAGCATGACTTCATCGGTGAAAGCTGGATGCCTGGAGTTATGGAAAAAAATAGCATGGAATGATGTCAACTCATGGTTACAGTCACTAGTAAGGGTCTAAATTTGGAGGATAATTTTTTTTTCTTTGTTTTAGTAATTGATAGAAGTAAATAAAATATAGATGCTATCTTGGTTAAGGTTTTTACTGATGTGATAAAATACCATGACCAAAACCAATATGATTAGAAAAGGGTTTACTTCATCTTACAACTTTCAGGTCACACTCCATCACTGAGAGAAGGCAGAGCAGGATCTCAAGGCAGAGCCTAGAGGTAAGAAACAAAGCAGAAGTAAGGAGTGCTGCTTACTAGATTGATCATTATGGCTTGCTCAGTTCACTTTCTTATGTAACCTGGGACTGTCTGCCCCCGATCCTAGCACCCACAGAAATCTGGGCCCTGCCAAACCAATCACCAATCAAGAAAATTCCCCACAGACTTGCCTATAGGCAATCTAATGGAGGCATTTTCTTTTTTCTTTTTTTTTTTTTTTTTTGGTTTTTCGAGACAGGGTTTCTTTATGTAGCTTTGCGCCTTTCCTGGAACTCACTTGGTAGCTCAGGCTGGCCTCAAACTCACAGAGATCCGCCTGCCTCTGCCTCCCAAGTGCTGGGATTAAAGGCGTGCACCACCACCGCCCGGCTAGGAGGCATTTTCTTAACCAGGGTTTCTCTTGTTGTTCCATGCAACAATTTCATAAGAGAAGACAGCTAAAATATTAAAAACTTGATAGCACTAAATATTCCATAATAAATGGCTTGTCTCTAGAAAAATATCTTGAAATTTCTAGGTAAAGCTTTAATATCCAGCTGATTATCTATAATATATTCTTGCAGCCTGCAAGAGTAGATGTATTGGGAATGGGTCAAAACTTTTGTAGTCATCATTGCCTGTTGCAAAGAGAAGTTTGCTTGATAAGGAGTGAAGACTATGTTTATCTGTATATATAAATATTATATACAAATATTATAAATTGCTAGAGATCATGCTGGTTTTGTAAGTTAGTGTTTGTAGATTATCCTCCAATAACTACAACTTCATTAGTACTGAGTAGGTAGGTTTCCAGGACCAGGCATGGTTGCCGTCTTATTGATCATTTCTAAATTCAAATAGTCACATAAATTTCCCTGATAGAGTCAAATTCCTTCTGAATTTTCACAAGCTAGGTCTCCATCATCTGCATCACTCTCAGCATTATCTTATAAGTTCCTAAATTGAGTTCCAAAAACTCAATGATTTGTCTAGCTCAAAATTCTAACTCCTTCTACAATTCTCCCCTAAACAATATAGCAATGCCTTACTCCTGGTACCAATTTCTGTCTTAGGGTTTCTATTGCTGTGATAAAATACCATGACAAACAGAAACTTGGGGAGGAAAGAGTATATTTTATTTGCTAACTCTTAGGTCATACTCTATCCACTGAAAGAAGTTACAGCATAAACTCAAATCAGGAACCTGGAGGCAGGAAATGAAGCAGAAACCATGGAAGAATACTGCTTATTGGACTTCTATTTAAGGCTTGCTCACCCTGCTTCCTTACATAACCAAGGATCATCTTCACAGGAGTGGCACTATCCACAGTGACATAGACCCTCTCCCATCAATCACCAATCAAGAAAACACCCTTCAAACTTTCCTACAGGCCTTATAATGGAGGCATTTTCTCAACCAAGGTTACTCTTCCCAGATAACTAACATTAGCTTAGGTCATGTTGTCAACTTGACCAAACCAGGAGAGATACCTCTCACAAGAAGTCACTTGGGAAATTAAAGGCAATCTCTTGTGCTTCTGAACTTTCCTATTGTTTATTACCATCTAAAGTATAAGGACAGGGCAAAGAATTTAGAAATAAAGGAAATAAATATTTTCTCAGCTGTAACAGCAGCTCCGGTAAAATGATATTTATATACAGCTTTGAAGGCTGCATGATTTGGACCGATATAACTGCTTTCCTGTTAACAACCTTAAAGTAAACCATTAGCTTGTGATTTTCTCTGTAAATTTAAACTGTTGTACATGTCAAACTCATGTCAAACTATATATTTTCTATTTTAAAACATCACAATACATAATAAAATTTTTTGTGTCATTTAGAAAGGAATAAATTGTGTTACTGTAATGTGTAAGATATTTCAGATTTGAGAGGAAATTCTAAAAAATTTTGTTTACGCCAGGCGGTGGTGGCGCACGCCTTTAATCCCAGCACTCGGGAGGCAGAGCCAGGCGGATCTCTGTGAGTTCGAGGCCAGCCTGGACTACCAAGTGAGTCCCAGGAAAGGCGCAAAGCTACACAAAGAAACCCTGTCTCAAAAAACCAAAAAAAAAAAAAAATTTGTTTATTATTATTATTATTTATTACTATTGTGAATATTTTTCTATATTCAACTAGTAGAAAAATAAAAAAGAATTTCATTAATAATCATTTAAACATCATACAGCAACAGTATTCAGACACACTTCCAAGTAACTGATTATTTATTGTATCTTTTCTCCCTTATTTTATATTTCAGAGAATAGTTCAGGAATTTGAACAACCAGACTAATCACAGGATAAGTCACTAGAAGTTAAGATTAATAAATAAGAAAATGAACTTTCCATAGCTTATATAACTAATGTAATTTATTAAATGGGGCTTAAATCTTTTTAGGACCGTTCTTCATTTCTTATCTCCACTTAACTTTGTCTTCCCATTATATTTAAATACTTATATTAGAAAGCTGGGGATCAAGACTTCACACAGTCACAGAATCTCCTATTTGGGATCAAAGGCATAGGTCAATTAGACCACTTCTCTCTTGTTTTTATATCTCTGAGTCTTAAGACTTTTCATGTGACCCTTGTGAATGCTGGAAATTTCTTTTCCCACTTAGAAGTGGTTCTCCTAGGTCTGCAATCTCAAAAGGCTCTTCAACCTGAATTAAGATTCACAGAAAGCATACAGATAATTGCTATTCATTCTCTCCCACACACTTTCTCTCTCTCCTTTCATTTTCTCTTTCTCTTTCTCTCCCTCCCTTCCTTCCTCTCTCTCCTTAAGGTTAGAGCTTAGTTTTATTTTTTAACATTTTTCATTCGTGATGAGGAAGGCTCAGTCTTGATGTGTAAGAAGGAGAAGGCAAGCCAATGTTGCTTTTCCTAAGGAAACACTTGTCTCACAATTTCCTAATACTTTATGTAGTTGAATTTTTAATAAATCATACTTGAATTTGTATCCAAAAACTATAATATTAATTGTGTGACAGTCTTTTAGTGTCTACGATTCCAAAAGTTGGAATGGTGTTACAGATGTACTGAAGGTACCTGAGATGATTATCTGGCCTACCTGTGCATATTCTTTCTGAAATAAATAAAGGGCTATGTTGTATTTGAGCTGATTCCTGTTTGACAGAGCACAACAGCCAGGAAGCATGTAAGCTGGCTTATGAATCTTTTCACTTCCATCTAATAGTCAGTTATAAAATAGTTCAAAGCCAGTAGATAGGAAAATATCACGTCTGTGCCTTTCTACACTGTTCAGGGAGTATAACAACATCAATGAAGACATTTTTAGGAAGAACAAACCTTATAGCAGTCTTAGCAGTCAACAGAGGTAGTTTGCTTCTCCTTTGTCATGGTTATCTTGAATGGGTAAAGATGTGCTATTACAGCAAGGATGATTTGTCACTGATTAGCTGCATAGACACACCATTGGCCTGTTCCCTGTAGAACAGTTAAGTGTGGTGTGCTTGAATTTATGTATCACAGATGCATGAAGCTTCCTTTTACCTTTAAACTAATAAAGGTCAAAACATATGGTGGAGTGCAAAAGAAACTATGTAGGGTTGTATTTCTTTACTTTTATTTTTTCGAGGTTTGTTTTGTTTTTAATTATGTGGATAAGTGTGTGTGCCTAAATGTGGGTATATGCAGTGAGTGCAGGTGACTACAGAGGGCAGAGACATTAGATCTCCCTAGAGATGGAGATAAATGAACCTATACTTCCCAGAGTTCCTGCAAAAATCTGTCATCCCCCAATAGAAATGTATATGAAAAAATGGAATAGTTATGTATATAAAATTTCACTTCACATACCAATAAACTAGGACTGTAGTCATCCGTGTAAGCTAATTACACTGATGTAAGTATACTCAGTGCTGTGGAGTGGCTTAAGGGCTGTGTCCTTAGGTTATGTTCCAAGATGTCAGGAAGATGTAGAACTATTGATCCCATAGATTCACACTTTGATAAATGAACTTCAAGGATGGGGCTATTTCTAGGACACATAAGTTAAAGGAGCCTTGATTACTGTGATTCTTAGAGAGACATGGATAAAGATGAGAATCTAAAAGTAAGATGTGTTTTCTTCACATAGAAACCCAATGTTCTACGGTACCATGTTCCACCAAATGAAATTTGCATGCAGGAAACATTTTCCCTACCTTGTATTGCATCAGCTCACAGGATAAATATCAGTGTGTACAGGAAGAGCAAGAACAGCCTTTGCTTTCTGAGTGGCTAATAATGTATGACTTAGAATGACTGTGTGCATTCTTATGAAATTAATAAAAAAGGAATATTAAAACTTTATAACACATACATTAATCTTTTAAAACATTTCACTTTAAAAAGTGGTGTTGGAGTCACTCCCATGCCTAAAACTTGTCTCAAGAAAGTTTGAGCCAGGCGGCGGTGGCTCACGCCTTTAATCCCAGCACTCGGGAGGCAGAGCCAGGTGGATCCTTGTGAGTTTGAGGCCAGCCTGGACTACCGAGTGAGTTCCAGGAAAGGCGCAAAGCTACACAGAGAAAACCTGTCTTGAAAAAAACCAAAAAAAAAAAAAAAAAAAAAAGTTTGAAAGAAAGCATATTCTTAGAGGGGAGAAGCCATGGGTGTTAAATGTGGTCCAGTGTTTCCTCAATATGCCCCTTTTCTCCCTTTTGGGATGGTAACATATAGTCTGTGCCACAGTATGTTGGAATTATGTAATTTGCATTTTGCTTTTAGAAGAGGTTATAGCTAAGAGATTGCCTTGAGTCTCTGATGAGTCTTTGGATTTAGGATTTGCAAACAACCCTGAGACTGTGAAACACTATGGGGACTTTTGAAGTTGAGTTGAGTGCATTTTCCCTATGATGTGCCTACAAGTCTATGAGGGCCTAGAAATGGAATGTGGTGGTTTGAATGATAATGGCCCCCATAGGCTCATATATCTGAACCCTTGGTTCCTGGTTGGTGGAAGTGTTTGGGAGGGATTTGAAGGTGTGGCCTTGTTGGAGGAAATGTGTCATTGGGAGTGGGCTTTGAGATTTCAAAAGCCCATTGCATCCGCCTCTAACATTTGGATAAGATGCAAGATCTCAGCTACTGCTCTCAGCAACGTGTCTACCACCAGGCTGCCATGTTCCCTGTCATGATGATTATGGGCTAATCCTCCGAATCTGGAAGTAAGTCCGTGAAATGTTTCCCTGGTCGTGGTGTTTCTACACAGCAATAGAAAAGTAACTATGACATTAGATACTTGTTGCTGTGACGAAGTAATCAACTTATGAAGAATACAGATCTACTCTTTCACAGTTTTAGGGGTTTCCATTCATGATTGCCTAACCCAATCACTTTGCACCTGTAGCAGGGAAGAGCATCATGGTGAGAGAACATGATGTGATAGAAAAGCTTTTCATCTTATGAAAAGTGAGAAGAGGGCTGAGAACCTAATATATTTGTCAAGGAAACTGCTCTCGGTAACTTACTTTCTCTACCTAGTCCCCATCGTAACTCAATAACACCGTGAGCTATGGACAAAGATTTCAACACATGAGCTTTTGGTGGATGTTTAGGATATTAGCCATAACTACATCCTTATTGGTGTTCTTAAAATATCAAAATATCAACAACGTTCGTTGAGCAGACATTGAGATCCCAGTTTGCACATACAAAAATACACTTGTATACAAGTATGAGTCTGTAGATACTAGTTCTATGACACTTCCTAGTTGAAGACCACTCAATTTCATGAAAAAAGCTAACCAATATTAGCTTATTTAAATGAATACAAAAATGCCTACTAAATGGAATCATGGCTTCATATATATTATTCATAGGCTCTTGTCACTTAACAACAGATTTTACTGTCAGTACTGGTGTAAGAATTCTTAATGCTTGTCATTATTATATTATTTTCTATGCTTTAGATGAAAGTTCTGGGGAGGAATTTCGTTTCCTAAGGTTACATAGCTCTTAAGTTTCAAAACAAGCAGCTTTAAGAGTGGCATTATGATATAGGATCATATTCCCAGAAGCTGAAATCATGCAAATTCTGGGATGCTCAAGTGACCTTTAGTCACTGTTGCAACTTCTAGGATACTAAGTTAGAATCTCACAAGCAGCATGTTTAATCTTCTTCTGACCTTGAGCTAGTTACTCATTCACAAAGGCTCAATTGGAATTCAGCATTGGCATTCATATACTTGAACTTGGAATAGGAGCAGGGACATTGCATGCATATAAAAATGATTAATTTCAGAATTTAATTAACTGATAAATTGTTCCATTGTTCTTCTAAGTGTTTTTTCCATCTCTAGTTTTAAAACTAGAGGCCTTGTGATATCATCTTTACTAAGAGTATTTTTTTCCTGGTGGTATCTGTTTTCCTCAGCTTATAGAAAAAAATTCATCCATCAAACAAATGTACTGACCACATTGTATGTACACAACAACACACAAGACACTGCCAGCCAAATGAGCACAAAACAATGAGAATTGTAAAATCAAGTGTCAAAAGGGTCCAGAGCCAAGTATAAATTCTACAGAGATTCAGACAAGGGAAGGTAGCTATGTATCTCCAGGGCCATGGGAAACTCACAAACATGGGGAGAAATTGTCCAAGAATATTAGAAATTGATCTCCAAAAACAAAAATAAGGATGGAAAATATAAGATGAAAAGGTATGTCTGAGAGGAAGATGTTGCTCGATTGGCCTCAAGATAAAGCAGAGCCTAAATTTTAAAAATTACACAAAGACAAGGTTATACAGCCCTAGTAAAGGCACCCAGAAGAATAAATCAATAAATAAGTTCTGACAGTTGGGGCTGTTAGCCTGTGCTAAAACTACATTCTTACTTCCAGAGCAATTCATTTTTTCAAAATAAGTGATTTTTTGCTGTTATGTATGGCTCACAGTTAGGTGAGATCTGTAGTCCCTTCCAACATCCTTCAAGGAAAAGGACTGAAGGGTTCCATGTGACTGCCAATTAAACTGAAGCTTTCTTGGGTGGTTACAGATCACATCTGGTCTTGAAGATCCTGTCATTTATTTTTTTCCAGAGAGCAATGGGTAACTGTTTAAGGCTTTTCAGGATAGAAGGCAGATGGGCATCTGTAATGTTGAGAAGTAGGTGGAGAAATCCGAGAGGAAACACAGTCAGATTGGATGGGTCACCATGGCTTCCTCTGGGTAAAAGATCCTAACACTGAGAAAAGGGTGCTTGGGATAAGGAAAGAAGACAGATTCAAGTGGTATTAAGGTAGAAGTTTAGACAGAATTGTGAAGGTATTGGATAAAGAATGATGAGGCAGGAAAAAGTTGTGTCCCATTGCTTCTCTGCATTTGGCTTGCTGCCAGGTGCCACTCTCTAGCTAAGTACCGACAGAAGTTAGAGGGCAGGAAGGGAAAGATAAGGAGTCCCGTGTTCCGTACAGTTCGTCCTCCACACAGGTGGCAAACACAGCATCGATGTGGGCCAGTTAATTATCCAGAATGTATATGCTCTAGCAAATAAAGTTTATCTAAAGATCAGAAGGCAGAGCGAGTCACAGAGTTAGCCATAAATGCCAGGCAGCAGTGGCACACACCTTTAATCCTAGCACACGAGAGGCAGAGGCAGAAGGATCTCTGTGAGTTCAAGGCCAGCCTGGACTACAGGAGACTAATCCAGCCTAAAAGAGAAATAGAGACAGGCAGTGATGGCACATATCTTTAACCCCAGTACTTGGGAGTCATATGCCTTTCATCCCAGGACTAGGAAGGTTGAGCCAGGAAGTGATATGGCTGGGCTAAGAAAGGAATACAAGGCAGGAGGAGACTGGAGTTCAGCACCTTTTTTTTGCATGAGGACTCAGGAGCATTCAGTCTGAGGATTCGTGAAGACAGGATCTTCCCCTTTTGGCTGAGGCGTTGGCAAGGTGAGAAGTGGCTGTGGCTTGTTTGCTCTGATCTTTCACCATTTACCCTGATATCTGGCTCTGAGATCAGATTAACAAGACCAATTAGGATTCATGCAACAGTGAAAGATGGGAAACTGCAGGAGTGAACCTTATAGCAACTTACAGAGAATAAAGAAAGAATAAAAAAAACAGAAAACAAAGGAAAGAAGAAAGAAAGGAAGGAAGGAAGGAAGGAAGGAAGGAAGGAAGGAAGGAAGGAAGGAAGGAAGGAAAGCAGGGAGGGAAGGAGGGAGGGAGCGCCTGTGGTATGGTTGGCCTGTGATGTGGTAAGCCTGTGGTGTCATTGTGGGCCTCTGAGTAGTAGGCGGACCAGATGACTCTGAGGTATCTGGCATTCACAGGTAACATTTCTAGGGCTGAGGCTGGAATATGCAACATTAGGTAAGAATGTCTACCCAGAAACACTGGGACCTCTGGGTAAATCTCAGCAGGAGCCATGTGTCACTAGTACAAAAGAGAAACTCTGCAGCATAGACAAAGACACATGGAAGTAATGATCAAAGGGAAAAGACACACTGAGTAGCTTCATAATCTAAGCATTTAAAAAATAATTTGTGGAGGTTTTGCATATTTAATCTAGCAACATTGCAACTCTCTACATTTATCAAGTTTACTATTTGGCAAATAACTATAGAAGACCAACATTTCAGGTTAATTTAAAATTAAATGTCAATAAACCATTTTTAAATTGTTAATACTTTATAAGAACTTAAAAGCAACAACAACAACATCGAGACAGGATTTTATTCTATAGCAAAGGCTGATTTTATTCCTGATCTTGTGGACTTAACTTTCACAAGATCAGTACTACTGCTCTGCACCAGCACCTTTTACCCAGGCTTCTATTTTTCCACCAAGCACCATAGGCCTTGGAAACCTACTAGACCTCTGGAGGGAACAGCGATCTTGCAAGTACTGTCCAAATCTCTAGAACTTCTTCTTTTACTAGAGCATAGCAGTCATGTGCTTTCAGTAACTGAATTCTTGGGTTACCATAACTCCATACTAAGTATGTGGCATGTTCTCAGTTATAAACTTAAGTTATTGGTGTTCTGTTTAGTGAGACATTTACCTCTTAAAGCATCAATTTTTTCCCTCTAATTGAAAGATTAAAATAGATTTAATCATTGCAAATGTACTATCTGTTTGCTAAATCTAAATGTAAAACTGATTTTTGATAGATATGTCTATTCTGTGTTTTTTTCCCCATTGAACTCCAAAGTGCTCACAGGAATATGAAACATATTGAAATTAATAAAGTAAAATTAATGACCAGAGAGGGGGCTTACTGGCTAAGAATGTGTACTGCTCTCACAAAGGACTCGGGTTTCATTTCCAGCACTTATTTCAGGCAGGTTTCTACAAGGTGGATTCAAAGGCAGATATTTTCCAACACACTGATTGCCATGAGAGGTCTGTATTATAGCTGCTGTGGTTAGTTGTGGCCACATACCTGGCACACACAGACACCTGAAAATATGGAAGATTTCATGCTTTCAGAGGGTTCAGTCAGTGTGGTAGGGAAGGCATGGTAGAATGAGTCAGTTCACATAATTGTGGACCGGGAAGATGAGAATGCAGACAACAACCAGGGATAGGGGTCTCTAAGAGTCTACCTCAAGTACTCCTTTTCTCTAGTGGAGCCCCGCCTCCCAAAGTTTTAAAAATTTCTCAAAATAATTCTAGCAACTGGGGATCAAACATTCACAACACAAGCCTATGGGATGCATTTTAGATTTAAGCCATGACAAGAGCTATTTTTTTTTTTACAGTGGAGAAAATGAGAGCTTTAATGGCTAAAGTTGCTGTTGGATTAATAAAAGTAAAATTTTACCCTGCTCTGATTCTATTTTCCGTCCACCGTGCCAGATCAGGGTAGAGAAGAACTCCAAGGCATCCATTGCCCTAAGATTTCTTTCACAAATCAAGCAGGAAATTTGATCTTTTTTTTTTTTTTTTATTAGTCTTACTTCATGGAAAGTTAAAAACCTAAAGGAAAAATGGACCCACATTGGTGTCTGGGGTTTAGGTCAAACCTGTAAGAGAAAAATAAAAAGAAACTTTTCTTGTGCTTTTTCAAAGGAAAACTTCATAAGCTTCCCATAAGCAGAAAGGGAGCCTTTTGAAAAGCAAAACTATCCCAGAATGTGTTATTCTATGGCCGCAGACACTGTCTTAGAGCGACACATGCTCTCTATCTTCTAAGTGACTTTTACTCTTCTGACTTGACCTTCAGAAATCCGTTCAGAGAGCTAAGATAAGCACTGCTAAGAAACTCTACAATCACATCTAAGAGCTGAGGAATTCTCACATGTCTGGTGCTGGAGGACAGATTTGAATAAGGAGAAAACAGGAGGTTGGAGCCAGGTGTTTGCACTGTGCTAATGGCACTCTTGCAGCCTGGAGTCACATAGAAGGCAGACACAGTATGTTTCTTTTCTTGAAATAAAGAATTCCTGAAGCCCGAGCAAGCTGACAAACAGGCAAACTCCTCACCTCCACCGTGTTTATACCACACTCATTCCTCAGCAGAGCAAAGGACATCTAGCAAGGCAAAATGTCACAAAATAATGATGTTTATTAAATGTCTGCATCTGCTTCTATAAGTTACTGGACGAAGGCTCTTTGATGACAATTAGGGTAATTTTGTTTTATTTTTCCTGTGTCAAGCCTCTTGACCTCAGGTATTTTCTCTTACATGGTGTGCAACTCTGCACAGACCCTAGTTTGGGACTGAGATGCTATTTGGAGAAAGAAATGTTGAGAGAGTTTTTGGGAGCTAGAAGATCTTAGTTGCCTTCCCCGAATGAAACTTGTATAAGAGACACATTTAAGGAAACTTGGTTTCCTGGGAGAGACCCTAAAGAAGTAGACCTGAAATAAAGGGAGACTTTCATTACATGTTGAATATGTGATACCCATTTGTGTTTGACTTTGGGAAAATCAATATATTCTCCTTGTAGGCAATCCTTTGAATAGTGGAAATAACATTAAATAATTAAAAATAATGTTCACATTCATCAGTAGATTCTTATTTTAAATAACACTCACCAACACCCATCTCCCCCACATATGAATATATGAGATCTGTTAAGGCAAAAATATAAAAAGCATAAAAGCTTATAGTAATAGAACTTTCTTTAAATGATTTATCCACTAACTCTACTAAACAATGAAGTTGAAATTGTGTTTTACTATTCCCAAATGAACAGTATCACTATAAGGCACTAAGTTACTCCAATTACAACTTGTTTAATTTGGCAATTTAGGGGCAAATGAAGTGAAGGAATATGAGGCAAAAGCACTCTCCCAAGGTCCAATTGAAATGGGTAGAGCAGAGGTTATGGGACTTCTTATAGGTGCTTTTACAGTAGTTATGCAAATTACTTTTCTCATATATCACAAGATTTAATTCACTTTCCACAGAGCTAAAACACTTCATTTCCTTCTTTGAAATATATAATAAAGTATCATGCCCGTGAAGCCTCTTACAGACACAAAAAGATTAAAAATAGAATAGGATTAAATACTATGTCAAGATTTCTACTGCTGGTATAAAGTGCAATTCACTGTGGTTGGGAAGATAGAAGACAATTTTATGGATATATTTTTCTTTCTTGATCTGCACAAGTCACACTGGATTGGTGATATAGTAACACTAGATATAAATCAACTCAATTGACTTCTTCAGAGTCTAAGGTCTAAGTCCTTTTATTTCTTGAGTGGAGCATCCCTTTCAGTTTTATGTACAATCCTTGTACCTTAGAAAGAAATCTCACTAATTTTTGAAGATCTTTCAGTCTTACTCTGTCTAATACTCCTCCACTGAGTATTGTCTTGTGATCAATTCCCATGCTTTCCTCCACTGAAAAGATAAATAGTTCTTTGAAGCCATCTCACATTCATTTCATGTTACTAGACTTTGTCCTAATATGGTATCCATTTTGTTTTACTGCCATCCATTTGGTAGGAAAGATATTTCCTTTGAGAGGCAGGTGAGAAGGGTAGTGGTGTAGTTTGAATGAGAAATGAAACGTCTCCCATAATCTTGGGTATTGGTATTTAAACACGTGGTGGGACTGTCTGGGGATATTTCAATGGTTCAGTCTTGCTGGAGGAAGTATGTTCAGCGAGTTTGAGATCGGATGTTGAGATTAAAAGCCTTGAGCCACCTCTAGTTTGCACTCTCTTTGTGCTTGTCTTAGAAGACGTGAGCTTGAAGCATGCTGTTTGTGCCATCACGCCTCTTACTTCCTGCCCAATGTAATGTAATCTTACCCTTCTGGAACTATAAGTCAGAATAAATTCTTCTATAAGTTGCCTTGTTCATGGAAACAAGAAAGTATGGTCTCTCTTTTATGGTCAGCTTGCTGGCAATGAAAATTTCCCTGGAATTTGTCGCAACCTTATTGTCTCAAGGCCACCCTCATTGTCTCAAGGCCACCTTCAAATGATCAAATAGGGCATGTAGCTGAACTAGGTCAGACCAGAAAGAGCTGGTTCGACTTGGGAGCTTTGGGAGAAAGAAACTTGTCCATGTTTTCAAGACTGTTCTTCCTTTGGGTGACAATGGGGAAACCATCAGAATACATGATATATAGTGGGGAAGGAGAAAGATTAAGAAGAAACAACATGAGTTGTTAACAACAGGCTTCCCTGTTTTCCTTAGTTCTTCATAAACGTGTTGCCTGTTGCCATTTTAAAATTCCCACTACCTAATTATAATGATGAAGAAGGGGGTATATCGGAAAAGGAAATAATCCTTAAGAGTCCTTCATTCAAAGCATGCAGTAGGTTCCTAAACCAGTGACTTCTGGTTCTACTTCATATCGTAAAAGACAACTGTTTTCTGAGCCATGCATATAGATTTGGCATTTAATCATTTTTAATGACATCATGTTTCTCTGGCATGGTTTTCAGGGCCCCACAAGCAGAATTTTAACAATTCTGGTTACAGCCAGCTTAAATTCTTGGTAGGAATATCTCAGGAAGACAACATTTAGGTAGAGAGAAACAACAGACAACAAAGGCCAGGGTGTGCTTGTATTTTGTGAACTGCATAGGACTGGGGATATGGCTCAGTTGGTAGAGGATTCACTTAGCTTTCAGGGAGCCTTAGGTTCTATCCCCAGGTCTTGACAAACTAGTTTATATATATATATATATATATATATATATATATATATGAGACAGGGTTCTCTGTGTAGCTTTGGAGCCTTTCCTAGAACTCACTCTGTAGCCCAGGCTGGCCTCAAACTCACAGAAATCTGCCTGCCTCTGCCTCTCGAGTGCCGGGACTAAAGGCATGCGCCACCACCACCTGGCCTAGTGGTGTATTCTTGTATTCCCAGGACTTGGGAGGTGGTGGCAAGAGTATTGGATGTTCAAGGTCATTCTCTAACACAGTAAGAGTGCAATGTCAGCTTGGACTATGTGATAGTATTGTCTCAGAAAAAAACAAAACAAAATTGTACTTTATTAATTACTATTCATACTTGTTAAATACACTTCCCTTTCACTGCCTCACTTTAGTGTGTATTAATTATCTTTATGCTAGTTTGCTTTGAATTTTGTGTTTTCATGAGATTTCTTTGCTTCATTTTGATGCTGGTAAATTCACCAATTTCCTGATTGTTCTTTTGTACTTTGTACTCATTTTTCATTCTCCCATTCCTTCTTTGGTAGGGCTAAATTTTTAGATGATACTATAGAAAGCAGGTAGGGTTTTTTTTTTATCATTTATTTCTCATTTTTTCTTTGCAAAGTTGCATGTGACTTATTCTGTTGTTGCTATTTCCTAGCCACCCAGCGGCCCTCATTATGCTTTATTGTAATGGAACATGGGAGACAGAAAGGGATTTTAGGTCTTCAGTATGGATTGTAAACCCTCTCTAAAGTTGTGCTTTTGAAAGCATTTCCTTTCTAATACAAATTTTGTGATTGGAAACTTAAACTTTTTTTCTAATTTGAAATTTCAGTATTACAAGCTATATTTTCGTTGAGTTACAAACCTCCATACATAAGAGTTGCACACAATTTCTTCAATTATTGTTCTTTCTATCCTGCTTACAATCCTGTTTATTGCAAGTACTCCATGGGGTCCATCCACAGATTGTCCAAGCCTCCTACACCTTTATTTCCTCATGTGGTAGCTACCCCACACTAGGGTGGGCATAACTCATGCCTCTTTCTCAGCTCCTGAGTGCTGAGATTTATAGGCATGTGCTAGCATCTTCTACAATAGATCAGTTCTCATTTACGAAAATTCCACAGTGATCCAGGGATTCAGAATCATCCCAGCCTGTGGTTTTGTTGATGTATTTAGTCAGGGTTCTCTAGAGAAATAGAATCAAACACAATGAGTACATACTAGAATGGAATTTGTTAGATGGGCTTATACAACATTGTTTGCATAGTCCAAAAATGGATCTCCTTAGATTGAGGAAACTGAGAACATGGTAGATGCTTAGTTCACAAGGCTGGATGCTTCAGCAGTCTCACCTCATTGCTGAAGGCCAGGAGGATTCCTGGAGAGCCATGGGTCTTCAGTTAGCACTAGAAGCTAGATGCTGTGTTATGCTAATAGAAAAGGATTGCAGCATCAGTGATAGCAGTTACAGTGAAAATGAGCATGTCAGTGAATAAAGGGTGTGGAGGCAAAAAGCAAAGCTTTCCCTTCCAACCTCTCTTTTTATTTGGGCTGCCACTGGAGGTGTCACCAACATTTCCAATGTATTTTCCTACTTCAAATAATCTGATCAAGAAAATCCCTTACAGGTGTGCTTACCAGCTGATCTCTTTGTTGAATTCCATTCCAGTGAGGTTGAGCACCAACATAACCATCACCCTCAGCTTCAGTATGTGGTAGCCAGGAATACTCGGATCATCTTCATTAAGACAGACAGGAGCTCTGTGTTATACATCAGAGATGGCACAGTATAGGCAAAATCACATAATTTGTGTACATAATTACATGGTATAGCTCTTTGATATATGATCAATACCAACTTCGTGAGCTATAAAGAAGTGTGGGGCATTTAGAGAAGCCATACACTTAGGCATAACAGAACAGTTGTAGAGACAGCTTTTGGGTTTTGGCTTTATCCACTCGTATAAACTTTTATAGGTTTGAATTACTTTTATAGGCTCTAAAGATACACAATTTTACTGGGGTTAAATACAGTAAACAAGAATACTAAACTTTTCAACATAAATTTAAGTTAGTTTTTATGAGAGATTCATCCATTTGCCTTATAAATAGTGAAACATCTTTTTTTTTTGGTTTTTCGAGACAGGGTTTCTCTGTGTAGCTTTGCGCCTTTCCTGGAGCTCACTTGGTAGCCCAGGCTGGCCTCGAACTCACAGAGATCCACCTGCCTCTGCCTCCCAAGTGCTGGGATTAAAGGCGTGCGCCACCACCGCCCGGCTAATAGTGAAACATCTTATGCTTATTTTGGAATAAAAATATGAACTATCTGGCTTTCAAAATGATATATAAGATTATTATTTCCTGATATAAGAAGTATCATGAAATAACACCTTTGTAGCTGTTTGATCTTAGATCTTCACTTGTTTAGTATTCAATGTTGAAGAGACAGTGAAATTCAGAAAATTATACAGTGCTATATATAAGGACATCAAAGTAACATAAAACATACTGCCATATTCTTACAATGAGAAATTCTCTATTTTTCCATAATACAATTAAGACTAAGCATGCTTCACATAGATGTAAGTGTTAAGTTACACATTTACGATGGCATTTAATATTCTAATGTGTATTTTTAATTTGACATTGGCCTATTTTCCAGAAGTATTTTTCAAATGTTAACTATCAATAAGGAATAGGAGCATGTGTCTGATTAAAAAAAGATACTTTGCATTGTTTTAGTCATTATGTATGATAAAAGAATGATCAAGGTATTTTTCCATTTTTGTCTTCAGCTCCATTCTCTTACCTTACTCTTCTGTTTCCAGAATGT
The DNA here is from genome assembly GCF_049852395.1 of Peromyscus maniculatus bairdii. Taxonomy (NCBI): domain Eukaryota; kingdom Metazoa; phylum Chordata; class Mammalia; order Rodentia; family Cricetidae; genus Peromyscus; species Peromyscus maniculatus. The sequence goes on along the minus strand of NC_134865.1, from coordinate 10,667,222 downwards.
CAAACACAGATAAGACAGGAATATCCTAAGGAGTGGCAATAAGTAGGCTGAATCTGTTTTCATTCATGTGAAATGAGTTTCCAATGAAACAAGAAAACAGAAAAAACTCCTCATTCTATGATGTAAATGTTTCATTGTTTCTCTGGAGAATATAAGGACATTTTCTGATAACATTAGGCTGGTAAAATGATTAGTTATTGTAGTTTGATTCACCAAGTAAACTCAAAATTTTATAACACAAGATGGAGTTATCTTCCATTTTAATAGATTGGTATCTAAAAATAGTGTCATCTGGAGCATCATACTTGAAGTTTGAATATTCAGGTTTGGTATCTTAATGATATATATTATATAAAAGAGAAGTTACAGATACTGGAGAGCTGTGACTGCAGAGTGGGGGTGGTGGAAGAAGAGCAAGTGAAAAACTAGGCATTTTAGTTTTAATAACTTTGTATATTAAATAAATATTTTGAATGCTATTTAGAGATTTTAAAGATGTAGTGACACTTATACATCTCCAAGAATGATAACCAGAAGGTCCAGTGGTTTCTAATAATTAAAGAGTGTTGCACAGCCATCATTTGAAAAGGATTTTTCATGCCTCGCTCCAGTGTCTACAGCGTCCCCCGAAATTAATTCACATATGTTCTTACACTTTTAGAATTTCACAATTAGCAATCTGTTCTGGAGGAAGAGAGAAAACTGAAGTCAGAGAGAAGAACTGACTCATGGCAGGAAATTATCCAGGCTGTTGCCTTTTAGACCCTTTGCTTGTTTATGTAGTTTATTTTTGACAACACCTACATTCATACCATGCCTTGCAATCATATTAAACCCCATTGCCCTCTCTAATCTATCTACCACTCATGCTAACATCCATCTTCATCCCAGATAACCCTACTTCTACTTTACGTATTTTTAATTTTAGGCACTTTTGGGCACAAGGCTTAAGTAGTTAAGAACTTAAGTAAGAAAGTGGGATCATTGCTGGAGGGTAGAGGGGACTGGGATCACTGTCAGAGGCTCTTTTGCCTGTGAGCATCTTGCAGTCTGTGTGCAATTTTTGTAGTTGAGGATTCATAATTGAGACACTAATGGCTTTAAGTGCCAGTCAGCAAACCCATCTGTTGCCAGCTGATGAAACATCTGTCTCATCTATTGCTGGGAGGAGGGTTCATTTGGTATCCTTACTGAAATCTGAACATCTCTATGTTGTAGAATGATTTTGGTGTGGTCAACATCATAGTATTTTCATTACATAAACCAAAGAACGAAGACTTATTTTAGCATATTCATGGGCCTGCCCTGCATGAGGGATTCAGTGTTATATAATCTTTTCATAATTTTTCATATTAAATAAAATAACTTACTTTCTTATCTTTGTTCATGCGTGTGCACTTGCATGTGTAAGTGCTCACATAGAGGTGAGAAGTGGACCTTAGTTGTCCTCCTCAGGCATCAGTCTCCACCTTATATTTTGAGCCAGAATCTCTCAATGAACATAGAGTTCACTGATTTGTCTAGACTGAGGGGCAAGCAGAAAGCACCCAGGGATCCTCCAGTCTTCAACTGCCCACTGATGGAATGACAGGTGCCCATTGCTGAGCCTGGGAATCTTAATGTCAGTCCCCATGCTTGTGACACAAGCACTTGACTTCTCTGAATCTTCTGACTGAATCTTCTCTGCAATCACATTAGTTTAATTCTTCTAGAGAAGATTTAGTTATTTTCTCTGCATTAGTTTCATGGTTTTTTCCCTCCTGTCTTGCCTTGGTTCACTTCTAGTCTGCAAATTAACCTTTAGAGGAGCAGAAGACAATTTTAAGTGATACTTAAAACATAATAAATATTCTTCTAAATTTCCAATTTATTCAACTTTAGCTGACTGGTTATTTTATTTGTGTATATTAAATACAAATCAATATGTTTCTTTGTGACTCTTTCATACATCTAAATAATCTTCTTTAATCATAGCCCCATTTCTCTCTCTTCCCTCTATTCCCCTGGTAGGACTCTTCCTAGTCCCCAATAGCTCACTTCTATTTTTCAGATCTCTGAAAATGTTCTTTAAATTGGGAAAAAAGTAAAAGAAAATATTAGCTACAGATATTACTGGAGAGTGGTCAATAAATAAAAATTAAAACATGAAATAGTTTGTATTCCCAAAGACATTTAGAATAATACCAAATACCCAGTTTTAGAAAATGTTAAAGTGTAGGATGAATTTGTGAAAATTTGAACTTTAATAAGTTATTAATTTAAACTTTGCTTTTTTAAGAGAGCATAAAATTAAAAAAACAAACAAACTGGAAGCTTCACACTCCTAAAGAGATGGCCCTAAAGCACCTATTGTGAGTTTTCTTGGGCTGACCAATATTGGCCTGGCAGGGCCTCCTGCATATCTCTCCTACATTCTTTAAAGTGTCCTCAAATGCATCAAATACTGTTAATATTCTTGTACATTTTTGTAAATTGATTTTTGTTAGTTGAATTTTTTTCAAAGTATTTTATTTGCTTTAATTGTATATGCTTGTTTTAGAGTTTGCTAAGCATGTATGAAAGCTCTCAGAAAAGCAAGTGTCTTAAAGAAATTTATGAGACTTTTTTCCAGTAAGCATTGCTTTTAATATGACGTGCACTTTCTTTTCTCTAGTCTGAAATTAAAGTTTCAGAATTGATTTTGTAGCAACTGCCTCTTAGGTTAGAAGTTCTGTGTAGAGTGGATTGTGGTTTGGATTATCTTTGCAGAAACTTGGATGATAGAAACAATATTGCTATTTGTAGAACAGTCATAGAACACGCAGGCTGTAGTTGTATTATGGACTTTAGGTTGGAACTCTTGCATTCTTGTCAATTGTGTGATCTGCAAGAATTGCCTACTGTGATGCCTGAACCTAAGTAGAGAAAAGTGGGTAATGGAAAGGTGAATTAGAGGGAATGATGTTTCTAAATCCTTAAGCAGATTACTTCCTTACCCTCCCTCCCTCCCTCCCTCCCTCCCTCCCTCCCTCCCTCCCTCCCTCCCTCCTTCCCTCCTTCCCTCCCTCCCTTCTTTCCTTCTTTCCTTCCTTCCCTTTTTACTCCCATTTCACTTTCTCCCCATTTCTCTTTCTTTCTGTTACTATGTAGCCAGCCCAGGCTGTCCTGGAATTTCATATCCTAGAATGGTCTCTAACTTGGGATCCTCCTGCCATAGGCTCTTTATGCCAGGATTATAGACATGTACAACCTGTTGAAACAGGATTTTAATAAGAGAATAGTAATGGAAGAGAGTATTTTGGATACTGTATGGGGCTCAGGAAAAAGACCATGTTTAGTTACATAAGGTCATTTTCCTCCTCTGGACTGGGTCACTTTCTACTTCCATGTCTTTTATTTTACTTTAGGTGACCTAAGGAGTTCTGTTATGATTGTTCATGGACCTTGGTAGGAGGCTATTTACAAGGGTATGGGTGTGGTTACACCAGTGAAGAAAATGCTTTTCTCTCCTGTAACTACCATGAACTTCCTAAAAAATCCTTATGGAAGGGTAGAGTCTCCTGATCCCCTCTTCCCTCCATAGCAAGATGTTTATGGGCTCCATGTTGTGCAAACAACCGCACTTTCTGTGAGTTAAAGAGTGCCGTGGTGGTGTCATGCTTAGAAGATAGTTGAAGCTAAAAGTTTTCCTCCCATCATGGCTGGCCCTGTAGTCTGGAAACTTCAGCTACCGATAGTGTTCCACACACTCTGCCCAATACCCTGGGTTGTACAGGTTTTCTCATTTGCTCCCTCGTCCGCAATGTTCCATAAAGACTGACAGGAGTGACATAGATTTTCCAGTTATGGCTGAACATTTAAAGTTACTTATTCTCAGTATTTTAACCTTTTATAAGTCTTTATCAATAGAAGCTCTTCTGACCTCAAAGAAACTGATGGCAGTAACTAGTCTATGCGGATAAGTACAATAGTTTATAAGAGACTTTGGTGGCATATCATGTCCATTAAGGAAAAAAAAATATTGTAGTTTCCCTCCTAGGCCATATGACCCCTCTAGTCATGGGATTTTGATCAGGTTTATATCACCAGATGTGACTTCCCCCTAATGGATCATACCTCACTCCCAATCAGAAAATTGATTGGATACTCCCATAATAGAGTTGCCACCATTGGTGTAATGAGTCCATCTTGTCTGGCTAGTCAGTAGTGTCATAGGTTGGATCCATGGCTGAGTAAAAGTGTTGACAGCTCTTCTCCCCAAAAGCCTACACAGTATTTTCTGGTGCACCGAGGGATTGTCAGCATGCAAGAAGCCTCAGTCATAGTACTAGGTTGATTTCTCTCTTTTCTGAGATCAGAGTGTATGCTGTCAACAGCATTAGTGCCTTAGTTTCTGGTGAGCAGGTCACCAGTTGTGGTTGCAGTTGCCTAGGCACTAACTTGACTTTTCATTTAATAACCTATGACATCTGTGGCTGCACTACCTATCATTCTTCTAAATGATAATGAGAATTTAATTTTTCTACTCATTTTCAGGAAGATATTTTAAAATAATACTTTTCAAATGCAGGCTGGACCTTTAAAAGAGTGTTTCTTTAATCATATACTCTGTTAAAAATATTATTTGTGGCCAACTGATGGTTAACTAGGTGAAAATTTTCCATCTAGACCAAGAATATGCATAATAGTAGGCACTGTTGAACAATTTATGCCCATTCAAGTGGGGCAGCCACTATTTAAAAGTGTAAGAAATAGTCTAGAAAATGTTATATGGATAAATCTTTAGATCATTTTTATACAGAATTGATTTTCTTGAAAATATAATAGGAAAAAAGTATGTATCAATATACTACTTTGTGTATAGTCTTGTAATTGGGATGTTTAATTATTTTATTCCAGGATTTTAAAGATACTAACACTTTCTTTAATATCCATTGGTTTATAGAACTGTACTAAAGATATTTATTGAACACATCAGTAGTTGTCAAAATGTAACATGCAAAACTCTTGAAGATAAATATTCTTATGTGTAGAGCATAGGAACATATGTACTAAAGTCATGAGAAAGGCAATAATTGACAATTACTTTAAGGGATCTGCCCACCATGCTTTATGTGCAACTGTGCTGTGTGGTGATATATTGTGTCCCCCAATATATTGTGCACCCTAATAAAGTTTATCTGAGAATCAGAGGAAAAAAACAGCCACTATATTAAACACAGAAGTCAGGCAATGGTAGCACATGCCTTTTATCCTAACATTCAGGAGGCAGAGATCCATCCAGATTTCTGTGAGTTCAAGGCCACACTGGGAACAGAGCCAGGCATGGTGCCACATGCCTTTCATCCCAGCACTAACCAGAGAGGTCTGTAGGTCTGTACAGACAGACAGGAAATGATGTAGCTGGGTGGAGAGAGGAAGTGAGATGGAAGAACAAAAAGGCATATAGGTGTGGTTATACAGGAAGTAGGGCTCTGCAAGCTGAGGAGTTGGTAAGGTGAGGTTGACTGTGGCTTGTCCTAATCCTCTGATCTCTTAGGTTTTACCCCAATATCTGGCTCTGGGTTTTTTAATAATAAGACCGTTTAGCAATTTGTCTTACAATGTTGAAACCTCCACAGTGTTGTGAAAGCATCTCATTGCACCATTGAGCAACATTGTAGTGGAATCAACGTTTTCTGTACAAGTGAAGGTCTTGTAATGCAAAGTAGTCAAAATAGGCATTTAGAGCAGGGGCAGCTCCTCTGATAGAGAAAAATGTTCCTGGAATGCAGAAGGGAGTGAAGAGATTATTATGAACAATCTTCTTTCTTGGCTTCTTAATAATTATGAGCAGGCATATGTTTTTTGTTCCTTTATTTTTACACTGATAAATCCAATTATTTGACCCACATCTTAGAGTATTGTTATTTAGAATGATTCTTTTCTACCCAATTTAAGGGTTCACTTTTCATTGTATAGTTCTGACGGACATTGTTGCTTTTAATATTTACACTGAACTTGGGAAAAATCTTCCCACTTACTTATTTATTTATTTTTTAATTTATTCTCTCATACATTCTCTCATCCTGTCTACAGTTTCCCCTTCCTCCACTCCTCCCAGTCCTCCCTCAACCCCCACCACTCTTCCCCAGATCCACTCCTCTTCCTTCTCCCTCCAAAAGTGAGGAGGCCTCCCAGAGGTATCAAATGAATAGCATAACAAGACAAAATAAGACAACGCACAAACCCTCAGTCAAAGCTAGGCGAGGCAACCCAGTAGGAGGAAAAAGTCCCCAAGAGCAGGCAAAAGAGTCAGAGACACCCTCCCCCCACTCCCACTGTTAGGAGTCCCACAAAAACCCCAAGCTAAACAACTATGATATATATTCAGAGGACCTAGTGCAGACCCATGCAGGCTCCGTGGTTGTTGCTTCAGTCTCTGTGATCCCCTATGAGCCCTGCTTAGTTTATTCAGTGGTCAGTGTTCTCCTGATGTCATCAACCCCTCTGGCTCCTACAATTCTTCCCCTTGCTCTTCCATGGGGTTCTCGAATTCCAAGGAGAGGCACCCAATGGAGGTCCCCAATTTAGGCTCTCTCTCTCTGCCTAAAGTTTGTCTGTGGGTCCCTGCATATGCTCCTATCTGTTGCCAGAGGAAACCTCTCTGATGGTGATTGAGCTAGGCATTGATCTTTGAGTATAGCAGAGTAACACTAGGAATCATTCTATTGATTTTTTTTTTCTGTTCTAGGTTTCTGGGCTATCCAGTCTCCAGTTCCTGGTCATCCAGGTAGTGTTGTCACTGTCTTCCTCTTGTGGTGTGGGCCTCAGATTGGACCAGTCATTGGTTGGTCACACCAACAAGTTCTGTGCCTCCATTGCCCCAGCACATCTTGCAGGCTGGATAGATTGTAGGTCCAAAATCTAAAATCTCGTGGCTAGGTTGGTGTCCCAGTCTCACTACAGAAGACTTGCCTGGTTACAGAAGATGGTCGTTCCAGGCTCTGTCTGCTGAATTACTAGAAGTCCTTACTAGGGTCACCCCTGTAGAATCTTAGGAGTTTCTATTACACTAGTTTTTCATATTGCTGCCTTCCAGTCATCTCGTTAACCTTTTATGCGCTCCAATTCCAGTCATCTCTCTCCATCTCTCCCTCCATCTCTCCCATCACACACCTGATTCTTCCTGTTCCTATCTCCACCCGTGCTAAGTCCACCTGTAAAATCTACTCTATTTCTCCTCCCAGGGGACCCATGCATTCCCCTTTAGAGCTTTCCTTTTTACTTAACCATTCTGGGTCTGTAGGTTGTAGAATGATTATCATTTACTTAATAGCTAATTGTCACTTATAAGTAAGTACATACCATGTTTGTCCTTCTGTGTCTGGGTTATCTCACTCTGGATGATTTTTTTTCTTTTTTTTATTATTATTATTTTACAACACCATTCAGTTCAACATAATAGCCACAGATTCCCCTGTTCTCCCCCTCTCGCCCACCCCTCTCCCCAGGCCACCCCCCATTCCCACCTCCTCCAGATCAAGGTCTCCCCCGAGGACCGGGGTTGACCTGGTAGACTCAGTCCAGGCAGGTCCATTCCCCCCTCCCAGACCGAGCCAAGTGTCCCTGCATAAGTCCCAGGATTCAAACAGCCAACTCATGCAACGAGCCCAGGACCTGGCACCAATGCACAGCTGCCTCCCAAACAGATCAAGCCAAATGACTGTCTCACCCTGGATGATTTTTTTTAAGTCCCATCCATTTGTCTGTAAATTTCATTTTGTCTTTGTTTTTAACAGCTGAGTAATATACCATTGTCTAAATGTACCCCGTTTTCTTTATCCTTTGTTCTACTGGTTGTTTCCAGTTGCTGACTGTTATGAACAAAGCAGCTTTGAACATAGTTGAGTGACTGTCCTTGTGGTATGATAGAGCATTCTTTGGGTATATGCCCAAGAGTGATATAGCTGACTTTTGAGGGGGATTGAGTCCCAGTTTTCTGAGGAACAGCTATATTGATTTCCATAGTGGTTGTACAGGTTTGCACTCCCACCAGCAGTGGAAGAATGTTCCCTTTGCTCCGCATCCTCAGCAGCATGAACTGCTGCTTGTGTTATTATTGTAGCACTCTGACAGGTATAATATGGAATCTCAAAGTAGTTTTGATTTGCTTTTCCCTGATGACTAAGGATGTTGAACATAAAATCTGCCTACTTCTTTGTAAGCTACACAACTTATTTTGGTATAACATGCAGATAGAAAATTACATATAATTCTATGAATTATCATTGCATGGGCACTTTTTTCTTTGATCAGTGAAACAGATGGACTTGTCACAGAAAACACTGATTGTCCTGTTTACTCACTGCTGGATATAAGCATTTAAGCAAAGGGAAATAAGTGAGGTATTTCATTATGTCCAGTCTCTCATTCTCTTGCATATAAATTGACCATTTATATTTTTTAAAAGAAATGTTTGTATTTTTCTTGTATATGAGTAACAAGCATATAAATAATCACAACTGTTATTGATGATATAAAGCAACATCTCTCTCTCCCTACCCCCCCCCCCCGTGTGTGTGTGTGTGTGTGTGTGTGTGTATGAATGTTGTCCTGATGATAAGTTCTGGACTTAGTGTGAATAGAAGTCCCTAATGACTTTAATCACTGCTTTTGGTGTTGCTCTCTTATGTAGGTATAGTGATATAACTAGAGTTCCTTTTCTATGTGTTCCATCATTCAATATTAAATTTCGAAAATTGTTTTAATAGTAGTTTTGTTCATTTAATACTATATGAAAATTCCTATCATGTAGTGCAATTTGCTCCTGACCTGAAACTTGACAGGCAATCTCCACCCCAGGAGAACTGTAGAGATGGAATGGCTTCCAGAAATAATGGCTTCCCAGAATTTCTTAGACCAACTGCTCATCTTTGAGCAAGATGTGCTACCTCAAAACCTGCACCTTGGAATTATGAACACCCTTGTGCTTTCAGGTTGTGTTACAGCTTTTTTCTTTTAGCATTTCTAAGAGTTTTGATGTGAATAATCATCTGCTGTGTCTTTAAAAATTGTTCACTCTTCTCAAACTACACTTCTTGCTCTTTATTAATCCGAATGAGCTCTGTGGTTTGTGAAGTATCTCCTTCTCTGTGGCCACTAGTTTGCCCTATTTTTACAAAGCTTTAGAAAGTTGGGATTTAACTTCATGCATATTTTAAGTGGGTCATCTGACCTTTACTTGCTGATATGAAGAAATTGGCTATAAAATTATATAAATGAACTGTGGTGGTTTGAATGAGAAATATCACATAGGCTCATGTGTTTGAACATTTTTCCCCCAATTAGTGGTGTTTTGGGGGGACAGATTGTGGAGCCTTTAGAAGAAGGAGGCTTGCTAGAAGAAGCAAATCACTGGGTTCAGGATTTTTCGGTTTATAATCTTGTCAATTTCCTGTCTCCCTCTCTCTCTGCATCCTGTATACAGATATAATGTGACTAACCATCTCCCTCTTCTTGCCACTGTGCCATGACTTTTATCCCCCTGGAAACTTGAGCCACAATAGATCCATTCTTCTTTACATTGCTTTGGTTCCTGATATTTATCACAGCATCAGAAAACTAATCCACACACTGCAAGCTTTCTACAATGTGAAAATCAACCAGAATTGGGGATGACTGATCAACTCAGTTGGCAGTTCTAAACTGTCTTTAGACAGGTCGACTTGATTCTTCCTTTCAGGAACAGCTTCAATTCAGTCTCATGGATATTTTGAAAAATTATTGTCAATACTTTAAATAAAGGCAGAATTGCCATAGGTATATAATTCACAAAGAGTAGTTACGCAGACCCTTTAGCATATCTCCTAAAGAAATCTAAATGCAATGGTTAATTTTCAGTTTCACGTTATTTACATTGTCATCAATATTGATGGGATAACCACAGCTAATTTCTCCTTGTCTCTGCTATCACTTGTCTTACAGAACACACACTCTTTTGAGCCTCTGCTACCTTATTAGTTACACCTTACATAATTTTCAGCCTAGTCACTCCTTTTCTCTCTAGCTTTTCCTACTCAATTCCTTTCTCCCTAACATTGATGAGTCCAGGTCTCTACACATTTCCCTTTTATATTCTGTGGTTTTACTTATTATCTTGCTGAATTCTTCTCTTGCCTTAACTTTTCTTACAGTTTTAACATTCATATTTCAAAATGGAGACTCTAGGAAGTCAAAACTTGGAAAATATTTTAATACTCAGTGGATAATTTCCAACATGTGATTTCAGGTGGTAGATCTCAATAAAATGCCAGGAATGGGTTGAAAATAGGGTCTAAAGTGCCCCCAGAGAATGTGCATAAGTTATATATAAAACAAAAATAAACTTTAAGTTCAGACTGGATCTTCTCCTTGAATATATTAATTTTTTTTGTCTCTTCCAAGCCTACGTACATTTTTACATACATTGTAAACTGTTTAGAGGTTTACCCCATATGAATCTGTCTTATTGTGAATCTATTCCTTTAAACTGCAGCATTTTCCGCCCACCTCACCTTCCCAACATGACAGTGGTATGTTTACTGCCAGCTCTGGGTCTATGAGCCATGTGTACCATCAACTCTCAGAAGCAGTGGATCTATGCTTCTATCAAAGCAGTGTGTAGCTCAGAAACCTTTTTTTTGGGGGGGGGCTATACTAGCAAAGGCTAAATCCACCATGCAGTGTAATGTGTGGCTTGCAGAAGCCTCATTCCCGACGTGCTGTAGGTCAAGCCTGCATGCCAAGAACCTGCCATAGAGCAGCTCAAGCCCACAGGCTGCAGCTAACTTGAGAGAGAGAACTAGGAAGCTGTTTTTAGCTCCATTTTAGAATCTTCTTTCTCAGATTTTAGGTGGAAACTCTTTCTCCATGTTCTGGCACCATTTGTAGCTGGAGTTTTCTCTAGTCCCACATTGGCCCGCAGCTGCTTAGAACCAAATAAACACATAGAGGCTTATATTAATTAAAACTGTATGGCCTAATGGCTCAGGCTTCTTGCTAGCTAGATCTTACATCTTAAAATAACCCATTTCTATAAATCTATACCTTGCCATGTCGCTCATGGCTTATTGGTATCTTTACATTTTGCTTCTCCTGGCAGCGGTGGCTGGTACTGTCTCCTGACTCCATTTTCCTGTTCCCAGAATTCCCTTCTCTGCTTGTCCTGACTATACTTCCTGCCTGGCTACTGGCCAATCAGCATTTTATTTATTAACCAATCAGAGCAACACATTCACAGCATACAGAGTGATATACACAGCAGATATTTTCCAACATGTGATTTCAGGTGACATAACACAATAAAAATGCCAGGAGTGGGTTGGAAATAGTGTATAAAATGCCCCCAGAGAATGTGTTATAAGTTACATATAAAACAAAAATAAACTTTAAGTTCAGACTAGATCTTCTCCTTGATATATTCCATTAAGTATATACAAAGAATGCAAAGAAATCTTCAGAGGTTTGAGATAGTATCCAACAGCATTTTGAATAATTGTTATGAGCATATACCCCATATATTAATGAGTTTTAAGTGTGTGTTGCTTACCAGGTCCTGTCTTCCAATGTCTAGAATGAAGTATACCAATATTCTAACATCCCATAATATCCCATATGATCCCTAGATCATGACCTTTCCTTCCTTTTCATCTTGCCACACCCAGCCTAGAGCTCTCCCCATTTTGGATGGTAATGTTCTTCAGAACAAAGACCTGGTGTTATCATTTACTTGTGTCTTAGTCAGTTCTATTGCTATGAAGAGCCACTATGACCAAGGCAACTCATGAAAGAAAGCATTTAATTGGGGGCTTGCTTAGTTTCAGAGGGTTAGTCCATTATCATCATGGCAGAGACTATGGCAGTACAGAGCATGGTGGTAGTCTGGCATGGTCATGGAGAAGTAATTGGAAATATATCCTGATTTATAAGCAGAGAGAGAGAGTTTGAAACCTTGAATCCCATCCTCAGTGACATACTTCCTTCAACAAGGTCCACATCTACTAATCTGTCTAATCCTTTCAAACAGTTCCACTCCCTAGTGACTAAGCATTCAAATATATGCACCCATGGAGGCCATTCCTATCCAAAGCACCACAACTTGTCTAATTCTCTGTGTTTCTTCTTAATTCCTGATGCTTATGCCTTCAAAACATACCCAGAATATCACTCTTCTCATCCTATTTGTTATTACTATCTAGCTGCCAGCCTTCCACATGTTTTGTCTGCATTTCTCCAATAGCTTCTGGGAAATACTGCTTCTACTCAAGGCTACAGCAATTTATTCTCAGAAAAAAAAGAAACATATCATTCCCTTCTAAAAGCCACCTTAATTTTGGATAAGATCTTTCAAATCATCTTTTCATGTCTAACAACTTCTACCACTAACTTGATGTGTTGATAATTTACCCAGATGCTATTACATAAAAATAGAATCTTGTGTGGTGATTAGGTGATGAATGGATCTCCATCAATGGGCTTTTCATTCTTATAAGAAATCCTAGAACCCTCTCATCTCCTCTGTGGATGCAGTAAGAATATATTCTCAAGCACGAAGTAGGGCCTCACCAGACACTGATTATGCTTATGTCTTGATCTTCGATTTTCTTGCCTTCATAATGAGAAATATATTTCTGATACTTAAAAGCCACCAAGCCTATGAACTATGCTCCAGCAGTCTGAAGAAACTAAGGTAGAAATTGGTACTGAAAAATTAGGAGTTTATATAGCAAATATCTAAAAATGGAGAAGTTGAATTCAAACTGGAAAAAACGAGCAAAGGCTGGGAAAGTTTTGATGTGCGTGTTTCGGGGGGAAAAAGCCTATGTTGCCATAAACAGACAAATGGCTGGGCCCCATCTGATAATGGACCAAAGAGTTTCAGGACAGGCTATGAATCAGGTTTTCGACCATTAAGAAAAGTTTTGACTGGAGACTGATCACTTCTCAACTTCTGTGATACTATCCTTTTACACCATGTTGTGATTTTTTAATACACGTTTCCTATTTAAAATAACCAGTTGTTATGTAAATATACCTTGTGTAACTCTAACAATTGCCATGCATCATTGTGTGTATTGCTTCTCTTAAATGAGTGAAATGAGTTATTTTTTCCTAATTTTCCCACAAATCGTAGAGGGTCTATTTCCTAGAAGTGGACCCATTTTGTTAGCATCCCACATTTTTCTAAAGGCTTTGACCCAGTCAGGGAATTTATACAATGACCAATAAGCCAAAGTCATGCTGTCATTGACCCTCTGCTCAACAATCTTTAAAGCACTAATAACTCAAAATGGTATAACATTTCATTACCATGGAAATAAGAAGGGATGACGGTGGTCTTGATGTATGAGTTGGTGTCCTAAAACATGTGATGGATTTAGAGTCTCAAGGTGCTTGACAGCTGTGTTTGTTTAACATTTGGAGGTTAAAAACTGGATGAATTCATTTAAAATTGCTGGTAAACTATTTCAAACATAATAATATTATTACTAAGTTTTTAATTTAATACAATTCTGAAATTTCTGATGAATTTGTGTTTATTAAGCACAAACCATAAATAAACATTGATTTAAAGAATAGAAGACTTTAGAATAAAATTAATAGTAGCTAACAACATTCTTGTTAGATCTTTTGTAGAATATTTCATCATCACATTTATTTTTATAATTATATTTTTGGCTTTTATTTTAAACAAATTTTATTTGTTTCATGTTTGAGAGTTGCTTTCATGATAAATGATAGTCACATGACCTTCATATTCATTTTCTCTTACTAACTTTCTTTGCAGTTATATGGGTATGATGTATTATGGATAACAAGACACTGGCAAATGTGATTACTATCTCTAGATCTCTAGCATGATCATTCATATTCTTCTTATCCCTCATGTCTCCCAAACTGATGGAGAATGTTCAGAAGACAACTCTGTAGTCCTGGAGTACAAGACTGAAAGACTCTTTGTTACTGGTTAATGCTAGAAGAAGACACAGTCACTTAGCAATATCCATCCCATACTGCATGCATGCCACATAAACTCTTACTGTCTCAATTTATATCAATAAATTTAGTTTCAATTTAGTTCAATTAAATGGTTAGCGTGTCTTGGTAAGTACAACCTACAATTCTAAATTTTTTAATGTACCCCATTTTTAAATTGTAATATTTATGATATAAACACTGCTTCACTTTATTGATTAGAAATTCTCAATTATGTCCCATCCCAAAGCACAAATAGCAACTCACAGGAGACTATAGATGAAAAATGTAAGTCTTATTTCTATTTTAAGAAATTTTTTAGAGGGAGAGAAGGACAAATAGAAGCCAAGATTTATCTTGAATTTTACTTACAAATAAAATTTTAATACAGAATTTTATCTAATTATTAAAGCAATATAGGTCAGTCCTATTAAAATAGCTATCCAAAGCTTTCAAAAGTACTTTGACAATCTAGCTGTGATTCATCTACAATGGAGAAAAAATTATTTACTGAGAAAGATATATTTATGTGATATTTAAAAAATGAAGGGAAAATTGTGGCTCCAGAATGATTAATTTTTTTTGAGGAAATCCTCCTACCACCTGAATGAGTTGAGGCCTCCAAAGTTGTTGCCATAGGCATGGAGCCACTTTATTCATGGGAATTTGCACTTAAAAGTTTTTTGATGAAGAAAGATCTTTGGAACACCCTTTAAGGAATTATATCCAACTTTTCCTCAAGATTATTAATATAGACTCCTAATTTCACAGATCAAGACAGTAGCTATTAGCAATCCAGATCACATTAAGTGTGGGGAGACTTTCTTTATTAGAGAGTGAATTGAATGATCTATATTGTAATTTAAAGGTTTGGGTTCTATTTCTTTTTCCCACATGTAACCACACTTTCCCATAAATTGATACTAAAATCTGTCTATTTGATGACTCAGCCAGATGGAAGGGTTAGTGGTGCCCAATGTGTTGGCAAGAGTTTTCACCTAAAACCTGAGGAAAAAAGATTCTAAAACGGAGCTAAAAGCAGTTCTTAGTTGTCTCTTTCAAGCTAGCGTCAGCCTGTGTGTTTGAGCTACCATGGCGGGTTCCTGGCATGTGCTTGACCTGCAGTTTGGCAGGAATGAGGCCTTTGCAAGTGGCACATTAAGCTGCGTGGTGGATTTAGCCTTTGCTAGTACAAAATAAAAAGAGGTTTCTGAGCTACACACTGCTTTGATAGAAGCATAGATCCACTATTTCTGAGAGTTGATGGCTCCCAGAGCTGGTGGAAAACGTACCACCACCATGTTGGGAAGCTGAAGTGGGTGGAGCCAGCAGCCACAGTGCCCTTTCAGTCTTAGAATGGTGCAGTTTAAAGCAATAGGCTCAAGGTAATATAAAAAAACAAGCCACGTAAAGATGGCTACCACACAGAGAATCTGGATTATGTTCTCTTTGATATTTGTAAATGAAGAAAAGTATTTGATTGCAAATGCTGTTGAGTTATGCCGAAATGTATACTTTAAAGGTACCTTGACTTCAAAATTTGGATGTAAGGATATGCTGCTTTGGAAAGGAGATTCTGCTTTTGTTTCCACAGAAAGCCAGAGGCTATGGATTTGTTCTACATTAAGATACATCAGGTTTGACCAGCCAAGACCCCCTGAAAGGTCTTGGATGACACCATGGCCCAGATGATCCAACATCCAGAACCATTTCAAGGCAACTGGCTCAGATGATACAGCCTCACGGACTACTCCATAATCCTAAAATTTTCTTTGTGTCCCCATAAGATACAGCATCCCCCTCCAGCAGGAAGTAGTAAGAGAAGCTATACCCAAATTACCAAATATACCAAGCTGGCTTTGGAGATGTGTAAAAGTTAAAACCTTCCTTTTTTAAAAAAGAGAAGGGGAAGTGCTATGGAATGGTCTGTATGTCAAATCTGTTGCTCAGATTGGTCAATAAATAAAACACTGATTGGCCAGTGGCCAGGCAGGAAGTATAGGTGGGACTAACAGAGAGGAGAATTAAGGGAACAGGAAGAGAAAGGGAGTCACTGCCAGCCGCTGCCATGACATGAAGCATGTGAAAACACTGGTAAGCCACAAGCTACATAACAAGGTATAGATTTATGGAAATTGATTAATTTAAGCTATAAGAACAGTTAGCAAGAAGCCTGCCACAGCCATACAGTTTGTAAGCAATATAAGTCTCTGTGTTTACTTGGTTGGGTCTGAGCTGCTGGGGGACTGGCAGGTGACAAAGATTTGTCCTGACTGTGGGCAAGGCAGGAAAACTCTAGCTACAGATTAGGACTCTGGCTTCCTCATTTTCATGTCACATTTTCTGTCTGCTTCATTTGCAAATGCTTATCATAACATGTATTACAATATGCTTTGCATAGGTGTTCACCCAATTACACTATTGAAGTATAATATTCTGCTGAAGGTTCTTTTGAAGGCCCATTGAAATTCTTAAAGAAATCTACTCCCTCTCATCTTGAAATGAGACTACTGATACACTCAGAACAATGCTTTGCTAGTGGAAGATGAGAACTGATGGACTCTTTTGATTATTTTCCTGGGTAGATGATTTAAATCATGATTACAAGCTTCTGGCTATTCAAATGATAACATTCTAAAGTAGTGACCACCTTGGTAATGTGTCTTAGAACTGTCTTTCCCTTTGTGTATACTTTTCCTGACAGGGCTGCAACCATATTGCCTCATCACTCATAACTGGTCCTAGTCAATTTTTTTTTGTTCACTCTTCTGGCAAGCTATAAACAGATAAAACTTTTGTAGTGGTATGTGAAGCAATATAGCTACATTTTGGCACCAGAGATGCAACTACTTTTTTATATTAGCTTATGATAAACTACATATATTCCAACTTGGATGAAGATAATTTTTCCATGACAAACACTTATGCCTCTTCTTTATATGCTTTCTGATAAACAGAATGTTGCTTCTTTCCATAAACCACCCAATGACATTCTCTGCTTCATTCCACAACTGTCTGTATCTGGACCAGGTACTTAGGAACATTCTTCTGTTTGATCCCTCAATCCTACTCATAAGGACTTTTTCCTCCCCAAATAAACTATTTTCATGAAAACAGTGTTTTGAAGTTCTGTTATTATGGAGGATTCCAGGCTATAACGATTGCTTTTCAAAGTAGTCATGAGGATATCACCAGTACAGGATACTGCAGTGAAAACATTAGATGATTGGAGGGTGAGGTCTGTTCTATGGTTAAGTGAATACCAACGACCCATAGTTAAAAGTTTGGTCCTTCCATGGTGATATCAGGTTCTGTGGAACCCTAGAGCATAGCACTTTATAGAAATTCCTTATGTTACTGGGAATGTACCCTTGAAGGTTCTCTAAATGTGGTGTCTTCTTAATCTTCCTCTTTAGCATTCTGTTTAAGAATTAGGATGTTTGCTACAATGTGCCCTCCTCATATAGCCTATATAGTTCCTTCCCCAGGAGTCTAAAATAATGGATCCAACTGATCTTGACCCTACTCCCAAACTGTGAGGCAAAATAAATATTTTTTATCATTTGTATGTTAATAATCTCAAACATTTTTGCTGTATTAACAGAAAACTGACTTATACAGGAATAAATGTGTCCTGTCAGCATTCTTATAATGAAACCCTAGTACCAAATATTATATTATTAGGAATAGAACCTGTAGAAGGTGATTAGTTCATGAGAATAGAAGTTGTATGAATAAAATTAATGATTTTATGAAAAATGTAACAGCAAAAATAAAAGCAAGAGGTCCAGTTAAGTCTCTGTTCTCCACTACTTTGGGGGACATATTGGCCATATGTAAGCCAGGAAAAGAGCCTTCATTAAGAATCTGACCACAATCCCACCCAATAGACTTCTGGATTCCAGGAGAATGAAAAATAACTGTTTAGTGATTAAGGCCTCCGGCAGTGCATTTATTCTGCTCTGGCACTCCAGGTGGATTAGACAGGCCCATTAGACACTGTATGGCAGGGACTTTGAGTGAGATAGAGCACCTGCTTCTGGATTGATGCTTCTCCATTTATGCCATTTTCCATCTCAAGAATTATTGAGGAAGGAGGCTCCCCGTCATCGACAGATACCTTTGATATGTCTTTCCTGCCAAAGTCAAGGCCACAAGCACTATAGCTATACATATAGTTGATCTTAAAAGACAGTGATGAAAAGATATTCCCCTTGTGGAAGACCAGTGACTAATGTCCTCATTCATTCACATTTAATGGAGGGAGAAATGGCCTGGCTATTAATAGATTGCGTGACAGAGATAATTATCTTAGTTTATTGATCAGGAAGCTAGAAGGTTAGAAGATTGGCTAAGACCATTAGAGGAAGATATATTTTGGTGGATTAATAGGAAAGTCTTTCATTTATGCTTACTGGAAACACTCAGGACCAACTCATAAATTACCACAGCTTATTCTCCATGTGCCACTGTTCCTTGAGACCACGCAACCACTAATGGACATCTTCTACTCTGAAATGCACCTGTCCTTATACTGTCAACATAGGCTTTTACTTCATCCATTGCTCCATACCAGCCCCATATTCTAAGTTCTTAACTGTGTATTAGTTGAATTACACATAAGCTCCAACTCAAAATTTCCGCTAGGAAAAAAAAAAGCCAGGTACATGCCCTTAATCCCAGCACTCAGGAGGTAGACGCAGGTAGATCTCTGTGAGTTCGAGGCCAGCCTGGTCTACAGAGCAAGATCCAGGACAGACACCAAAACTACATAGAGAAAACCTGTCTTGAAAAGCAAACAGAAAAAAAATTCTACTAGGAATAGACCTTATATATCACATACGGCATTTTCACAGAGTATATGTAAAAAATAACCATAGAAGTTTTATGTTTATTGGGGAAATTTCTAAAATAATTTACTTAGAAAAAAATCTTATAAATGTTAGAAGATATGGGTGATAAAAATAATGAAGATGTAAGTTGAATGGTATACAACTATTTCCAAAATATTGTACTAGGAGAACTATAGTATCTACTTTACAGCATTATATCTATAAGGAAAGTGTGTTCCCTTGCTAAAATAGTTTTTATTTACATCTATATACACAACAGGTTTTGATATTTTTGACAAAATTCTGAAAGTGTGTGTAAGAAACAATGCATATTAGTTGCCTGAATAGAGAAGGCGTGACTAAGTGAAATGGGGTAGGGAGATCAGTCTTAACTGTATTGTTTCATTTTTCTCTAAAATCTCTATTTAGCATCTTGCTACGAATTCAAAATGACAAAACTTGAATGGCATTAAGTTTTGGAATAAAAGGTGTTCCTGGTGACTTTGCATTCTAAATACAGTTCTTTGGAACAATCCAGTTATTTCTCAAGCCATAAAAAATAGTTTGTGAGGATAAATCATGCCATAAAGTGTGCACTTAGAAATTTGCATTATATATATATATATATATATATATATATATATATATATATATGTATATATATACAAATATATGTATATGTATATACAGGTATAAATTTAATAAGAATTAGTGAAAATGAGGTAATGAATTTGAGAGAGAGCAAGGAGTTGTTTATCAGAGGGCTAGGGGGGAGAAAAGGAAAAAGAGAAATATTGTATTTATATTATAATCAAAGAGATTTAATCAAATAAAATAATAAAAACAAAAGAGAAATATAATAATAGAGATTTAGAAAGCAGGGCCAAAACAGAATTATTAGGGGAATGAAAAGCAAGATTTGAATATAAAGGATAAAAAATAAAACAAACTGAAGGCTGTGGGATGTCATTCTGTATGCTGTGAATATATGTTGCTCTGATTGGTTGATAAATAAAATGCTGATTGGCCAGTAGCTAGGCAGGAAGTTTAGGCAGGATAAGCAGATGAGGAGCATTCTGGGAAGAGGAACGACTGAGTCAGGAGTGGTCAACCAGACACAGAGAAAGCAAGATGACAAGACAGAACTGAGAAAAGGTACCAAGCCATGTTGATAAACATAAATAAGAATTATGGGTTAAATTATGTGTACGAGCTAATCAGTAATAAGCCTGAGCTAATGGGTGAGCACTTATAAATAATATTAAGCCTCTGTGTGAATATTTTATAAAAAACTGTGGGACTGTGTGTGAGAGATTTGTCCCGATCGTGGGCTAGGCGGGACAAAGGAAATCTTCCAACTAAAACTGAAGATAAAAGCGGATATTATGCCGGGCGGTGGTGGCGCACGCCTTTAATCCCAGCACTCGGGAGGCAGAGCCAGGCGGATCTCTGTGAGTTCGAGGCCAGCCTGGGCTACCAAGTGAGTCCCAGGAAAGGCGCAAAGCTACACAGAGAAACCCTGTCTCGAAAAACCAAAAAAAAAAAAAAAAAAAAAAAAAAAGCGGAGATTATGAAGATGAATTGTAGTGTTGATGTCAAGCTCTGAAGATGTTGGTTCTTTAGTGAATATAAATGGAGGAAATACATCTGTGTACAACACACTCTTGCAGTAGCATCAGGAGAGTTTTATTGGAGGACAGAGGAAGAATAAGACTGAGACATGTCTATATATAGAACACTGCATCATGGGTCAAACCTTATCAGAGAAGCTCCTTGAAGTAGATGTGATTAACACAGAGACCCACACTGGCAGAATCAAGGGAATAAAAGATTTTGTGGAGTGCTCAGATCTAAATAGGATGTCTAGGATGTCTGCATCATATCCCTCCCCTCAAGACTCAGGGAACTATGTGGAAAGGGAATAGAAAGATTGTTAGAGTTAGAGGTGTTAAAGAGAATAACTTGAAGAAAACAGTGTTTTTCAGACATATCAGGTGTGAGGAAGATTAAATTTAAGTTTTTAATCTATCAAATACTATAAAATTTGTGTTTACAAGAGATTCATATCTTTCTTATCTTGGAAGAATTTTATGTAAAGTTTTATCCCACCCAATGGCTAACCCTTTCCCTTTTTATTTCTTGGGTACCAAGGAGTGAGGTCAGAACCTAGACAATGGGTGAACAACACTGTCACCACCTACGTTAATGAGGTGTGGTGGTAGACATGAAGGTCTGTCTTCATTTAAGGAGCTATTGGCACTTGATTGATGCTGCTGAGAGAGGGAAATTTAATTTTAATAGAGTGACACCTGATGAATAGACTATATACAAAGACAGTCCCCATAATGCAAAATCAAATGGGTTGAGAGAGATTGATATGGAGATCTATACAGAGAGATAGAGATAGAGGTAGATAGATATAAATAAATAGGTAAGTAGATAGATTAATAAATGACAGCTGTAAAAGGATGATAGAAGATAGAATATTTTACACACACACACACACACACACACACACACACACATATATATATATATATATATATATATATATATATATATATATATAATGGGGGATAGAAACAGAACATGAAATGGAATTAGAGTCTAGGGAGGTGGGGGAACATCAAGGAGGAGTAGCAGAAGGGCAATGTTGATGATTATTGTATGAAAGTTTTTAATAATTAAAGAAAACTTTCTTAAAAGAATAAATGAGATATGCTTCAGACAAAAATCGAGACTTGAGCATGGTTGCTCTATGACTTCTTAACAGCTCTTCATTGGAGAGGGGCTAGTAGGGTGGTGGTAGAAATCACAACTCCTCTAGGAGTTAGATGTTGTTTTCACAGATTTCTGTATTAAATTTATTTTATTTAGCGAAAACATGGTGACTTATGATGGTCAGTTTATCAGCTAAAGGGTGAATCTGGTTGTTGCTCAAGAGAGAACTATAACAATCAGAATGGACTTTCTAGTTTCAAGGCTGGATTTAGTAAGAGGCACTTGACTCTTGGCGATGACTGTATTGCAGAGACAGGACTAAGGAAAACATTTGACAACTAGAGATTCATTTTAACTGAACTTAATAGAAATGCATTGCTTCTTGCTATTTGCTTACTATTTATTGTATTGAAACTTTGGGAGAAAATATGCAAGTGGCATTGAGCCTACCTGGCATAGTTCAGCCCACCTCTCTAGGTGTGATCCCACTGATCTTACTCCTGTCATTATTGGACTAGGAGTTCAAATTGTCAAGGAAAAGATGTTAAATTTCTTGATTTCTTTTGGTTTGTTACCAAATGTAGCATTAAGCAGGGTGTAAGTTTTATCAACTCCCCTTTCCACTCATTCTCGAAGGCTATATTTTTCCCCAAGCTTTCTGCAGAGAACACAGTATGTGGAGCCCTCGCTGTAGATATGACAGAGTAACATGTGTTTGCCAGCCTTCCAAAGCAGACTGTGAAAGGCATGATAAACTTCTCTTTCCATTGGTGGGCTTGAGGCAAAAACATAGAAAGGTTCCTAATATACAAAAAATACACCTATTCAGAGGGCCTGATCCAGTTGGGGTCCCTCAGCCTTTGGTTCATAGTTCATGTGTTTCCATTCATTTGGTTATTTGTCCCTGTGCTTTATCCAACCTTGGTTTCAACAATTCTCGCTCATATAAACCCTCCTCTTTCTCACTAATTAGAAAAATACAGAATGCTCTATTTCATTATTTGAAAGATTTCAAGTGTCAGCATTTAACTCTTTGTTTCTTTCCATTGTTGTTGGTTTTATTTGTAACACAACAACAATCAAGATACAGCATTTCAAAGGTTAAGGGCAAAATGTATTTTTATAATGTTCATGCTTCCCCCACTCCTACCTCTGATTCCTTTTTTCCACAACCTTGTGTCTTTTTTTTTTAACTATCGAGGTGCTATTGGAACTGCCCACATACTCTTGGATGACCTTCCAACAGAGCATGACAACCCACTATTAAAAAGTATATTGTGAATATATTTATTAGAAATTGTGGTAGATTGCTACACATGAAAGATTTAATTCCTGGGAGACTGATAAAATCATTAAATTTCTTACTATTAGAGTTAGGGCTATTTTAAAAATGTGGGATGGAACTGAATCTTTACTAATGAAGAGGTATCAGTTTTCAAAATTATTAGGTTTAGGTGTAGAGAAATGTTACATGTCCACAGCATTACTGAATCAACAGATATAATCCACATTATTAGGTGTTTAGAATGTGGACTGTGCACTTGCTGTTTCTTCCTCTCTGATAAATGACTAATATTACCGTAGAGCATGTGACAGTAACAAAATGTGCAGCAAACAAATTTGACAGCCTCTATTACGAAGTTTCTCTGTGGAACAGTGACCGATTTTAACTTGAGTAACACCTGTGGTGTTTCCTCTCGCCCAGAGGAGAAGTACCTTAATGAAACTTGTCCAGCAAATTAATGGCCAAGATATGAAAAGGAAAAACTCTGTGTAGTGTGATAATCCTTTGATCTGCATCGGGGGAAGCTACTCAGATGGCAACATTTTCTAGAAAACGTAGAAATGGTTTTAAAAAACTAAGTATGTTAAGCACTGCTTAAAATGACCAAAAAAATACTTGTATTCATTGGAAAGAATGTTTGCATTGTAAAAATGGTGAACAGCAGAAAATACAGTAAATAAAAAAAGAAAATATTTACCCATATGTGCACTACATAAGCATGTCATTCAAAAAACTTCTGAAGTATCATTGGATCAATTATTTTGACTGTATTTGCATCTTTTGAATACAATTTATATCAGATATAATAAAATTACATATTTTCAATATCATAAAATCATTTAATATAAAAAATTGAGATAATTGTAAAGTGTACCATCATGGATGAATGTTGCTTAGGTTCTTAGGCATTCGCTTTGATGTATATACAAATAGCTTCCCATTAATTGTTATGATATACTTGATGAGATGAAATCTATTTTTTATTTAATTTTTAAATTTTATTTGAAGTAAATTTATTGTGTGAATTTTTTTCATATACTATATTCTGATTATGGTTCCCCTCCCTCTACTCCTCCCAGTTCCTCCACACCTCTGTTCCCATCCAGATCCATCTCATTTCTGTCTCTCCTCAGAAAATAAACAGGTATCTAAAAAAATATAATATAATACAATACAATATAATATAATTTAATATAATAATATAATGATAAAACAAAAAGAAACAAATATGAATGGGACAAAACAAACATACAGGAGGAAATGAGCCAGAGAAAGAAAAGGCACAAGAAACATATATGGACACAGAGATATTTGTATGCACATTCAGAAATCCCATAAAAACACAAAACTGGAGGCCATAATATATATGCAAAATATACAGCATAAATAAATAAGGAAATAAATAGATACATACATGTTTATATTATATATATATTTTAAATCCTTTGTATGACATTGTGTGACAAGGAACCTCCACTGTTACCCTTGAGGTTGTTTCCTGTTGGCCGTCTACTGCGGGATATGCGGCCTGCCCTTAAGAATCATTTGTTTCCCCGGTGATATTCCCTTAAATGAAACTAATTTTTCATTTGCAAGTAGTTGTCAATTGGATATAGCTTCTGGTTTAGGGATGGGGCATATGATTATTTCTCCTTTTAGCTCTAGGACCCCAACTGGTGCAGACCCTATGCGGATCCTGTCCATGCTATTTCACTCTCTGAATTAAAATGTGTGTCAGTACTGAAGTATTTAGGCCTTTTCCCTTGGTATTCACTGTCCCCTCTGGATCTTATACTCTTTCTGCTTCCTCTTCTGCAGGGTTACCTGCTCTCCAGGGAAGGTATTTGATGGAGACATCTCTTTTGGACTTCATGTTCCATTATCTCAGTCTTTGCATATTGTTTGCCTGTGAGTATCTATGGTTGTTCACATCTGCTGCAGGAAGAAGCTTCTCTGATAGCTGAGCAAGGAACTGAATATAAGTATAGCAGAATGTCATTAGCAGTCATTTTACTGTGATTTTTTTTAATCAAACATTAGTCTCTGGTTTTCCCCTAGGTCTCTAGGCTAACTAATCTCAGGTTCTTGGTCACCCAAGCAGTGTCAGGAATGGGTTCTATCTCATGGAGTGGGCCTTAAATCAAAACAGATATTGGTTGGTTATTCCCACAAGATATATGCCATCATTGCAATAACATATTTTGTTGGCAGGGCACCATTGAAGACAGAAAGGTTTGTTTACATTTTTTCTTTGATAGTATGCAGAGTTCTTTCTGGTAGCAAGAACGCTAATGGCTGAAGGCTCTACTTAGGCACCATCTCGATTTGTCCATATTCAACGCACGGTGTAGGTGTTGTTGTCAGTAGTAGCGGCTTGCCATTATTTTGTTGAGAGCAACTTATAGCCTTTGAGTAGAGATTATTTTTACTTCTTTCCTTCTCAATTGTATCCCCTTGATCTTCTTCGTCGGTCTTATTGCTCTAGCTAAGACTTGAAGTATTATATTGGAGTTTTATGGAGAGTTTAGATAACATTGTCTTGTTCCTGATTTTAGTCAAATTGCTTTGAGTTTCTTTCCATTTAAATTGATGCTGACTGTGAACTTGCTGTAAACTACTTATATTACATTGAGGTGTGTTCCTTGTATCCCTTTTTCACCCGGACATTTACCATGAAGAGGCATTGGATTTTTGTCAAATGCCTTTGATGTGTCTAATTCATGTGTATTTTTTCTTTCAGTTTGTTTAAATGTAGTCACATTTATTGATTTATGTGTATTGGACCATCTCTGCATCTCTGAGATTAAGCCTACTTGATCATGGTTGATGATCTTTTTGAATAGTTTTGGGATTTGATTAAAAATTTTTATTGAGAATTTTTTCATCTATGTTCATAAGAGAAGTTGGTCTGTAATTTTCTTTCTTTTTTGGTTTAGCTATCAGGGTAACTACTGCATCATAAACGAATTGAGTGATATTCCTTTTGTTTCTTTTTTTGCGGAATAATTTGAGGAGTATTCACATTAAATCTTCTCTGCAAATCTGGTAAAATTCTATGCTAACACAATCCGGTCCTGAGCTTTGTTGTTGTTGACCGTCTATTTCACTGGGACTATATGTGTTTAAATTAGGTCTTCATATAACTTTGGTGAGTGGCATGCATTAAGAATTTATCCATTGCCATTAGATTTTTTTCAGTTTGGTGTAGTACAGGTTTTTAAAGTTTGTTCTTAAGATTCTGGGAATTTCCTCAGTGTCTGTTGTTATGTCCCCCTTACCAGGTCTAATTTTATTAATTTGGATCTTAGATAATTTGGCTAATGGTTTGTCAATCTTACTGAATTTTCTCAACTTTTTGTTGAATTGATTCTTTGTGTCATTTTTGTTTCTTTGTTTCTATTTTATTGACTTCAGCCCTCAGTTTGACTGTTTCTTGCCATTTACTCCTTTTGAGTTTTTTGGTTGTTGTTCTAGAGCTTACATTTGTGCTGTTAACTATGAGCTAGTATGGTTGCTCTCTAATTTCTTTCTTTCTTTCTCTCTCTCTCTTTCTCTCTTTCTTTCCTTCCTTCCTTCCTTCTTTCTTTCTCTCTGTTATTTATTTTACATCTCAACCACACTTTTCCCTCTCTTTTTTCCCCCCAGTTTCGTCCCCTACCCCCACTCTGCCTCCACACCTCCATCCATGCCTCCTCTGTTTCAGTTCAGAAAAGGGCAGGCTGCTCATGGATATCAACAAAACATGGCATATCAAGTTTCTTCGCGTCGGCACTTAGAGCTATGAACTTGTGTCTTGGAACTTCCTTTGTTGTGTCCTCTAAGTTTGGGTATGTTGTGTGTTCATTTTCATTCAATTCTAGAGAGTTTTAAGTTTTTTCTTAATTTCTGTTTTGACCCTTTTTTTTTTTTCATTCAGTAGTGATTTGTTCAGTTTCTGTAAGTTTGTAAGCTTTTTGCTGTTTATGTTGTTGTTGATATCCAGCTCTAATCCATGCTGGTCAATTAGGAGGCAGGGTGTTATTTCACTTTCCTTGTATCTGTTGAGACTTGCTTTGTGTCAGAGTATGTGGTCAATTTTGGAGAAAGTTCCATGAAGTGCTGAACAGAACACATATTCTTTTGTGTTTGGGCTAGATATTCTGTAAATATCTGTTAGGTTTATTTGGTTTGTGGTATCAGATTTCTCCAGTAATCGCTTCTCGGCCTTTTGGCTAAGATCAAGTGCAGATATCTCCAGCATTTCTCTGTTTAGTTTTTGTCTGTATGACTTATCTGTTGGCAAGAGTGGAGTATTGAAATCACCTACCTTCAGTGTGTGAAGATCAATATGTATTTTAAATTCCAGTAGTGATTCTTCTATGAACTTGGGTACCCTTGTGTCTGGTGCAAAAAATAATAAGAATTCCAATAACCTCTTGGTGGATTTTTTCTTTGGTGACTGAGTAGTATCTTCTGTAGTAGCTTTACTGATTAATTTTCATTGGAGATCTATTTTAGTCAGATATTAAAATGGCTACACCAGCTTGCTTCTTAACTTTATTTGCTTGGAACATCTTTTCCCATCCTTTTACCATGAAATAATGTTTATCCTTGATTTTAAGGTGTGTTTTTTGTATGCAGCAGAAGGATGAGTCCTGTTGTTTTTTTATCCAATTTGTTTATCCAACTTTTTATTGGAATATTGAGATAATCAATATTGAGTTATTAATCAGCAGTGTTTAATGATTCCTTTTATTTTGTTCTTATAGTGTGTTTTTTCTCCTCTTTTGTTTTTCTGGCCTGGAATGATTTATTTCTAGTGTTTTCTTAGGTGTGGTTAAGCTATTTAGATAGAACTTTTTCTTCCATAGCCTTCGGTAGGGCTGAATTTGTAGATAGACCCTGTTTTAATTTGGTTTTATCTTTTGTCATGATATCATAATGAATATATAAGCAGGATATCTTTTCATGATGGTTTTCTAAAATATAATTAGCAGACAAAGTGATGTACAAAATATTGTGGTTCTTATGTCTGATCTAATATGTCTAAAACATTTTGCATTTATACAGTGTTTTTTCAGCTTGTATGGAAGTTGCAATGTTACCAGTTTCCTCTCATAAAATTAAAATGCTAATATTTTCTAATGTATATGGAAAGGAAATCTGGGCTCAGTTGGGTTGTGCATACTCTGACGGAGCTGTACCAACCTACACAGCAACTTGGGATGTCAGCATGTTTTTTCAGTATAATACATGGGCAAGTATTAACTTGTCTTCTTAGGAGATCTCTGTAGGTCAGCAGTTTCAAGCATCAGAGGATGAAGTTACAGCTGCTAGTGTTGCAAATATTGGTCAATCATTCATAAACACTAGTACTTTCACGCACCTTCAGCATTTGTGCTTGGACCAGAGGAAGGCATTGCCATCCTTCGGAGCCTCAAAGTGGGGAAGCCTTTCTCAAATTCTGATTCATCTGAATCACTGGTCATTGATATGGCAGTGCCCATGTCAGCAGTATATATTTACTCAAGACTCTTTCCACATTCACTCATGGTTTCTTTGGTACCCTACAAATAGCATGCTGGTAAGATGGCTCAGGTGATGAACTGCCAGCTGCCAAGTCTCATGATTTAAGTTTGATCCCCAGACCCCCACATGGTGGAAAGACAACACTGATTTTTGGAAGAGCACTCTGACCCTCCACAGATGCTATGGCACATTGATCTATATGTGTATATATATATATACACAATTAAAATAAATAAATGCAATTCTAAACGTAAGCAAAAGATAACTACACTGTCAGCTTCTGTATTTTTATACAGAATGCAAATTATACATATCTATATAATACAAGAGATTTTTTTTTAGGCCATTCAAGACTCTGAAAGATTACAGTGCATTATCTTATTTTTATTTTTCATGTTGTTCTGGATTTGGAAGGAAGACAGAATAAAAGGCTATAGTGAAGAAAATAAATTATTATGGCATATTATGAGAGGTTTTGTATTTTTAATCACATAGTTTTGCATTCCTCCATTAATTTAAAATATCTCATTTAATATTCACTTAAATTTAATTAAATGTTTAATTAATGATTAATTTTATTAATGACTTTTTTGGTAATCATTAAATTTCTCAATGAAATTGGGAATTTCCCCTAAGTGTTAGTATAATTAAGCATTAGTATACTTGTATAAATGTTTTCAATTTAAATAATTCAAACATTTTAAGTTAATTTTATTTGACTGTTTTGTCTGCATGGATGTCCTTGATAATATTCATGCCTGGTGTCCTTGGAGGCCAGATGTGGGCATCAGATCCCCTGGTACTGGAGTTACTGGTGGTTACCATGTAGGTGCTTTGAATGAAACCTAGGTCCCCTGGAAAAGCAGTCAGGGTTCTTAATCTCTGAACCATCTCACCAGCCCTTAATTAATTCAAACATTTTCCCTCAAACTCATTGAACTTAATTTTGAAGTGACTTTATTCTGAAAGGCAAGTCTAACTTCAATTTACTCTTCAGCACAGTTCCTCAAAGCATATAGGCAGTCTTAGTCAGTTATTACTGGATGGAGTAAAGCACTTATAATTTTTCACATATTAAAGATGCAAAATGTAAATAGTATTAATAAAAGTGTGAGGACTATCGAGATGCCTCAGCTTGTAAAGGGTCATGCCACAGAAGTCTGAAAAACTGAGTTTCACACTAGATCCCAACTGTAGAGAGAGCCAACTCTCTCATAGTTATCTTCTGAATTTCACAATTACACAGGTGTAAATGCACACACACACACACACACACACACACACACACACTCACAATGCACATATAATCGCACACATTCTTGCATCCACACATGCACACATGTAGACACATATGTGAATATACACACATTTTTATGTGTGGAGAACCTTCCCATCCACAGGATACTTTTGAGCAGGAGCAGCATGAAATATCAGATAGATAGTGAGGAGAGAGAGAGAGAGAGAGAGAGAGAGAGAGAGAGAGAGAGAGAGAGAGAGAGAGAGAGAGAGAGAAGGAGAGAGAGAGAACACAGGATAGTCTCGAGATGGCCTGGATCCTTATCCACTGGGCCCTGACTGTCTCTTCTAAAGGGCTTTTAAAGGAATGCCAAAGGGTGGAGAAAAAGACTTCCCCCTAGCACAGCCAAGTGCAGACCATTCCAGACACCTGGTGGCCATGCATGTGGTCAGGCCATCCCCTGAGCAAGCTCAGATCTCATTAGGAAACCTCTTTGGACCCCAACATGTATGCACATGCACACATATGCACACACATAGGCAAACACATGCACATAACAAATAAAATTTTAAAACCACAATAAATTAAGAAAAGTGTGACACAACAAATACAT
Organism: Peromyscus maniculatus bairdii; assembly: GCF_049852395.1. Classification (NCBI taxonomy): domain Eukaryota; kingdom Metazoa; phylum Chordata; class Mammalia; order Rodentia; family Cricetidae; genus Peromyscus; species Peromyscus maniculatus. The sequence continues at coordinate 10,637,052 of NC_134865.1, read as the reverse complement.
AAAGTTCTAGTTCGTGAAAATAAAAATTTACACTTCTAAGTGATCGTAAAACTGTAAAAGTCTCAACAATTCTTGCTCATATAAACCCTCCTCTTTCTCCCTAATTAGACTCCTGGAGCTCCACCCGGGGCCTAGCCGTGGATCTCTGCATCCAGTTGCCTCAGTCATTGGATGGGGTTTCTAGCACGACAATTAGGGTGTTTGGCCATCCCATCACCAGAGTAGGTCAGTTCGGGCTGTCTCTCGACCATTGCCAGCAGTCTATTGTAGGGGTATCTTTGTGGATTTCTGTGGGCCTCTCTAGCACTAGCACTAGCGAGAAAGAGGAGGGTTTATATGAGTGAGAACTGTTGAAACTAAGGTTGGATAAAGCACAGGAACAAATAGCTAAACGAATGGAAACACATGAACTATGAACCAAAGGCTGAGGGACACCCAGCTGTATCAGGCCCTCTGAATGGGTGAGACAGTTGATTGGCTTGATCTGTTTGGGAGGCATCCAGACAGTGGAACCGGGTCCTGTGCTCATTGCATGAGTTGGCTGTTTGCAACCTGGGGCTTATGCAGTGACGCTTGGCTCAGTCTGGGAGGAGGGGACTAGACCTGCCTGGACTGAGTCTACCAGGTTGATCTCAGTCCTTGGGGGAGGCTTTGCCCTGGAGGAGGTGGGAATGGGGGGTGGGCTGGGGGAAAGGGAAGGGGGCGGGAGGGGGGAGAACAAGGGAATCCGTGGCTGATATATAGAACTGAATTGTATTGTAAAATAAAATAAAATTAAATTAAATTAAAATAAACCTGTAAAGGAATTTTGTATGCACATCAGGTGCAGACTGGAGAGCTGCTCCTGAGTGTCCTGCAGTGATGAGAACGTTCTATGCACGCACTGCATGGATACTTGCAAGGAGCTCAGGCTTTTGTTTCACTGACTTTTTTGTTCATTTAAACTGAAATGATAGATATAGAGCCTGTGCTGCGTCTTAAGGACCTACTGAAGTGTACACTGTCTGCATACCTTGCATTTGATTTTAAACATCACCTGAACCTGCCTCTCAGTAATGGATTCATATTTTATAATCTCCTAGGTTGTGAGGGACTTGGAAATGTGAATAAATCTTATCAATCATCTTTTGAACAAATGTCTTATACTCTTAACATGTTTAAAATTATCACTACTTTTGTGTATCTTTGGGGCACATTTGTTTACTTAGAAGTGATTTTATTTTTTTTTTATATAAAAGGAAGTTTTATCTATGTGAAAATGATCATCCGGAAATTTAGTTTAGGGCAAACAACAACTGTTATAACAATAACAACCATCATACTCTCACTATCCAAAATTATAACCTGCATGAATGGATCCCAGGAAGCCTGTCTTTGATAGTTTCCTTGTAAGATTTTTATCGTCAGCCCAGGTGGTGTGAATAAAATGTGATGTGCTCAAGGGCTCTGTGGGCTCTCACAGCTAACAGTACTACGAGCATCTTGCTGGTTTCTGCTTCAGGATGTGGCTGAAGAGCCCACTGCCTCCCACAGGGAAGGGCGAGCCTTTGGGGACCACAGTGATCTTCTTGTCTGTCATATAATTATGTGTAATAGTATTGACTGATGATCAACAGACACCAGCAGTTAATTATCTGAAGTGATCGTAACCATTTTGCATTGATTAATTAGTTTTCCCACAAGATGAACAGAAGTATTAAAATACTCCTTTATCAAAATGGTTTCAGAAAATTGTAACATTCACACAAAAACATTATATATCCTTTAAGGATTATTTATTAACATTTTAATTACTGTCCTGTTTTTCTGTATGGCTGAAGGCTGCCTGTAATAAGCATGTCACACACTAGCCTCAATCTATTACCATGGTCACCAAATCCTTCAACATTTCTCTATATGCTAAATCATGGGTTGTTATTTCCAATTACCAGTGAAGCCTAAAAATCTTAAATAAGGATTCATGTTCCTTCAATATTCTCCTGTTACTGAAATACAGCATTCATAAAACCTGTTCTCACAGGGAAAGTGCAAAGATGAAAGATAGAGTTTCTGGTTCTATAGAAAGTAAATTTGTATAGCTGTGGACTCACAGGTAAGATTGAGTTGATATCATTGGGTAGTTCTTGCTTAGCATTAATCTGTGTATTATTTGTATCAAATACATTTTTAAAATAAGAACATTTCTCAGAGCCTAACTAAACATGATAGACATATGTTTCATCTTGCAATATTTTCCACGACAAATCGAATTCACTCAGATGGCACAATGTGTACTTAGTGCTGAAGATGGACTGAACTTCCAAGAATCATTTCCTAGAACTGGAATGATTCTAGCTCATTTGGGGAGCACTCAAACAGTGTTGCAGAACACAGCAGCATCTATTTCTGCTCCAAACCAGAGTCTACTGTAACTGGAGGTCACTGTTGCAGTGGTGAACATAAGACCACACTAGTTCTATAGTAAAATAAAAGTCTACTATATGAAGCAAATTAACACCAAGTTCTTCACATTCTACATTGTTGGTTTTTTGTTTGTGTTTGTTCACTTTTCCTTCTTTCTTTCTTTCTTTCTTTCTTTCTTTCTTTCTTTCTTTCTTTCTTTCTTTCTTTCTTTCTTTCTTTCTGTTTCTGAAGTTAGAACAGCTAAAATGTACTCATTTAGCATAGATATCATGTGAAGTATAATTTTGCTACCAAGATTCCTTGTGTTGCACTTGCATATGCATGTGTATTCACAAAATAAATTACTAGTTTGCAAATTCAGACCTCCAGCTTCCATTTCATCTCCTCTCTCAGGACCACTATGTTGTTGTCTTTTAAGGTCTCCCAAAAATAGAAAAACACTTTCCAAGAATGTTTTTTAAATTATTATTTTATTTTATAATCAATTTAATTTTACATATCAGCTATGGATTCCTCTGTCCTCCCTTCTCCTACTCCCCAGCCTTCCCCCATCCACCTCCTATTCCTACCTCCTCCAAGGCAAGGTCTCCCCTGGGGATTCAGCTCAGTCTGGTAGATTCTGTTAAGGCAGGTCCAGTCCCCTCCTCCCTACACCAAGGCTGAGCAAAATGTCTCAGCATAAGCCCTATGTTCCAAAAAGCCAGCTCATGCACTAAGGACAGGTCCCAGTCCCACTGCCTGGGGGCCTCCTAAATAGTTCAAGCTAATCAATTGTCTCACTTATCCAGAGGGCCTGATCCAGTTCCATGGGAGCTCCTCAAAACAACTCTAAGATACCACCTTACAACCTTCCAAATGGCTAAGATCAAAAACACTGAAGACAGTTTATGCTGGAGAGGATGTGGAGCAAGGGGGACACCCCTACACTGTTGGTGGGAATGCAAACTTGTACTACCACTTTGGAAATCAAAATGACAATTTCTTAGAAAATTGGTAACCAAGAATGTTTTATGAGAACAAAATGAACTTTCAAATTTTGATCTTGAAAATTATAGTCATAGTATACATAAGTGTTATACTTCTAAGGGATTTTTAGGTTCTTTATTCATTGGAGATTTCTGCACAGAAATGAATTCATTTATTTTCTTCCTTTTATGCTTACATTGCTTTCTTGCATTGTTAGACTGGCTAGGGTTTCCAATACGATGCTGAATAGAGTACTAAAAAGGGACATCTATGCTTTTTCCTCCTTTTAAAGATTTGTTCGTGTATTTATTTTTTGCACTCATTAAACAATGCTTAGTTTTGAGATTGTGTTCTACAGCATTTCTCTTTCCCTTTATCTCTCCAAATCCTCCCATATATCTCTCCCCTCTTTTATTCAAATACATGGTCTCTTTTATTCATCAGTTGTTACTACCTACATATATATATATATATATATATATATATAGTTGTATTGACATATATTCCCAAATATATAATTAACTCAATCTACATAATGTTACTTGTATGTTTATTTGCAGGGATGACCACTTTCCCCTGGACAACTAATTGGTGCACTCTTCCTTGGGGAGAGCCACCAACCAAGCTGGCAGCTATAATTAGCTACCTGTAGTTCTTTGTGTAGCATTGAGACTTTGTGGGCTTTTCCCGTGGGATTTGGCATGTTTATTGGTATCTTCCTTATTCTGCTCATGTTTGGGCAGCTCATGCTGGGGAGACTTTAGAGGTGTAGCTCCTAGGTGACTAAGAGAAACAATCTCAAAGCAAACTCTCTGAAACTCTGTCTTACAATATTTTTTCCCTTTCTTCATGATTCCCTGGTTTGAGATGAGGGAGTGTTTTGTAGATACATCCAGTGGGATTTGGTTCCACAACTCTGCATATTGATTGGTTATGATTCTCTGTAGTGTTCTCTATCTGCTACAGAGAAGTTTCATTGATGACAGGTAAAGACTACACTTATATGTGGTTATAAGGACAAATGTTTAGATGGTTGTTAGAGATTATGTTGGTTTAGTAAGCTTATTGTAGACAAAAAACTCCAATCTTACACAAGTATGATGTTAGCCATAGTGTTTTGTAGATGTTCGTGATAAAATGATGAAGCTTTCATTGTGAAGAAGTATTGAAGCTTAATGTTTTGCTATCAGCTGTTTTGTTCTTGTGATTCTTTGTCCTGCTTTTTTTGTTCTGTTGATGATGATGTAGTTGTTAGATATTTCAAAGCTGATAAAGCTTGCATAGTTTGTCTTTCTGTATATTATGCATTGCATATTCAACTTGCTAACATTTTACAGAAACATTTTGCCAGTGTTGCTGCAGAGTATTGATTCATAGTTTTCACTTTTTAAGTGTCTTTATATTGTTTTTGCTTTTAAAATAATACTGACTTCATAGAATGAGTCCAGAAATATTTGCTTTGCATCTAGGTTATAGTGAAAAATAATATTTTTAAATTAAAAAATTTTTAAATTGTAATAGAATTCCATCACTTGTCTCCCTTTCCTCTGAGTTATCATCCCTTGAAATCTTTCTACTCCCCACATCACCTAAAGGAGTCTATCCACTTGATAAATTACCTTTTAACATTGACTTAATACAAAGTATTTTTAAATAGTATCAATGATTTTTTCTGAATTCATCACTTGTTCAGAAACATGTCTTATTTCACAATAGTTAGAAAATTTTCGATACTTTAAAATTCCATTTTTTATGAGTGCAACGTTGTAACTAATCCTAGTGTTCTTAGGCCCAAATTATACTATATCTTGGCAAATTTATCTTAAAACTCTGAAGACATAAAATTTGCATTATTAGATGAGCGATTATGCAAGTATAAATTAGATCAAACTAATACGTAGTGGTAATGAGTTCTTATGTATTCTTTTATATTTTTTAACATATCTTTATTTTTGAGATTATAATATAAATACATTTCTCCCTTATCTTCACTCCTTCCAAATCTTCCTATATACGAATCTCCTTCAAATTCAGTCCCTTATTTCATTAATTGTTATTGAATGAATATATGTATATTTGTATATATTTATATTCTTTTATAAATATTTTCAGCTCCTAGAATTTGAAATCCTATGGAAGGCTACTGTGTAGTCTGCATGGTGGCTCCTTTCAGTTCTGTCAGGCTTTGCTTCATACATTGACATTGTTTTATGGAGTACATATATACTTAGGATTTTTATATATTTTTGACTCCTTTATTCCATTGTCATTGTATTTGGTAATCTTTGCTCTAAAGTCCACTTTATGTTATATCCATTTAGTTAGTCTAAATTTATTTTGATTAGTGATAGTATGGTATATCTTTCTTCATGCCTTTTCAATTTATTAGACTTCTAATTTATCCAAGTTTATATATTGAAAGCAAGTTTCTTATAACAATGCACTTCAAAATTCAGCAGTGTAAATGTTTATTTTGATGTATTTAGATATTTCAGAACTAGTATCTATGTAGTAGGAAATCCCGTGGGTTTTTTCTTTTCTTTTTTACTTTTGCATTTCCATAACATTTTTCTTTACATTTCAATTTAGAAAGTTTCAAGTCACCCGTTTTAAAGTACAGTAATTCTTCAGCTGTGTCAAGTCTAATTACAAGTTTATCAATAGCCTGCTTACTGTTATCAATATATGCATATCATCAATCTCTAGTGGGACTTAGGTTCTTCATTAAAAATTACCATTTAATCTCTAGCATTACACATTAGTTCCATGTTGGATTGAGTTTATTCCTATTAAATAATTTTGTAATAATGCTATTTAAGTCCTGTTGTATTCTTAGAGCCTGACAGTCTCCTGATCCTGTAGAGAGTTCTCATTGTTAGGCAGTGGTTGTGGTCCAGTCACCAGAGCCATCTAGTTCCTGCTTCTCTGATTGATAGAAATAAAGAAACTCAACTAACAGGTGAACTCTGCTGCAACTATTACCAATTTTTCATGGGCCCAAGTGGCCAGAGCTCAGACTACCTGGAGATTTATGTGCCTCAACATTGGCCTGTGGATGTCCATTGTAGCCACATTGTCACCCAGAAATCTTTTGGAATCAAGTTGTGGTGGTTTGAAAGAAAATGACCCTCAAAGGGAATGACACTATTAGGAGACATGGCTTTGCTGGAAAAGGTGTGGCATTTTTGGAGTTAGTATGACATATTGGGAGTGGGCTTTGAGGCCTCCTATGCCCAAGCTATGCCCAATGTTCACTTCTCTTGTCTATAGATAAATATGTAGAACTCTGAACTCCTTCTCCAGAATCATGTCTGCCTGTATGCTGCCATGCTTTCCATCATGATGATAACAGACAAAATTTCTGAAACTATAAGTCTCCCAAATTAAATGTTTCCCTTTATAAAAGTTTCTGAGGTCATGGTGTTCTTCACAGAAATTGAAATCCTAACTAAGATGTAAGTTAGTAACAGGTGTGAAGTATTGCTATAATAGACCTGGCCATGCTTTTGTTTGAAGGAATATGGACCTGGGGACTGTGCAATAGAAAAATAGTTGAATGCTTTAAGTGCTTCTTATTGGCCATACTAGTAGGAGAATGGAAGACAGTGGTGCTGAATGTGATTTGATGAACTGTGGGGTCCTGGCTGAAGAAGTTTCAGAGAAGAAGAATTTTAGTATGTTGCCTACAGATTATTCTTGTGATACTTTAGTGAAAGATGTGTTTTGGCACTTGTCTGAAGAGTCTGCCTGAGATTAAAGTGAAGAGTTTTGGATTAATTCCATTGGCAGAGGAAATCCCAAAACAGGCTAGTATAAACTCTGTTGTGTGGTTAGTAGTGTTAATTTTAATGAAGATTTACAATGAAAAGGAGCGAGGTGAGAAAGGAAAGATACAAAATGTACAATTTGAGAAAAGGAGCACTAGAAAATAGAATGGAGCTAAGTTCTGTGTATAAGAAGATAAACAGATTAACAAATGGAATAAAGGGGGTGTTGACCTCAGGGCAATATCCCTCATAGCTAATTTTCCAACTTGTGAAAAGGAATGAAAGAAAAGCTTAGAGCTGGTCTTGGTGGTACATGCCTTTAATCCTAGTACTCCAGAGGCAGAGGTGGGTAGATCTCTGAGTTTGAGGGTAGACTGGTCTAAAGATTCAGTTTCAGAACAGCCAAGCTTAGGCAGTGAACAGAACCATCAAAAACAGAACGTTGGGCCGGGCGGTGGTGGCACATACCTTTAATCCCAGCACTCGGGAGGCAGAAACAGGCGGATCACTGTGAGTTCGAGGCCAGCCTGGGCTACCAAGTGAGCTCCAGGAAAGGCGCAAAACTACACAGAGAAACCCTGTCTCGAAAAACCAAAAAAAACAAAAAAACAAAAAAAACCAAAACGTTGGTAATGGGATGGCCAAACACCCTAATTGTTGTGCTAGAAACCCCATCCAACAACTGAGGGATAAGGATGCAAAGATCGACGGCTAGGCCTCAGGTGGGGCTCTGGGAGTCTAATTAGTGAGAAAGAGGAGGGTTTATATGAGTGAGAACTGTTGAAACCAAGGTTGGATAAAGCACAGGGACAAATAGCCAAATGAATGGAAACACATGAACTATGAACCAATGGCTGAGGGCCCCCCAACTGGATTAGGCCCTCTGAATGGGTGAGACAGTTGATTGGCGTGATCTGTTTGGGAGGCATCTAGGCAGTGGGACCAGGTCCTGTGCTCAGTGCATGAGTTGGCTGTTTGAAACCTGGGGCTTATGCAGGGACGCTAGGCTCGGCCTGGGAGGAGGGGACTGGACCTGCCTGGACTGAGTCTACCAGGTTGATCTCAGTCCTCAGGGAAGGCTTTGCCCTGAAGGAGGTGGGAATGGGGGGTGGGCTGCGGGGAAGGGGAGGGGGGTGGGATGGGGGAGAACAAGGGAATCCGTGGCTGATATGTAGAACTGAATTGTATTGTAAAGTAAATTAAAATAAAGAAAAAAAGAGTAGTTATGGCTTTGTTTGGAGAAGCGTATCACTGTGGGAATGAGCTTTGAGGTCTCCTATGCTCAATCTACTCCCAGTGTCACCGTTGACTTCCTATTGCCAGCAGATCAAGATACAGAACTCTTTTTTTGGAGGATAAATAAAGAAGGAAGGAGAGAAGGAGGAAGGGAAGGCTAGATAAGGAAGGAGCAAAGAAGGAAGGAGGGGAGGGAAGGAGAAGGAGAAATGTTGCTACTGCTAGGGTGATACTGCTTATCTGAGGCATGTGTCTCTTGCTTATAGTGTTGTGACTCTAGTATTATCAGCAACTTGGAAACAGTATTCTTAGAACACTTTGATACAAGCATTGCTGACATGAACAGCAACAGGCTATAGAACAGTGGAAAGGGTGAATTTCAAATCAAATGATAATTATTTTTCTTACAGGCCCAGCAATGATGGATCTGAAGTGCTAGGATTTTCTAAATGGAAAGCAAATTAATCTTCATTAATTCTTGTCATTGTGATTGCATAATGTCTGGATTTGAATGTCTGATATGTGCATGGCACTCTTTCCTCTTCCTTCGGCAATCAGAAGTGTGAAAATAAACCTTACACTTTAGAAAAAAAGATACAGGACTCCTGTGGTGGGGAGCAAACTGGACTATATTATTACCTTTAATGGATTATTGTGTTTTTGTTTTGTGGAGGTGATCGCCAAACATTTTACATGGATTTTAATACCATAAACTCCTTAATGCATGGGTTGGAGAACTTAAAGGAGCTGTGGTAGGTTGTTGATTATTTCTATAACAACTACGCCTTTGTACTCTGAAAAAAAGAAGAGAAGAGACTGTGGTGTAGGCATAATTTTTACTTTATGAAATTTTCGCCTTATGATTTTTTTTATATTTCTGAGTAAGTATGCTCAAAGATGTGATCAAGGTTTAGGATGTTCTATTTCATCATTGTGTTAATATGTCCCACTTCAGTCCATCCTAATTAAAGAAAAAACATGTAGGAAGAATTTTCTTCTAGTAAAAAAGAACTAGAAGAAAATAGAGAATCAGCTATAAAATAACAAGTATAGTAAAGTGTAAAATGAAACTTTTATAACAAACCTAAGCATTCCTAGAGGAAATGTTACAAATATACAACTTTTAGCATCTTAAGAACTCAGAATTCTGCCAAATAATTTTCTCCTAAAAAAAAAAGATAAATTTTAATGAACTCAAACCAAGCCAATTGAATTTTAATGAAGAGAAAAGTATGTACCCATTGTAATTTATTAGTATATTTTCTAATTTTCCTAAAAATTGTTGAGAATTTCAAGCATGCACACTTCTGTCTCTCCCTCCCTTATTCTAATTCCCCTGTGTCCCCATTATCTTCTCTCCCATTCATGACCTCTTCTTCTATAATTATTATTAACACAGAGACATGTATGTATAACCTACTGAGTCCAATTACTGTTGCCCATGTGTACATGTGTTTTGTGGCTGATGACTTAGGTTTGGATAACCTGTCTTGGAGTTTGTCTCTAGAGAAGACTGCTTCTTCCTCTCTCTATAGCCATTGATTGCCTATCACTCCTTACCTAGGTGCAGGACCTTATAAAGTTTTCCCCAATTTATTTGGCATGTTGACTAGTGTGATCATTACTCAGGCCTGTGCAAGAAGCTATATTTGAGAGTTAACAGATACAGAATTCCTGCTGTGTCTACAAGATACCATCTCACAGCAGCATCCAGGTCTTCTAACTTTTACAAAGTTTCCACTTCATTTGTGATTTTCCTATGGCCACTTTTCTCAGTATTGTTATAGATCTCTATAAGACTCCATCATTTGCAAAAAGAAGCTTCTTTGATACTGGATAAGAGCTACATTTTCTGTAAGTATAGGATAATTATTTAGGATACAGTTGCAAGGTATATTGATTTAGGAAAATGGCAGTAGTAGATTCTCCTTCACAGTCTATAACTTCTCTAGTCACAAGGTTTTAGCTATGGTTACATTACCAGGAATGAATCTTCTCCTATTCAGTGGTTCTTAAGTTAATTAAATACCTATTAATTACCTCCAAGATATTAGTTCTTCTGTTATACTATTGGAGACATCTTAACACCAGTCATGGCTGTGGATAGCAGAATTTACTGTGGTATAAGACTATGGCTTATTTTCCTCCCTTTCCAGCTTGCATGGCATCTTCTGATTTTATGATGAAATTTTAAGATAAATAAATCAAAATGGAAAATACCAAGTTTGGAAACTGAGGCTGAAAAACACAAACACTGCATGTTCTTTCTTATTTGTGTATCTTAGCTCCAAATCCTTAGGCTTGAGTGTATAGTCTTGAGTAACCACAGCATCTAGGAAAGTAGAAAGCAACTACTCAGAGAGCAGGGGGGAAACAATTCTAGAGGCATACATAAAGGCACTATGAAAATGGGAAGGGAAAAACAACGGACAAACTGGAAAGAAGAAAAGGAGGGTAATATAAAAGAGAAGAAGGAGAAACAACTAATGCTAAGAAATGTTTGAGAAAGCCATAGAAAAACATTATTTCATAATCTTACTTCAGAAAGTATATTATTTATATGTTGCCCCCACACAAGGTAATAATGGTCTTTCCAGGAGCCAAGGACTATATAACAAAAACCTAGAATGGGGCAAGAGACATCTCCCTTCCAGTTGTTGTTTGGACATTCTAAGAGACCCTGAAAACAACAAGCTATTGCCCTTGCCCTTGGTTACCTCCCAGAGTTTGAAGTTAGGAACCGATTGCTGAAGACAGCAAACACTTTGGACATAGGACTTAGAGGAGTCAAGCTGGTATAGACCTGGAAGCCCCCTCCATAAAGAACAGTAATGGATGATTTTCATACTGGAGAAGTCAAAGGAGCTGCCCTGTGAACCTCTTCTACTTTCGTTGTTGTGGATACTCTCCTAGGTGCGCAGCAGACCCAGTCATGGGTCTTTTAATACATCGACAAATGCACCTTTGGAAAAGGAACAAATATTGTTATGGAAGTCTTTCCATAATGCTTTTAATAAGACTTTCCTATTGTGGGAGCCCTTGGGTAAGCAAACGTGTTTCTATGGCTTTAAAAGTATGGCTTCCTGGAGTAGGATACATAAACTATATGACTGTGCATAACAAGGAGGTGTTTCATTATCTTAATAGTCCTTGGTGTCTAAGGTAGCCTGTGTCTCTCATTTAGAAACCAAAGACATATACAGAGGAACTCAGCACTCTCACTCTTCCAGATCTTTCATGGATGTGAAAGACATCCAGGTTTGTGTACATTTGGAAATGTAAGGAGATCCTGATAGAGGGCAAGATCTCTATTTGTGCAAGTCTGCCTTGACAGCTCAGTTCCTTGTTTAACACAGTTAGCTTTCAGAAAGCAAATACAAAAGGCAAACATTTTGGTGAATAAGCATAAGGTGATAATTCTTCTAACTGGTTCTGAGAAGTAAATGTGTGGGGACTAACAGATGGTGCCCCACATGGCATGTAGCTTCTATATTAGACCTCTCTGCACCAACCTTTGTGCATCTAATTAATGTACATTCATCATCTATTTCATAAATGTGACACAAAGGAAAGTACAGGATGGTATAAATGAAGTATCAATCACTGGGTCAATGAAATGAGAGGAGTGACACTATTTTATTTGCTTGGATTTATTTTATCACCTAATTGCTGTTTATGATTTTCACAACTGAAATGAGTATCCAATTTAACAAAAAATGGGAGGAAATGTTTTTTTAACTTAAAATGTATGCATGTTTTATATATTATTTCTAATTTCTATCATAAATTATATAGTTATGTCATGGATTGTTTATCTAAATTTTTCCTTCAAAAATCTCAGTTTCCTTCTTTCATGTTCTTTTGCCTGGGCTGCTGCCCAGATTTAGGGTAGATCTTCCCAATTCAAATTATCTGATCAAGACAATCCTTTCCAGGAGTTGCCCTATTGCTTTTCTGTTAGTTAATTTCAGATGCAGCCACTTTGACAACCAAAATTAGCCAATACTCAAGGTGTGGCAATACACAAGGTGTGACAATACACAGGAGAGTGACAGAAGAGGATACCCATTGGCCTTTTCTGGCCTTCACACACATATGGTCACCTACCCTTGTACCCAAGTGTGTGGATACACACACTCACACACACATATAAATCTTGTAAAATAATTAGTTAATTCTATTATGTTTTTTTAATATTGTGCAGCACAATAAAGGACATTAGCACACCCCAAACCTGTGGAGAAGACAGTTCTCAGACATAGCATATAATTTTTAAACAATGGTTTATAAACTATGCATAAGCTGAAACTAGAAAATCAAGAGAGAATTTAGCATGCACCATAATATGAATTTTAGAGTAGAGAAAACAGAAATTAATAAAATAAAAATTTTAAGCTTCAATAGTAAGATGCTACTCAAAGCCATAAAGACACTGCTTATCACATCATTTGAGATGATAAGCATTATAGTAACAAGAGCTGATGATCCTATGCATCAAGAAAACTACTGTACTGATGATGGTCTGTAATTAATTTGCATGTTTACTTTGGGCACTAGTAGGAATCATTTTGTGGAGCTTCGAGTGTTTATGTGTATATGTTAGCATTGTTACTCCTGAGAGTATAATACACATGTGTACAGGAGATGCATGAAAAATGTTTACAGTTGGTCCCAGCCTGCCCCCGACTTCCCTTCTGGACCAGAGGTGAGTTCCCAGGTCCAACCCGGACCCCATCCCTGGGCACCAGCCACTCCGGGGAGGCCTGCACAGCTTGGCGCCGGGTTCTGGCCACCGGGCAGCTCCCCTTCTAGCCCCACCGGGAGGGATCCCCTTTTCCAAGCCCCCCGACAGCCCCTGCAGTCTCCACGCCCTGCCCCCACGCCCATCTGCCTGAGACCCCAGCCACTTCCTGAGACTTAGAGACCGGCCCCCTGCCACTCCGGGGAGGCCTGCACAGCTTGGCGCCGGGTTCTGGCCACCAGGCAGCTCCCCTTCTAGCCCCACCGGGAGGGATCCCCTTTTCCAGCCCCCCCGGAAGCCCCAGCAATCTCCGCGCCCTGCTCCCACGCCCATCTGCCCAAGACCCCAGCCACTTCCTGAGACTTAGAGACCGGCCCCCAGCTCCCAGCCTGTCCCTGACTGCCATTCTGGACCAGAGCTTGCCCCTGACTTCCCTTCTGGACCAAAGAGTTGGACAAAAGAACTCCCTTTTGGACAAGAGAGAGAGTCTTCCTGAGTCTGTCAGCTCTTTGTGAAACAAGTACACTGATAAGACCAAGAAGGAACCATAAGGAGATGGGCAGACGTCAAGGCAGAAGTACATACAGCAAAATGAAGAGCAATACAGCATCACCAGAACCTAGCTCGCCTCCAACATCTAGACCTGAACACCAAAAATTGGAAGAAGCAGAAGAAAGTAGCCTTATGAGTAACTTCATGAAGAAGGTAGAGGCTTGTGTAGAGGAAAAGACAAGAAAATTGGAAGAACGCTGTAAACAACTAGAGGAAAGGGCAAACAAATTAGAAGAAAACAATAAAGCCCTCCAAGAAAACAATAAAGTCCTGGAAGAAAACATTAAAGTCCTGGAAGAAAACAATAAAGCACTGAAAGAAAATCATGAAAAAGCAATGAAACAAACAAAGGAAACAGTCCAAGAACTGAAAAGGGAAATTGAAAAAATAAAAAAGACACAAACAGAGGGAATGCTGGAAATAGAAAACCTGAGTAAAAGATCAGGAACTTCGGATGCAAGTATAACCAACAGAATGCAAGAGATGGAAGAGAGGATTTCTGGCATTGAAGATACAGTAGAAGAAATAGTTCCATCAGTTGAAGGAAACACTAAAGCCAACAAAGTCATGAACCAAAATGTCCAAGAAATCTGGGACACCATAAAAAGACCAAACCTACGAATTATAGGGATAGGAGAAGGTGAAGAATACCAACTCAAAGGCACAGAAAATATATTCAACAAAATTATAGAAGAAAACTTTCCCAACTTAAAGAAGGAAATGCCTATGAAGATACAAGAAGCCTATAGAACACCAAACAGACTAGACCCCCCAAAAAAGTCCCCTCGACACATAATAATTAAACAACTAAATGTACAGAATAAAGAAAGAATATTAAGATCAGCCAAGGAAAAAGGCCAAGTGACCTATAAAGGTAAACCCATCAGAATAACACCCAATTTCTCAATGGAGACTTTGAAAGCCAGAAGGACCTGGGCAGATGTAATGCAGACACTAAGAGACCATGGATGTCAGCCCAGACTAATATACCCAGCAAAACTTTCAATCATCATAGACGGAAGGAACAAGACATTCGAAGACAAGGCCAGATTTAAACAATACCTATCCACAAACCCAGCCCTACAGAAAGCACTAGAAGGAAAATTCCAACCGAGGGAAGTCAGATACACACCTGAAAACACAGGCAATAGATAAAGCCCCAAAGAAGAGAAGTACACACACACTACCACCAAAAATAACAGGGATGAAGAATCACTGGTTATTAATATCCCTTAATATCAACGGACTTAATTCACCTATAAAAAGACATAGACTTACAGAATGGATACGAAAGCAGGACCCATCTTTCTGCTGCATACAAGAAACACATCTCAAATTCAAAGATAGACACTACCTAAGAATAAAAGGCTGGGAAAAGACTTTTCAATCAAATGGTCTTAAGAAACAAGCAGGGGTAGCCATCCTGATATCCAACAAAATAGACTTCAAACTAAAATCAATCAAAAGAGATCAAGAAGGACATTACATCCTCGTCACAGGAAAGATCGACCAAGATGAAGTTTCAATTCTGAACACATATGCCCCAAACACAAGGGCACCCACATATGTAAAAGAAACATTACTAAAGCTTAAACCACATATAAAACCCCACACATTAATAGTGGGAGATCTCAACACCCCACTTTCACCACTGGACAGATCTCCCAAATCGAAACTTAACAGAGAAATAAAGGACTTAACCGATGTCATGACCCAATTGGACCTAATAGATATCTACAGAACATTCCATCCTAACAAGAAAGAATATACTTTCTTCTCAGCACCCCATGGAACTTTCTCTAAAATTGACCACATACTTGGCCACAAAGCAAATCTCAACAGATACAAAACAATCAGAAAAACCTCCTGTGTTCTATCAGATCACCATGGTTTAAAGCTAGATTTCAACAACAACAAAAACTACAGAAAACCTACAACCTCATGGAAACTGAATAATGCTCAACTGAATCACCAATGGGTTAAGGAAGAAATAAAGAAAGAAATTAAAAACTTCCTAGAGATCAATGAAAATGAAGACACCACATACCCAAACTTATGGGACACTATGAAAGCAGTGTTAAGAGGGAAATTCATAGCACTAAATGCCCACATAAAGAAGTTGGAGAAATCGCACACTAGTGAATTAACAGCACATCTGAAAGCTCTAGAACAAGAAGAAGCAAAGTCTCCCAGGAAGAATAGACACCAGGAAATTATCAAAGTGAGAGGTGAAATTAATAAATTAGAAACTAAGAGAATAATACGAAAAATTAATGAAACAAAGAGTTGGTTCTTTGAGAAAATCAACAAGATAGA